>NW_019731236.1:930751-1002758 GCF_002891405.2 Cryptotermes secundus | reverse complement strand
GTAGTAGTGGTAGTAGTAGTAGGTGCATATGACTTGTACCGCTTCTTGCTCGTCACACACTCTATGTCTTTCGTGGCAGATCTACTTGGTAGGCAAAATCTCTTTGATATGAAGAAACCAATCCATGCTCATTTCTTCGGGTGGACATAGCTTTTGTTCTGTTCCTTCTGTAACATCGTCTTCCTTTATTTTGTAATTAAATTTTAACCCTATTAAGTGTGAAAATCAACTGGGATATTTTTTTGGTTTACTCTTCCATAAATCCTGGATTCAAAGAACCGCAGCTCTTGGGATCAACAGTGTGAATCATTGGAGTGCGTTAAAATGATAATTCACTGATATGCAGTTTTGATTAAGTCAGGTATTCCGAACTTCGAATTAAACACAGATGTTTCAATTACATTCCTGTTTGCTAAAGTAGAAGGTAATTGGAAACTGGAGAAATGAATTGCGTCTGCGCACATCCATTTTAATTCCCCAGACATAAAACCTGCGAGACGTCACTGTTTAATTGCGACTCATGTTTCAGACATTCAACATATCAACATAACGTGACACGTTAAGACTTTTATGCGACTTTGAAAATCTGTTTCATTTAACTCTCATAATTCTTCTTGCAGATCTGTTTCCGATTTTGGAAGTTATATATGCTCACCTACCAAATTCCAACTGAATTAAAATGTTTATACTTCAAAGTTAATTAATCTAAATCGAATATAGTTTATATAGCTTATCTTCAAAAGTGGTCTTAAAATGTTTCTCTGCCTAACGTCCAGAAAGCCGTACTATCACAGTCTGAACTATGGACCCAGGCTGACAGTTATAATATTTAAAGAAAATAAAATTTAATCTGTGGAATATTTTTTGTAAGGATTTAGATTTAGGTCCTGGAGTTTTAAGATTGATTCGTTACAAGTTTCTGAAAATAAATAAGTTTTCATTTTAAATTAATTATGTTTCGATGTTAATTATACATTTATTAACAGTCGAATATTACGGCAATCAAAATTGGTCCCTAAGTAATAGTAATAAACTTCACAGTTCGTTCCCATGAACTAATATTTTAGAGCAATTAATTAAAGAAAAATGTGGAGCAAGAAACATAACCTTCAAGGAAGAAAAATTGTCTGTATAAGATTTATTAGAAAAGTCAAAAGAAATTTTACTGTTCTCGTAGGTGTGAAACCGCGCAGTCTGCCAGACCCTTAGGAACGTTTCGGAGGAATTAACTGCCTCCATGTTCGGGGTAGAAAAATACTAGTTGTCTTTATTTTTCTAACTTGATGATCAAAGCAGCAGAGACATTTCTAACTACCTACCGGCCTACATGGCGTTACATTCCAGATTATACTAATTTTCACGATCACCGCAGTAAGAACCGACAGTCTCGTTCTAAGGAAAAATAAATCTGGCAAAGGAACGCATTTGAGAGGATAACATTTTCTTAGAAGCTATTTCACTCTAATTATTCAATTTTTCGCAATTATCAGCTAAGCCTAAGGATAAAGGAAATAATCAGAGAAAGTGTTTCATGTCATGTGTAAATTACAGTGCATTACCCCACGTCAAAACTAGTCCTTTAATCCAAATCATGGGGTTACAAACATTTGAAACCCGTCCTTATAATTTAACTAACTGCACTGTAAAAACTCTGTCTCTACCAATTTATTTCTTCTTTGTATTCCTTTTATCCCTCTGTTCATTTTTAATTCCTTCCTTTCTTCTTCCGTCTGCCTCATATTAGGCTAATGGCCCCTCTCTTTTTCAGTATTCAGAGTTGGTTCCAGATGTACGGCATGTGGACTCCGTACATATGAAAGCAAGGGGCTTTGTATTTGAAATCCTCATCAGGTAGCGACGCAGGGTGGGCGAAATAAGTAAGACACTTTGTATGCAACACACGATATTTTCTTGAAACAAAGAAAGGTCATTTATAGCAATGGCTCCTAAGATGTCCTCTCTCTTTTCAAATTATTTGATTGTATATGCAGCTTAATTTTATACGTTGATAATATTGCCGCGTGTAGGGCGGTACTCTCGACGAAAATGACGGGTTCTAGTTCGGATGATTGGATTTATTAGCAACTTGGTTACAATCTCTCTTAATCACATTTACTACAGCTCTATCGCTTGTTATACACTTCGCAATTTACCGTTGCACACGCACTGGAACTCTCTGTTTCCACTAGTCGTCTCTTAGCAACGCATCTCAACATATAAACTATCACTTCAAATCATTATGAAGTCTCCTTCTCTTCTACGTACTACCCGTGGCTCTCCCCTACCGAGAACTCAGAACTGACCGCATTCAAATCTCCTATAAGCACTCGGTGCTAAGCTCTTAGTCTCCTCTAAGTCAAGTCAAAGTCAAAGTCACATTGCGACTTAAAATTTAGTCAGTCTGTCTGTCTTGGTGTCGAGCCCCGATTGGGGTTTATGACCAGATTTTTTTTCTTTACATGGAAGTTACTGTCCTGTTCATTTCGGGCGCCCTCTGTGACGAGAGGTCGGGTCTGTCATTTGTCAGTCATAATCTGTGTTAGTAAGTCCATTGTCAGTATTTACATACATTTACAAATTTATTCTTAATTCCTATTTCTACGTACAATATATACAAGGCCTCTGTCAATCCAGGCTCAGTACAGCAGATTTTGCCCTATTTCTAGTAGTATTCGCTACCACGGCAGTCTAGTCACTTGAACGGTAGTATGCCTGACCGCCGCCAAGTTTAAGCCTCTTATACTTTCTATGTCGGGCTTCGCCTAGTCCGATGTTGCGAACATTCTCATTTTCATGATTTTGTATGACTTCTGCTTGTTTTCTGCGTAATTTTGTTATATAGTCATATACGTACGGGATTTTAAATGCCATGTGCAAGTCGCGGACAGGTATGCGCCTTGGAAAATTGCCAATGGTGCGGAGAACCTTGTTTTGCAATCGCTTCTCCTCTAAGCTATAACAGATGTTCTCTATATAAGCTTCACACGGACCACACAGAAAATACCTTTCGTTCTTCACTCCTATTGTTGTGTATATATTTGTCCCGAGCAATTTGATGGTTTGCGTGAATTCATTAGCTTAATACTTATTGTCTAAACCGTTACGGTTTCCTAGTGTTTCCTTTCGTTACTGTGCTTACGTTTTAAGTAGGCCTTTGTGCTCT
The DNA here is from genome assembly GCF_002891405.2 of Cryptotermes secundus. Taxonomy (NCBI): domain Eukaryota; kingdom Metazoa; phylum Arthropoda; class Insecta; order Blattodea; family Kalotermitidae; genus Cryptotermes; species Cryptotermes secundus. The sequence goes on along the minus strand of NW_019731236.1, from coordinate 999,595 downwards.
TAAGCAAGAACAGAATTAAGTAAGGAATGAAATGTTAGTATTATTTATACTTGTATTTTATCATATTTTATAGTAATTTCTTTATTTTTAAATTATTATTTGCATTCAATATTAGTATGTGTATACTCATATTAATTCATTGGTAATAATTATATTAATATACCATTTTCACAACTCCTAGGTCTTATATTCACATTGCTTTTCTGACTTCACACTGGTTGGAGTGATAGCACTTGCTGGAGTTCCGTATTGTCTAAATGACACAAGTTGCCTTATTTTGTCTTTTGCTTGTGTATATGTATTTTTCCCTTTCCTTCTCCTTTTTCGTGCTGACTTTATAACTTTTGTATATTCTGCTGAGTAAATAAATAGAGAGTTGATCTGAAGTGTATTGAATTACTTATATACCTCCCTGTGAATCGGATAGTTACTCAGCTAGTCAAGATTTATGTACTCTTTTGGGATTCGAAACCTCATTAATTTATTCACAAAAGCCCATCTTCGAAACACTGTCCTGATTTTGATGAAGACATGCACAAATTTGCACCCTCAATTTAATCACTCATAACGAAAGCAAGCCATGAATACAAATTCGATGCTCCTCTTTATGTGACTATCTTCAGTCCTAAGTTACTTCATTTCTCCTAGATCCAGAGGTATTCATCAGACACACCCGGCATCCAAAAAGTTTTCTGAGAATATCGCTTTACTATACAAATAAGACTGCTGATTTACATGCCTTTTTGAATGAACGACATCAATAATAAATTTAGCGATATTTTGTCTCTGATATTCTGTTTCCTAATTATAATTAACGACCCTTTAGTAATATGTGTGTTTTGCCTTTTTCTGACTTTCAGATGAAACTTCACTTTTCTTTCTCCCTTTCTATTAAAGTTCTCTTCTATTTTTTGCTCTATCTCAGTTTATTTATAACTGTTAAGTACTTTATGTCTGATGTTTATCGTAAGTAGTTCGTATTTTAAACAAGCCTTACTAAGGTTTCTACAAAATAGTGGAAGACAGTAAATTGCTCCAATATATCCACTCTAAATACGAAGATAAAACAGTTGATCAGATTCAAGAAGAAATTCAGTAGTTCGGTTTGCATTCTCTACGTGTTAGTGCACTCTTTTCATGCGCGTCGTGTAGACGTACATTTTTGTACTTTTTATTTGAATTTATGGTCCGCTCTGTAGAAAAGTCTGTGTTCCGCTTCTCAGAAGCATTTTACTATAAAGAAGCAGGACAAAAAAGAGGAAATTTTGAAGACTGTTTTTACTGATCATATTCAGGAGTAAATCATCGTTATTTAACGATGTTGAGTCGACTTCTTGGATGTGTAAGAACTGAATAATATGCACGAAAAATCTAATTGGCTCAAATGACATATCCCATCTGCACAGAAACTCTGTTCACAAATGTTACTTCATAAATGAAGTTAATTTTAAAATAAACTGCAAAATAAGAAAGACGAAATTGAAATATGGGGTGGTTGCAACAGATATTAGGAAGCCTTCGTGAGAAGTATAGTATAGATTCTTCTCACAAGAACCTTAATTACCAAGTAATTAAAAATATCCAGCTTCATACTCATTGGAAAACTATAACTTCAGGAGAAATATACTTGAGACCAGTCTAGGCTATAAAATACAAGATAAAAGTAGATATTATGAGTATTAAATGCGTGTGCTTTGACTTTCGCAAATCCGACCTGTTAGTACAGGTCCGACACGAGAGTTATTCTTATTATCTCACAATAAACGAGAAGAAACGTAACGCCATGAAAGCAAGGAATCCTAACTTCCATTCTTTTACCTCATGTAATGAAAAGTTTGTTTTATTTCCTTTTCCTGTCATGCTCAGAGAATTTACGTATAAATAACTAAACTTTCGGGAAAATTTCTATATGAAACTCGTTCATTTTTTTGGGATAGGAATTATTTCGCTTTTTTGTTCACTGCTACAAAAGGGTGAAGGAAATTTAAAAGCATTTTTATTAACAAAGTAAAATAGTTTTATTATAAAATTGCTCCTCTACTACAGCAAGATGTGACGGTGTACTGGGGGGGTGTCGATATATATAAAGTTCCACGCATTCATGCAGTTTTGGGAGTTTATGGAAATGGTTCTTTGTTAGAAGCCTTAGTTTGGCAGTAACTGCTACATACACAGTTATCCATGATGGCTACCATATATATGAACAATGGAAAAATATATATTGAGTGTGTTACAGAAATGACAGACTCGTGCAATATAGGGGCTGTTTGCAGAAGATGTGAGAAAGAAATATTCAAGCAGAAAACATTTCTTTTTAGATCTGTAATAATAATTAGCATGCTAAAGTAATAGCTTTTACGGTTTTATGCTGTGATACGTTGCAGATAGGCAATCACAGTCTTGACAAATGTAACAGTTTGTGTCTCATCGGTATGCCAATCGACTACAAGATTAAAATTGTGGCGGCAACAGACAAAGTTTCGCCGTAATTCCCTCTTCGCTCAAGGAGCGATTCCATTGATATAACACAGGTTTTACCATCATATAACCCAGAAAAATTCTGAAATCTCTACAGGAGGTCTATTCGGATGTTGGAAAAGGAATCTTATGAGATATGTTGGGGCGTCCGAATATACTAAGGGCCCACGTGACATCCGGAGTCCAGTTCCTGAGGGCTTAAAATACTGGGATATCTCCTCTCCATGGGTTATAAATATGAAGAGTGTTTCATATGGAAGCCTGCAGATGGCAGCGCCATTTCTCTACAAACCAAGCTGTGTACTGGCTGTGTGCTCTGAGGATTTCATTCGACTCAGAAGCTCAAAGGATTCAAATTCCGGAAGGGATTAAGACATTTGGATTCTAAACAGGGAAGTGGTCTTATCTCCGTGCATGGCAATGATTATATTATTCAGCAGTCGAATCAGAACATTCGTCACGAAGGAGGAAGAAAAGAGAAATGTTGGATTGCAGAAGAAGAATAATTGGAACAAAAGAACAAGAAGGAAACGAAACTGAAACAGAAGAACAAAATGGTTGAGGAGGAGGCGCAACAAATACACATTAGGAAAGAATACACCTTTTGAAGTGGATAAGGTCGAATGTATTAAAAGCAACTAAAACGAATTGCGTAACAGAAAGAGATATGCAGAAATAATTCATGAAACGGCTTTCTTAAATAATCAAAATAATGAGAATAGTGCAGGAAATGATTCTGGGTCAGCAATTGATTGGTGCATTTGGAGAAAATGGCGAGAAAACCATACAGAATTCTAAGCAGCTAATAAATATCAAGACAAAACTGATAGAACAACTTTACTATATCTCATTTTAATTCGAGTTGATATTCTGGGAAAGTTGAATATTATGCAACTGGTTTTAAATGGGACCACTAGTTATCTTAAAACACATTCTGTTCTTTATTTAAGATATAAAATTATATTTGTTATAATATAAATCATTTTTATTGCTAATGGGGTGAACTAAGTCCCTCGTACTGCGGCCACTTCTGGCCTATTGTATCAGTCCCGAATGATAGGTGAGGGTGATTGTGGAGCAATTGGTGGAATGAAGATTGGCAGGGAAACCGAAGTACTCGGAGAGAACCTGCCCGAGCGCCACTTTGTCCACCACAAATCTCACTTGACCAGACACGAGATCGAACCCGGACCGCCGCTGTGGGAAGCCAACTACTAACCGCTTACTCTATGGCGCGGCCATCAATCAAACATAGTACAAGTTTAAAAATGCATTATTGGAATTACTACTCATATCCATGAAGTACCGAGGCTGCAAATGCGTGGAAGGTTATGGTCACAACCCTATATACAAATGTCGAAGTGATGAAGGTCTGGAATAATTTTGCCTTTATCTTTGATAATAAATACTGTCACGTGCAGGGTGGTATGTGTGAAGAAATTAACGGGTTCTAGTTCGGATGATTGGATTATTAGAACTTCGGTTACACACACTCTCTCTCTTAATTACAATTAATACAGCGCTCCGTCTTCACTAGTCGTTGCCTAGTAACGGGTATCAACACAGAAACTAACACTTCAAATAACTATGAAGTCGTCTTATTATTTCGTCCTCAATCACACTGTATTCCCCTGTACCAATCTGTACTCAATAATCTTCACAATTAGCACTCAATTCTGGTCCTTACACTGTCAACTGCTGAACCCTCCTGGACTCTCCACTAATCCAAGATGTTACAGATCGTTATATAGGCCCCGCACTGACAACATAAAAACACAATTCTATTACTGCTTAGCGCAGACCACACAGAAAACCAGTAACGTGATTGCTATCTCGCTAGTCCATTGGCGAGCTGACTGTTGTCTAGCAACGAACTATAAATATTCGTCCTACTGTTGCGTGCGCGTATCGCGAGGTGTTTATCGAGCCGTTGCCTGAAAATGGATTGTCATTTCACAATATTATTTATGACAATACATCACACTCTCTTACCGAACCAACCTATAGTGAAGCTCCTTCATCGGAAACAAATTTGTAAGAGTAGACGTCAATGACCAGCTACATTGACGAGGACGTTATGCATCCAAATGGTAAAGTAGCTTCTGCTCTTGTTCTTTATTATCTTTCTATATGTAGAAAAAGGTTCTGTAAACGTAAACTTTTTTTTGCCAGAAGTCATTATTTCCGATACACTATACTTTGCTATTATTTTCCGTATCAACACAACAACTATCAGAATGTATTCAAATTTACTGTATGTAATGAGTTTATTAGTCTCAACAGTATGAAAATGTGCTATATATTTCGGCTTTTAAAGTCATCGTCAGGCAGTATATATTAACGAATATTTTCAAACTACTGAATTGCGCTTTATATGAATTTATATATTACAATATAATAATTATCAATAACGTGCCCCACTTCCCTCTCAGTCAATACGTTCAACATTTCGTCTTAATTAATACAAGTCTTATAAATGTATTAAGAATCGAAGTTCTACATTCAAATAGAAGTCTAGAGATGCACATAAATGTATTTATAATAAAATAAAACAAAATAAACAATTTTAAGTTATAAAATACTATTGTTTTTATGATGTACTAAAAATTCAGATAATAAATTAAATATATTGTTTTTATTCATGTTATTGTCGTGTCTAAATGTTATTATATATATGTACTATTTATGTTTGTGTCTATTAGAGAAGTTATAGCATTAAAATATGTAGTTATTTACTGGTGTTTTTATTGTGGTCGGGAGTGTTTATTTCTGCACCCATTTTATTCCTTTAAGGAGCTGCTGAACCGTTCTGAATCAGTTGTTGCGATATGCTATAAGGTTTTATTCTATGTTTTGCACGAGCTGGTTTCTATATTTTACGGGTTTATCCTCCTCCCTTGTTTCTGCGTCTGGCTTTGTTGTGTGTTAGATTTCAAGATTTTGATAGTTGTGCTCAGACGGAATACAATAACGAAGTATAGGGTAACACAACAGGATTCATTCCTTGAAGACTCCGATGCTCTGCTTACATCAAAATAAGTATGAAACTGCCATCGAACGTGTCCAGTAAACTTTATTTCAATTTTACACATGTTTTAACAGTGCCATTGCCATTAAGAAGAGTGCCGTTTCATAGCAACAAATTAACATAGTTCACACATTACAAGAATACAGTTGCATAGCAGGTCACATACGAGTGAGAAGTCTCCTTTTTCAATGTTTCGTATCAGTTACTTAAGGACTGCTTATACCTCAATGTGTGTATGTGAAATTTTGTGCTCCCTTTAAGGCAGACGGTTCCTGATTTAAAATTTGTGCTTATTATTCGTGGGGAATGAATTTGAATTTCAGCCTCGATGTAACATTCTGTAAGATATAAGACTGGAGAGGAAAAGGGGATAAATCAGAGAAAGTAAGTAGTGCGAAATTTCGTGTACTATGTGGCGAAATTCCCGCTGAGTTAGCGACGGCTGTTACACTAGTCTGTCTTTAATTACAGTGATGTTCTGTATATAACAACAAAACAAAAACGAAACTCCGTGGCCTGTAGTCCGCAAGAGAACTATACGGACCGAGCGACCGCCGCTTGTCGGCGAAATTAGTCTCAACTTTTGCGAATGTAAGGTGTCACGTGGTCAGCGCAACGGATACCCAAGGCCTTTAATCTCGGTTTTCTAGACCAGAGCAGCTATTTCCTTGAAATAGCTCCTCAATTATCCTCGCTAGGATGGGTGGACCCCGTTCCAGACCCACAACTACTCACAAAATCTGGTAGCGCCGGGGATAGAATCCGGGACCTCTGGATATGTATCTAGAAACTCTGACCACTAGACCACAGAGGCGGTCCTGTGTACAGCATCATCATTCGTAAATAACAGCACGACGTTGAAACCATCCTGACATCCACTGAATTAAATTAAGTTAAATATAATAAATAAAACAACAACGACGGTAAGAGCTTCAGTTATCATTAACACGTTGTTATAGACAGCGATATTCATCGATCCGAAACAAATGAGTACTCTATAGACGATCTACTGGGAGCGATGGTTTTGTAAATGAGACAGCACACAGGAAGAGGCTTGATGGCGATTAACTGTCACGCTCTATGTCTCTGATTGTACGCATATGTTCAGCCGATATTACTGACAAACCTACAGAGAGAGAGAGAGAGACTGTGCCCCGAGGCTTACGATATGAATGTCGGAAGCATAAGAGGATTAAGCTTGATTCTAAAGGGCTCTGACGATGGTGTATAACACTCATAATTACTGGGTTTTTGGACTTTGTCCATCGTCCCGTATTCTAAATACTAGAGAACACAATGTTTCGGAGACTGGATCTGCTGCCGTCCTCAGGTGAGGCGGGAGGGCGCCTACTCTGTTGGGTCCCTTAGAAAGAGCTAACCTCAGTCACTACACAATGCATGTTAGTATAACTGCAGTTTATACTGCTTCAACATTGACGTAGTAATAGTTGAGGAAATAATGTAACAGCTCGGGGTCATGAGACAATTGTTTGTTCTCACGGGTTCTGAGGAAGCAGTCGTTGTGAAGGGTTTAAACTTTTCGGTGAAGAATACACACTCCAACCTGGACATGGCATGTGCTGTGAACTCCGCTGTTTCGAAGCTTCCACAGGCTTTAGACATGGATTCAGGTGGGAGATAAGCTCTTGTTAGAGAAGTCTAAACCTTCCAGGTGTAACATGACAAGAAAGGATTTGAAAGCCGTAAAATATTTTAGGCTTAACAAAGATATTAGGATTCTTCAGACAGACAGTGGCACCTATACGGTGGTCTTGGATGAATCCAAACACAATGATAATTTGAACGCTTTGCTGGAGTATGGAATTTATGAAATTCTGGCAAAAGATCCTACAGCTAAGTTTAGAAGGAAAGTACTGTTCCAAAACTTCAAAACTTCAAAACTACTCTCCCTACTGTTCTAAAATATAAACTGGGTCCATGCCACAGCGAAACTGCTTTATGAGCTTCCCAGGATTCACAAACCGGACATTCCTCTGAGGCCTCTAACGAGTTCCTGGCCGTGCCTTGAAAGGTTTTTCTTTATAAGATACCGGATACTCTTGACTGAAAATCTGAATCCTTCATAAAGGGTTCAGGCCTCTTCATACAGCAGCTGAAATCTGTAAACATTCGAAGTCTAGATACTATTGTATGCTTTGATTCTGTTAGAGTTTTCATTAATGTATCAGTAGACGAAGCCCTGCTGGTCATCATAAACAAGCTGCATAACGGTATCACAACGGCAAAAGGGTACATCCTGCTGGTCGAAGCCATCAATCATAAAACTACTGTAATTATGTGGCGGGCGATAAGTTCTTTAAACGAAAAGATGGCATGACTATTGGAAGCCCTCAACAACATATACATGGAACATTTTGAGAAACTGGTTCCTGACACAATGTAAATCTTCCCTGTGGCTCCTGTAATTGATGATATATTTGTGGTCCGGCGGCATGACCCAGAACGGTTACATTATTTCTTCAGGCACCTCAATAATTTAGGGCCTACCAACCTGTTCACTGTGGAAATAGAGTCAGAGGGTGCGATTCCTTTCCTTAATTCCCCGATCATCAAGAAAAGGGCGACACTGGACACCAAATTTTACAGAAAATCCACCCGCCGCATGTGAAAAGAAGTTTGATTGAGAGTCTGCACAACAGAGCTCCTGCAGTATGGTAAGAACGACAAGACCTGGTTAAAGAAACGTATTAAAGATAGGCAGCGGCACACGCACAGAGAGCCTACACAGAACAATACCTGAACAGCGAAAAAACAAGAAGTGGCCGCTGCAGCACTATGGACATAGGGCGAGTACCCCAAGAAATTTTAATTTTTAAAATTTGGAAAAAGAAAAAGAACGGAAAATTTAAAGACATTTTAATTTGAAATTGAATTGAAGTGCCAATTTTGCAAATCAAATTGACGCGTGTAGGTTAACAAAGATTTTATACATACATACAATTGGAAAGACTGGTGTTTTACATTTTAAACTACGGGCAATGTAGCAGCTATGTAAGAATATACATCTGATGACGGCCATTTAGGGCCGAAACGTGTAGTGTAGAGGAAGGAAAGAAAAAAGAACTACAATTAAATTGTTGCACTTAAGACGGAGTTTGTCTCGCAAATATTGTGTGAGTGTAACAGGATGCTTAAATATAATATTGTAAATACAAGGAACTGGCCCTTATGGCGTGCTTAACCAATCCGATCTTTTCTCCTATCTGGAGCCCCCATATCACAAATGAGATTAGTAGATCACAGAGATGATCAGTATGTTTGACAGATTCTTCATGTGTTCTATAAGGTTTTAGTCCCAAGTGTTTAGTCTTTCTCTACAGATGGGACTGAATATAGGAAAAAAAAATGGATTCACAAAATCCTCCAATTAATCATATGCATTAGTTTTCATGGACTTGGTTTTCGCATAAAATTTTCGCCTCACTTTATATCTTAGCTTCAGGTCTGTGTTTGCTTAATCGCAAGACTCGCCTCAGATGTTTATGCAGCCGTGGCTATACTGACTGAGGGCAGCTGTCTCTAAGAGATATAAGAGAGTGAGTGTCCTCCCCCTAACCTGAGGACGGGAAAAGATCCAGTCTCCGAAACGTTGTGTTCTTTAATTTCCAGAAAAACGGACGATGGACAAAGTCCAAAAACTCAGAAATTATGAGGATTAAGCTCCTACATGTCTGTACTTACTTACTCATGGAGCTGAGCCCCTCTTGAGAAGTCGCCAATTGTGAAGCTACTCAAGAACTTCCCAGCATTTTATGGAACCCGAAGTTTCATTACCGTTTTTACAAGAGCCCTCCACTGGTCCCTATCCTGAGCCAGATCAATCCAATCAATACCATCCCATCCTATCTCTCTAAGATCCATTTTAATATTGTCCATCCACCTACGCCTTGGTCTTCCCAGTGGTCTCTTTCCTTCCGGATTTCCCACCAATATCCTACACGCATTCCTTGTCTCCTCCATTCGTGCTACTACTGAGAAAAATTAGAATCTCAAATATTGGCCATTTATTTCTAAATCTGCTATTTACGTCCATGTTCCAGTCATATTATGCTTAAGACATTAAATATTCAGCTTCGCAATTATGTACGCAAATACAATTTTCGCATGAATTCCTGTAAATAACATCCCAAGAATTCGTGTATTTGTTAAAATATCAGAGGATGGGACTTAAAAGAAAATTTCGTGGAATTTTTTATATTAAAAGATATACAACTTTCCGAATATTAACTAAATTTTAGTAATTAATACTTGTCCAACCGGCTAAAATGAACTCTTCCTTTACCGAATCCAAATGTTCACCAAAAAGTTTATCTTAATTTTTCTGAGAAATTAGTCCATTTCAGTTCACCTCGCCATGAACTATTTTTCCAATACCTTCCTTTCATCCACACCTAGACTTCTAAGTTATTTCACCTTCTAGGATACTCACTCTAAAACAGTGGTTCTCAAACTTCTTCAGACTGCGGTCTGGTAAATTCTTTTTTTTTTTTCTATGAGACGAGGACCCGGTATAAATGATGCCAGGGCCCGGTACCGGTCTGCGGCCCGGCGTTTGAGAAACACTGCTCTAAAACTTCATGTCTCTTTCTTGATTTCCGCGAGCGATATAATTTGATTGCTCCAGTAAAGGTAGTTGATATGGGCTTAAGGTATTGCTATACTGTATATTCTGGATTGCTAATACCCTCCCCCCAAAATTTTAAATATTCAATCTACGTTTTAAATTATTCCTACACACTGTCAGGTTCCGACTCTGTGGTTCAGTTGTCAGAGTTCCTGGCTACAGATCCAGAGGTTCCGGGTTCGATTCCTGGCGCTACAAGATTTTATGAGGAGTAGTGGGTATGAAACGGGATCCACTCAGCTTCGTGACGATAATTGAGGAGCTATTTAAAGGAAATAGCGGCTCTGGTCTAGAAAACTGAGATTAACGGCCGTGGGGATCCGTTGCGCTGACCACATGACACCTTCTATTCGCAAAAGTTGACACTAACTTCGCCGACAAACGGCGGTCGCTCGATCGGTATAGTTTTCTTGCGGAATACAGGCGACGGAATTCTTTTATCTGCAAATTTCCGTGGGGTTTATTGTGGTATTGAATTATCCGCTACATTTGTGGGTTCAAATATATTCGTTACATTAAGAGGAGGGGTATTTACAAAAAGAAGAAGAAATCTGTTATATCCTGAAATATTCGTGTCAAAATATGTGAGGAGGAAAATTTTTCTGAGAAGTTTTTGTAACATTTTATGTCCTGATTTTTGTGTCTGTGAGCTTACAATCTGAACGGGAGATGAAACGAGCCATCATGCAGAGAACTGGATTGTTAGTTTGCGTTCTACACAATGTATTCGTCATGACATCTGCAAGTGACGTATGGTTATTAGCTAAATCAGTACCACCATACCTAGACTCTGGAATTACACATAAACCGTACCGAGTAGATATCAATTTATTAAATAATAACGATCCCAGTTTTAAAAAAAATTTAAAATACATCTATAGACGTTAGGTAACGGGTGGTAATGTTTTGCAGAACCTGGAAATAATGAGTTATTGTTATAAACTTCACAATCAACAAATTTAATTGTTTTATAAAATGACCCATTTCTCGATTAAATTGATTTTATGTACATCCGTACGTAACGTAATAACTGAACGGCAACACGAAGGTGTACTCCAAGCTTTACTATTCAAAAACAAAACAAACAAACCACATGGCCTGTAGTCCGCAAGCGAACTATACCGTACGAGCGACCGCCACTTGCCGGCTACCAGAGCCGCTGCTCCCTTTCAATAGCTCCTCATTTATCCTCCTGAGGCTGAGTAGACTCCGTGCCAGACACACTACTTCTCATAAAATCTGTAGCGCTAGGAATCGAACTCGGGACCTCCGGATCTGTAGCCAGGAACTCTGACCACTAGACCACAGAAGCTTTGCTATTCACGCTCTTCGGTGAATATTTACTGAATTTAGTGCAGCGTAATTATTTTAAGAAGGAAAATTTCAGAATTTATAGATACTGTTTGTTCTTCCTTGATCGAGATTTTTCCCAACAGAAGCTAAGGTTAGAAAGAGGAGTTTTACTGAGTGGCGGCCACCATCTATGGATCTCGCACCAGTGGGTTTCTTCTGCGATTTACAATTAAGGATAAGGTACAAGAGGAGACGCCTGAGAAAAGCGAAAAAATCACGTGGGCACACTGCGGGGCTTTTCAGAATTTTGACGAAAGAATGTGTAAGTAAGTATATTGTCACTTTCACTTATCCTTCTATGTAGAGGTTATGATTTAAAGGAAATTATGAGTGGTTATATATTATCGGAACTTTCGGTATGATCAATATTATGCGGATTACAAAATGTTATCCTAGGCAAAGGTTATGATCCCTAGATCATGATCTCTGGTTATCCGTGCTGTTGTAGATGCTGTGTGTACAAGATTGCTTGAAGCTGTACATTCTGGTTCCTTCTCACATACAAATAGCTCACACGATCAGATATGAAAAGCTTGTCTGCATGACCCACACTCTCACTTTCCTGCGCAATATGTTTTTATGATCACGGAAGAGGAATGGAGAAGGGAGCCAGTTGTCATTAGCTGCTTATTTGCTACCCACACCCACCCCCGTCCTCCTCCCCCAAACCCACGAGAACCGCCACACCACCAGTAGCAGTAACCACCAAACTTGTAAAAGGGTATCTTGTTTCTCTACAAAACTTTCATAATAGTAAAAAATTGCAGTTAACTATGAGGTCCTGACAGAATATATAATAATGTTAGTAGATAGCTGTGTGTCACCTCAAGTGGAAATAAAATAGGAGCCAAAGTTTTAGTTGCAAAGTACCAAAAGACTCGACTTCCTTAATGCAGTCCGCCTTTTTTACCAGTGCTTTTGAATTATAAGAAAAGTTTTTTTAAGTATTTTCTTCTTACTCCTAGAAAGAATAGAAATGACACAATGAAGTTCAGGCTGGAAGATGAGTTCGTCTGCAACAAAATAAAATGCATGTTGCCACTCGACTCGCTTCTTGCCATAACATGCTTTGCCCGAATTTTTGTTCTGTCACTCATGAAACCCACAGCTCAATGTCAGGTAGGATCCGGTTGTGGCTAACGCAGGGCTCTACTGTGTGAATGTAACAGGTCCTTCATATAATTTCTTTATTAAATCCGTCACAACACAACTATATTAAGGTCAGTGACTAGTTTGGCTCTGCTACATATTTCGGCTATTAAAAGCCATCATCAGGCAAATACATGGCTAACATATATACACCACAGAACTGCAGTATTAGTAAAATTGGATACAATAATATGAATTATATTAAAATACTTGACGTAAAATTGCAATAAATTAGACTATATTAAACAAAAGTTGTGATATAGATAATAAATAAATAAATAAATAAATAAATTTCTTCGAGTGATGCTTCACATCATCTAGTCAGTTGTTGGTTTTTGTGATTTTGTTGTGTTCCCACGGACAAATAGGAGTATTCTATATTTTGTGTATATATAATAAACTGTTATTGGAGGCTCGTGATGTAGATGTAGTAATATTAATGTTAATTATTTAGTCGGTGCCTCATCTTACAAAGTATTGTCCGTTCTGTAGGAAATGTAAACAATGTCTCATTTGGTGATGTGTGTTAAAAGTCATTCATTGTTCTAACTTTTGACCTAAGCGCTGTTTCGTGTTGGTTTCAAATACAGCCTCTCATTAAGGGAATATCTAAACAATCTTAGCAAATATGAGTTTGAGGATTAGATACTGAGGAAAATATTTGTGCCCAAAGGAGAGGGGAGGACAAGGGAGTGTAGAAAATTTCATAATGAGGAGTATAAGAATGAGCATTGTTCACCAAATAATGTTTTAGTGTTATAACGAAAATCATAGTTCAGTGTCACTCCTGCCTAAACGGAAGGTCCTGGCTTCAAATCTCAGCTCTGAGACAGTCTATCAACACTGAGGCTTTGTTACTTTCCTCAGGCATTTGAGGCAAATGTCGACATCGCGGCGATGCTTCTAGTTTGGCTACGACCGCTTCCTTCTAAAACATTTCTTATTTATGAACCATCTTACCATTCAACCCTATATAGTCTAAGTTACTGACTTACTTACTTACTCATGGAGCTGAGCTCTTCTTGAGGAGCCGCCAATTCTGCAGCTACTCAAGAATTTTTCAGCATTTTATGGAACCCGAATGTTCACTGCCGTGTTCACAAGAGCCAGCCACTGGGTCCCTATCCTCAGCCAGACCAATCCAATTCATACCATCCAGTCCTATCTCTCTAAGATCCATTCTAATATCGTCCAACCACCTGCCTCTTGGTCTTCCCAGTCGTCTCTTTCCTTCTGTAATTCCCACCAATATCCTATACGCATTCCTCGCCTCCCCCATTCGTGCTACATACCCTGCCCACTTCATCCTCCTTGACTTGATCATTCAAAATATAATTTGAGACGAGTACAAGTTATGAAGTTCCTCATTATGCAGTTTCCTCCAACCTCCTGTCACTTCATCTCAATTCGGTCCAAATATTCTCCTCAACACCCTGTTCTTAAACTGACAGCTTCCCTAAGTAAACCATAGGCATAAATAGATAAGTAGGATGATCTCATAAAATAGAGTGTGATTAACAATATTCCATAAGACGATGAAACATAACAGGAGAAATATGATTTTCTTCTACGTGATCTCACAATTCTATTGTTCAGAGAACCATTAGCCCTTGATCGCTTGTGTTTGAAGGCCTTGGAGTTCGTCCTAGTCTCTGACTATACCGAGTGTCCTGATGAAAGGTATCCAAAATAAGAAATGTATACCTCGGAAACTAATTGTCATGCAAGTATCAGGTTTATGTCATCGGAAAAGGAAACTCAGCAAGATTTTTTCCCCACGCCCGGCTTAAGCGCAAACGTAGCCACATTTCTGCCACCACGTCAGGAATCACTTGGACAGAGAGATGGCTGAGGTATGAATAGGCAGAGGTGGACTAATCACTTAGCCTCCTAGGTCACCAGATATAACCCCAGCGAATTTTTTTCTTGTGGATTTGTGAGTTAACAAATGTAGACATGTGTAGGAAAAGTTGAAGTACACAAACACTTATGTTGCAGTTTTTCATACCTCACAGACTTTGGTCTTCAATTATTGCAGACACAAAACCATTTAGAAAAGAGTTAAGTTTCTGGCAACTTATTTAGTTAGTTAGTTATATAGCTAGATAGTTTGTTAACAAGTTAGTTGGTTAGTCAGTTAATTGATCATGGACATCGGTAGATTCAGTTTATCTATCACACTGGGATGCATTTACCCCTGTTGTTGTTCCAGACAATGCCAAACACAGAACAGACAGATACGAACGATTATTGTGTCATAGGTCTTCGTGAATCATAGCGTGGAGACAGAGGGCCACCTGACAAGACAGGCCGTGACCAGAGTACCGACGACAATGCAGTCAAGTGCTCAGCAATATGTCAAACTGCAACGGCGATTGACTGCCAAGGAAAGGATGAAAATTGTTTGGAAGTTTATCGTCGCAGTCGGCATGTGGGCAGCACTGTGATCATGACGAAACATATTCACTGTCATACTTAGAGAGCAGAAACTTTTATCGCTCTTTCTTCTTCATTTTATACCAAATAATATGTGAATTTTCGAATGTCGGATTGAATTCGAAAACATAGACCGTGGTCTAGTAGTTAGCACGCCTGCTCTTCCTCCAGAGTTCTCTAATTCATTTCTCTCCCAGGAGACGAGTCATCCTGACTGAAATGAATCTTGGGTTCCTTCAGCTCCTTTACATTAGGAGTATTCACTTCTTTTATCACAGACTTTATACTGCGTGGAAAAATATTGTCGAATCAATCGACCGAATATAAAATACATCTTTGCGTGACTAGAGACACCGAACTTGTAGAGGGAGAGAAATACTTGGATTTTTTGTGAATTAAATTTGTACGCGAACCAAGAATTTTAGGAATATATTGGCCATTTGCTGAGATTGTACGTAAAGTTAGGCCACAGTGACTTCAGTCAACATCATTTCCAGTTCATTATTCATAATCATCATATTATTTGAACTGTATAACATTAGGAACTAAAAGGTTCGAGGAATAATCTAAGAATAACGAGACTAAAATTCAGGTAGAAACACATTTGAAGTTCGTTCATAAATATAAGACTGTATCTGGTGTGGACCACTGAATGTAATTGTTCTTCTGAACTTTCTTCACAGCCTAATTTCCATGATGGGTGAACTTAAGGTGTTATGTATTATTATTACTTTTTTGCTAGTGGGGTGGGACTAAGTCCCTTGTACTGACCCACTTCTGGCCTATTGTACTAGCCCCAGATGATAGGTGAGGGTAATTGTGGAGCAATTGGTGGAATGAAGATTGGTAGGGGAAACCGAAGTACTCGGAGAAAACCTGCCCCAGCGCCACTTTTTCCACCACAAATTCCACTTGACCAGATCCGGGATCGAACCCGGGCCGCCGGGTTGGGAAGCCAGCGATTAACTGCTTGAGCTATGGCTCGGCCTGGGTGTTATGTAACTTACATATCTAGAAATAACGAAAGATTTCGAAACGCATTCAGAATTTATTTTCACGAGGCATTTGGTTCCATCTTTCTATCCCAAATTTCCATCATGGCGGCTGTCTATATAGGCTATATATAGATTATTGAGAGTGTACAATAAGTGGTAATTACTTACTGTACACTGACTGAAGTACGATGGTCCAGTTCAAAGTTGCCAGAAAATGAAAGGGGGCGAGAGAGAGAGAGAGACAGAGAGACGAACGGAAATTGTACTTAGACATTTAACACTACATCTGAGACTGGAAAAATGCAGCAAATCTACTTTGAGTGTAGCCATTGGCGAAAAGTATTCGCGCCTTTATTTCCGAATACAAGATTTTCATGATAATTTCGAGCATATAACAATCTTTTATAAGACAATGCAGACGCTTCTAAGGAGGCACGTCTAGAGCTGAATGCACGGAAAATGGTGTAGGCCCGTGTATTCATATCCTGTCAGCATAATGAGGGGCAAGATCATAATCATTATAAAGATTAATATAACTTTCGAAATGTGACAACGTTAAATATATTGAAACGGCAGTAAATACTTGAAATAACATTCACCAACGAAATGTTTTTCAGGGAGCATTTTGCACTGTACATAATTAGCTTTTAGTCTCCAATCAAAGAATAATCTAAGGATTAAGGAACAAACTTTTAAAATTTTACCTTTCTTTGTATAGTTAAGACTGAATGTGAAAATTTGTTTCCCATTCCAATGTAAAAATTTGTTTCCCAACTTTCGGAAATTTCTTGACCTGTTGAGCTTCTCGAAAAGAACTCTGTTTCATGGGAGTCAAGTAGACGGATCAGTTGTTTCGTTCCAAGTATATCGTAAGGAAATATGGGCAGGAAGGCGAAATTACCCTAACAATGAGATCTATGGAACAAACATTCAAAACGAATACAAATCTCCTTTAATTTATGAGAAATAAACTTAAGACGCTGTGAAATATCTAATTTGGAAAACAACTCCATGAGTAGTAATAAAGTGAAGATTACAGGTTCGCTAAATAAACCGTGAACTGCCTTCCCACAAGAATAGAATACCTTGGATGCCACTTTGATTATACAAGATTGTATGGATATTACGCTTAAATAAGATAATTACAATGCTCATATTTCGTGATGGACTGTAATGATTATGACTACTGCACTTGCGAAGTCTGATTGGAGACAGTGCCGAACAAAAACAATAATTGCTACTCCTGAATGACCCAGTGCTGTGATTGATATGTTCTCCTTGCCAGTGAAAATTACAGGGCTCCTACGTGGCTTGATTAAATATTATGGAACAATCGGTCGTCATGCAAATTTAGTAGAATAACATCTGATTTTATGAAGGTGACGTTTATGGAAATGAAATGCGTTACTCGTACGGAGGTCAGATTAATTTTAAACAACCTCAAGAGGAACGAAAGGAAACAAGTAGCAGAGGGTTTGTTGTTTCCACGTGACATGCAATGGCTTGTGCACGCTACATCAGAAAGGAACGTAATAGCAACAGCCTATATAAACTCCACAAATAGAAAGTGGCGGTTGAGTAGTTAGCACTAATGTATCAAGTTGGGAAGCCCTCGAGATCAAATGCCTTTCCTGAGAGTTTTGCATGGTGTTCCCCATTTCCTACTTTATACATGTCACAGCCTCACCTTTCCACGTCAGAATCATCATTCTCATAACAGAGTCAATTTAAACAGTATTGTTAAACAAATGAAGACAGTCCATCCACGAAACTCTGCAGTTGGCTAGTGTGTTGCGAGTAGCACGTGTAGACGGTATTGTTGGTTAAAACGACTGGAGTATTCTATTCGGAAGCAACAATTAGTATACAGTAACTTCCGACAGTGGCGTGCAAGTAAATAACGTTAAATTCAATCGTTTTAATTCGAACCTGTATAAAGTAAACAGAATGATTCGTATTGTAATTATGTGGCCGCACTAGGAGGAAGTGTTCTTTCGTCATATTCAAATAACATAATTCAAAGAACGTGTATCTCAAATTGTACATCCTTTTGTATACGTCCATTTAAACATCTGAGCAAGGTTACTAGAGAGAGCCTATGTATAGAGGCATATTCAGCTGATGATATGAGAACGTAATCCTTAATTTCTGGTAATTAGGCGAAATCGAAGCATGGAAGTACACCAGTTTATTTCTCTCGTGTATCAGCGACGTTCTCCTCGCATGTGTATACTCGAATACGGGCAGGAGGAGGATGCCTTGAAACATGTCCGTTTCTCTCAATTCCTAAACCTAACCGACGAAGTACTTTGGAGGATAATATTCATGAGGTAAAAGTACTGTCATGGTGGCTTGTGGAGGTGACTCCAGGATTCTTGCATCACAATTCGATCTAGGCCTACTGATGGAAGCTCTGGACACATACAGCAATCAACATTGCTCCATACGAAATTTTGTTGAAGTAGCAGGTGACAATGAATGTAGGTTTTAACAAATAAAAATATAACCTACCAGTTTCACTGAAGCTAATTATGTTGTCACCCACAAATCCGTCCACTTAATGAATCACCGAAGTAATCATACAGATATTTAAGTGGCTTGCCTTAGACAGTAATGATTTTCAAAGCATGTCTAAATAAAGTTCAAATTCTTTTACTCTTGTTACTACCACACAGCTATTAAATGCTCTGTATACATGACATTTTCACGTGTATGGGAGTGATGGATTTTGGAATGGTGACTGGATTTATTGAGCACTTATAAACACATCTCGTAACTTCAAGTAATTACAGGGCCATCACTAATCTAACATTTTACAATTCACTAGTTAAGACTTTTCAATCTGCATTCACTAATCGTTTCCTGGCAACGGATCATAAAATATGGAGATTCATTAGGTTCTACCCTCACGACGTTGCCCACTGACTAATAATCACAACTCGCAACTGACTCAAGTCGAAGTTACACTACGACTGGCAGTTTACCGCCAATAATTTTATCCTGGCGCCAAGCCCCTTGGGCTCAATAACAGATCTTTTATTTTCATCTAAACCCTTCCGGTTGTTGTCCTTATGTAACATCCTCTCTGACTAGAAGATGGGTTTGTCTCTTATGAATAGGCTTCACCTTTGTAAAGTGTACTTTATTGAAAATTCTTTTGCATTATATACAAGTCTTCTGTCAGTTCAGGTTTTGCAAAGCAGATCATGCCTATCTTACGTATTTTATGCTACAACTGCAGCTTAGTCACTTGAACGGACGTAAGCTCGACCACTGCAAAGTTTACATTCCTTATATTTTCTGTGCCTTGCTTCGTCTTGTCTTATACCGCGAACATGTTCATTCTCATGGTTCTGTATGACTTCTGCTTTTTGCCTGCACAAGGTCTATTTTCAACCAACTAACTCCATAGGTTTGAGTCATTCTTGAGAACCCGCCAGTCGTTCAGCTATTCAAGAAATTCCCAACATTTAATGGAAAACGAAGGTTCATTAAATGTTGAAAAGAGCTCTCCGCTAATCCCTATTCTGAGCTCGATAAATCTAATCTTGGAACACGATTATATGTAAAATGATCACTTGTATATTGTAATAACGAAAATCTTCACACAAACAAAACAAAAGAGATAATTATATGTAACTGGACATTATCTTGGTAGTACATTTAACAGAAAACACGATCCGTTGTCATATATGTTGTCAGAGACCTGCAGACAGAATTCTAACCCCAGAAAGCAGCTCAATATTTGATAAACTCGTTCCTAATTGCTCTTACGCTTCAAACCTACTTTATTTCAATTCAAGTAAGCTAAATATAGTCATTTTTAGATACGTAGATGATGGTGCATATTCCTTATGGAACACACTGAAAAATGTTTGTTCATCACTGAACCTGAACTTTCTATTTGCCTTAGGTTTGGATCTGGGCTCGAGGACAAATTACACAATTTTCTAAATTAAAGTTCCAGGGTACGTACAACAAACCCTATTTCACTCTGGTAAACGTAAATATTTATGGAGCTTTGTGTTCTACGATTTCCACTGGGACATTTAATTGAAAAGAGGTGGTATCCATGGATCAGTTGTGTGGACAATTTGCAACTCCCACGAGGACTGTAGCAAACGAATTGATGCAACTGGTGAAAGAGGTCAGTGGGACAAATTATTCGCGGGAGGAAGAAATTCGTAGTATTTCAGTGTAACACAACTTAAAATACGACCGAACTTTCGGAGTTCGAGCCCCGGTAATTTCAAGAATTTTCTATTCTCCACGTCATCCAGAGCGGCTCTGGGGCCCACCCAGCCTCCTATCCAATGGGTACGGGAGGTTCCTTCACCGGGGGTAAAGCGGCCGGGGTGTGAAGCTGGTGACTCACCTCCATCTAGTGCCGAAGTCAAGAAAATATGGATCTCTACATCCAAAATCCATATGTTTCATGGCGTAGTGCTGAATTAATTAAGCAGATGGACAAGTTAAAAAATTTCTAACTACAAATTTCAGGCTTTCAATATCTGTTAAGGGCTATACGTTCTCTTACAGGTGCATTATAACTGCTTCTGATTTATGCACCTTCACTACCTTAACAGTGACTGTGAAAACATACGTGGTCTGACAATGAAGTTCGCGAACTCATTGCGGTAAAACGTGCTACGTACTTCATTGCTGAACGTCACTGTGGTCACCTTCAGAGTACTCTGCTTGGGAAACTATGCACCAATGCCAATGTCTAGTCCACCTTTCTAAACAATTTTGGAACTGGCTTTGTGGAATGACCTTCAGAGCTACCGTCATATTACGCCTGATGTCATCAGTGTCATTAAAATAGGGCAGCGCCATAGCTGAAACGGTTAGTCGCTAACTTCCCAACGCGGCGGCCCGGGTTGGATCCCGGGTCTGGTCAAGTGGGATTTGTGGTGCACAAAGTGACGCTGGCCAGGTATACTCCGAGTACTTCTGTTTCCCTTGCCAATCTTCATTCCACCAATTGCCCCACAATCACCCTCACCTATCATCTGGGGCTGGTACAATAGGCCAGAAGTGACCGCAGTACGAGGGACTTGGTCCCACCCCACTAGCATTAAAATGATCATTAAAATAGCTTAGTTTCAATATTTCCTTTATATTTGGGAACAGAGAAAAGTAAGTGAGGGCTAGGTCCGGTGAGTACGGTGGATATTCCAGCACAATCTAGAAACTCCCTCACGGTCAGTGCTCTAATTCAAGCTCCAACATTCTCGAGACGGCACACAAAACACACTCAGACAATAGACGCCACTCGAAGACTGCTACAGATCAACAACAACACAGCTGTGAAACGCTGATATGCCAACGTCATCAAACCATACTGAGGTTTGTGTCCACTGTTGCCACGGAAAGCAGAAGGGGGGGGGGAGTTCGCGGAATTTATTGTCAGACCTCATATAATTGCACAAAGAACTGTGCACTTAGGCTGGTCTAGACACAACTTACTACGTTCGGTTCGCGTCTCAGCCGGAACGTCAGCTCTCCCGACTCTGCTCATTTCTTGTACTCTCATTCTTTCGAGCTCAACGCCAAGATGACTGCGGTCACTGTTTTCCACATCCGTTCCAATTTATGCTTCATCTCTTCTCCCGTCATCAGATGCTGTATAGTTCAGATACTGAAAGCGTCGTGAAATAAACTACGCGCGTTCTTCATTGTGGCTTGTTCAGAATTTTGCGTTTCAGTAGTAAATGAAATTTAAGTTTTATTGTAGTGAATAATTTTTAGATTTTTCTAAACAGATATTTAAAAATTGCAGAGTTTGCATGGTTAAAAAATGCTAGCTCAGCAGGGAACATTTCAAGCCACATACAGATCGCGTGATATCCAAAGACTTAAGAGTCAGATTGCAGATGGAGTGGCGCTCGGGAGACAGATGAGGAAGATTAGCAACCTAGCAGTGTTCGCGATCAGTGGGATGTAGGAACGTCACCGCGATCCCGAGTGAAGGCTTCAGCAGTGTGAAGCTTGAAGAAAGCAGTCTTCTGGGATTTGGCACCGTGTATATGTGGTGTTAACCGACTAATCTGCTTTTACCGGTTCTCACGGTCTCTTCGCTTTGCAGATTTCTTATATTTTTTCTTCTACCCTGAAGATGGAGGCGATACGTTCCTCCGAAACGTCGGTTAACACCACATATACACGGTGCCAAATCCCAGAAGACTGCTTTCTTCATAGTCACCGCCGTGAAAGCCTCAAATCTTACACAATGTGAAGCTTATCTTCGCAGTTCTGCTTCCGGATGAGCGTTGTAGAATATGCAGTAGGTAGCAAGCTGTAACCAAATTTTAATGCGTTTCGGTAATTTCTTTTACACTATGTAAGCTATGGTGATCTACATGTAACAGTGATGTGATTCTTCTGACCGCGATTGTAGTAGAGAACTGAAAACAGACTACACACATGGAGTATTTATCCGGCGCTGGGTCAATATATTCCTCTATGGCCTCCAACCCACTGCTGCCACCAAAATTGAAAAATGGTTTACGTTGTGTACGAAAATAATATCATAAGTACAAAAATAATTCGAAATGACATTGTCCTGCAAAACGGTAATAAAACATAAGGCATCTGAGAAAGATAAAATTGCACTAGTCTACGTATTCCTAAGAATAATTTTCTTTCCTCTGCCAGTTATCATTCTTTCAACAATGCATAGCCCCAAGGGCGTGCTACCCTCACGACCAGCCAGTGTATTCATCACTCGGCCCAACACTTCACTGGACTGAGTACAAATAAATTAATTATTCTAACTAGCATGCATAAACATATAAATCTAAATCTTGTTAGACGCACGTGTTAAAGAAGGACTACTTCCTCACGTACACAGAAAAAGGACGAATTTCTCTTTCTAACTGAAATGCATACTGAAGACATATAATAAGCACATTGAGGTAATAGTGGTAGAGCTATTCCTGTAACAGGAAGTGGAGGCCCATAGGGTTGCAAGACGGCTCAAAGGTTGTCAGCTTTACGCATCGGCTGTCTTTTACTCCCAGGGAAGACTCCAGATACTCGTTTATGTTAGAGACTGGGTCGACCCCAGGGCCATAGTGCGGCTGGAAGAAATAAGTCAGATGAAAAATTCGATGACCTCATGGGGTATCGAACCTGTGACTTTCAGCTTGTAGCATAGTACCTCAACCAACTACGTTACCGTGTGCCCCATATAATAATTATAAAGTCACAAAATAACCAGACGTTCCAGAATATAGGAAACAAGCTTGTTACTTCATTCTGTTTCGATTTCTATATCCTGGGGCTCTGCCCACTAAGATTTCAAATGCGACAATAAATTAAAATTGGCCGCGCCAAATTCTGTTATTCCTCTCCAGACTGTTTTATGATCGTTTTGCTACTTCATATATCCGCTTTCTAATTACATGTTTGAAACCTCATCGCTTAATGAACCAGCAAACAAAAAAAAAACGAAACAGAATTTATAATTTTGAAGCCTAGACTTTTCAAAATGCACTTCATACCCTCATTTATTCTAGCAGAACCGTTCATATATCCTAACTCAAATTATGCCCTCAGGTAATATCTAATTGCCTATAATAGTGTGACATGTCTAACCGTTGCTGGGCAACGGGAAGTGGAACGAGTTACCACGAAGACAGACCCTTGATAATCGGTCGGTTGACAAGTTACGCAACAGTAAGGAAAGCGGCGTTTCTCCGTACCGTGCCGAGCAGAACCGAAGTGAGACGAGCCGAGCCGAGCCGAGCCGAGCCGAGCCGAGCCGAAGCAGACTGGTTGCCACGCAGCGTTGACCAGCAACGCCTTTGTAAACACGGCGTCATGCAACAGGGGAGCCCATGCAGCGACTATTGCTATGCAATCGGTAAACAAGACGTCACGCAACAGTGAAGGCTATCACATAACTGTTTTCCGTGTTGTAAGTGCAGAAACTACATAACAGAAGTATTCGTCAGTGAGAGAGAGTAACCAGTCAGTTGAAGTCTAGCAGTCGCCGAGAACAAAAGAAATAATTGTGATACTGCCGATGGCAGTAATTGCGAAACTGTGAATTGTATAAGTGTACGAGCGAATGTGGAATAAATTCGTCATTTTCAAGGCGGCGTTAAGTTATTTGTCTCCTGACGTAACCCAACACGTGACAATACTAAAATAATTCCGAGCTTCCAGCCTGAGAATCATTAAAGTAGGAATCTATATCTTGATTGAGAGGGTCTATTCATGGCAGATTCAGAGTAAAGTTTTATGATAGCGGTCAAAGGGATCTACAGATCAGTCTAGGTTTCGAATCACTGCAGGCCCTAATATGCTTCATAATCACAAGCTTCTAATTCTGACGGTGCTGAGGAATAAACGCTTCATGTGACTAAACCCAGTTCCTCTGGCCTCGAACTTCAAATTCTCTGCAAGAAGATTTAGTTTTATGCACGGACCACAAGAACCACTCATTCATGTATTTCATAAAAGATTTCACTGGTATGCAACTAGTGGTTTAAATGTGATGTATGTACAATTTCATGAGCTTTACAGCATAAATATCATATGTATAATATTGTAGAGTGTTCAAATTGAAGTATTAAAATAACCATAGAAATGACCTGTTAAGTTATTGTAACATGTGTATCCGTTGCCAGAGAACAGCTGGGTAAACACGTTCACGCGAAGACAAATTCTTGGCCAACAATAGGCAATGAGTTTCCATTAACAGGCAAGGAAATTATGAGCACGTAATAATATGACGAGTGTTTATAGCTCTTTGCTAGGCAAAAGTCAGCGTGCCATTAATCTCGCTTGGTAAGAATAACGTAATTGTGTTTTCTGTGCTGTCGGCGATACGCAACAATAGAGGCCCTGTTTTCCTTGGTCTCCGTGAGGAGGAGTTATCTTAAAGACCACCTAAGCTAGTAGTCAGTAAATCCAATCATCCGAACTAGAACCCGTCATTTTCGCATTTTCGACACGCGTACCGCCCTGCACGTGACAGTATCATACTCAATTTATATACACAGAAGGAAGCTATGATGAAGCAATAAGCTCGTTCGTCTGTGTCAGCTTCCTGGAAAATGCAACACGCAGCGCTACGTTTTCATGCTCGGTTTTGTATTTCCCTTCTCAGGTCCATCAACCAGTCTGGCAGCAATAATGCCTTCAGACTACATAAATTCAAATCAGTACCTGTTTCCCCCTTCCCCAAATTTTAGTGGGTGATGTGGTATTGTTATGCGTTGCCACACGTTCAGCACCGAACATGCAGAAATCAACGACCGCGGGCCGCTGCCTAGCGTATACTGAACATGCTTGTACATAATTTCACTGTTCTGTGGTAGCGGTTAGCCTCTCATCAAAATATTTGAACGGTCGCCATATGAATGAAATTGGTTGTAAATGAGTAAATATAAAATTGTTTTCAAATATGAACAAATATTTTATTTTTACACAGAGGTTACCGCAGTTTTAATTACTTAAATGTAATTATAGATAGTTAAACGACACTTGACATTTTGAAGAGAGCAAAAATATTTTATATTCAATAACCCGTCATCCCATTGACTGATTCCTACACCGTTAAGAATAGTGTTTCGACTTCAGAGTCTATATAGCGTGCAAACTGTGAAGGTTATTAGAGGTCATGAAGTTCTTACATTAACGGCACCGCTGAAACTGTAGAGCTTGTATGCTATCAAATGGTATGATTAAGGCGATAGTGAATTATGGCCTGGTAAGGAAAACCTGAGCCGGTCACGGTAGCCAAGCGGTATAAGGAATGTACTGTCTTCGCTCGCTTGGAAACCGAGATCGTTGGTTTGAATCCCACTCAGGGCATGGATGTTTAGTATGTGTGTGTGCGTTTTTCTATGTTTGTGTACAGGTAGAGGCCTTGCGACGAGCTGATCACCCGCCCAAGGAGTCCTACCGAACATGTAAAATCTAGAAAAACCGAAGTGAACGGAGAAGTTCATGGAGGTAGGCCTAGGCCTACTGGGACTGTAGTGCCAAGGGGGGGGGAAGGAAAACCTGAATATGCATTTTCAATGGCGTGATATTATGGTGATTCATAATTAACAGTTATCATGCAGGCGAAGGTAGAAGTTGTTCTGTATTTTGATGTCGGGAGGTCGCTTGTGTATATGAGAAATAGGAAGGTTCTTAAGGCGCTTCCTTGAGGTAAGCCTACTCCAGTTTTCCTTTTGGTTGTTATTTCGTCCTTTAATTTTTCTTGGAAGAGCCTCTCAGTTAGATGTGATTTTAATATTCTGTACTATGCCTCGGGGAGAATTCTGATTTTTACAAGAGTTTTGTTGATACCTGTTAGCCAATAAGTTGGGTCGCCAGTGGCTATTGTTTGTACTTACTTTCTTGTATGGTTTGGTACATTTCGCGAAGTTCAGGATTGATTGAGCGGGATCACCAGTGCTGGTGCTTCGCAATGAAATCACCTCTAAGCAGAATGTTGTGTCCTGGTGAGCTAATTCTTCCTTGTTAATTGCGTGGCGTAGGGGCAGCAGATGGATGAGATCGTAAAATTCCGTCCCAGTCTTCGATGCTTATGTTCATTGCCTGAAATTGGTCCTTTTCATATTTAGCAAGTTCGTGATATTTCGTATGATCACGGCTCAACCTGCATGGGTTCTCCCATCCAGATGATTGATAGTGTGTATGTGGAACTTTTACAAAAATTACTTCCGTAAAATTGGTTTCGGACGCCAATAGGGCGTCTATTCTCTGGGTTTCATTCATTAAGTGAACCCTTTTGCATTCCACGCTGCTATATTATATACGTGAATCAATTTACTGTTTTGTTAAATACAGTGGTGAGGAGATTAATACACGTGCGCATTTGTTCTACTGGTTTGGACAAGATTTTGTCGAGCCTTGTGAAGGACTTTTGCATTACTTTGAATAGTGTTATGTACTTGCGTGTTGTTTGCTGTGATTGTTGGCGTTTCAATATAATTTCTGGTTGCTTGGGCATATGTCATTTTCGGTCGTCCTACAGTCTAGTGTGGCGCTGCAGAACTCTCGTTCTCTTGTCTCGGTGTATTTGTTCTATGAATATTTGTGTTGGTCAGCGAGAAGAAAATCTTGTGCTTATGGTGGACCTTGCAGCCTCAGTAGTTAGCCGGATTCGATTCTCCACAATGTAGGCATGTTCCTGGTTGTATCTTTGGTAGAGTACATTGTTCAGTGATATGTGATTTGCCACACTTCGCGCATCTTGGTCTGCGTATGCAGTACCACTTGGTGTGGAACTACACTTGGCATTTCTTGCATTGTAGTATATTATTTTGCTTTTGGTGAGGTGGCTCAATTTTGACCCTTATACTTTGTACATGTCTAAGAAGAAGAGGGACAAATGTTAGCCAGTGACCATGTGTATGATGTTCCATAGGTTTCTAATTTTGTACCCGATTCATTCACTTCCTTCTCTCAGCAATTCCAGCTGCACTGAGTGGTGTAGATTTCTGATTACCGCTCTGTACGCACGTTGTTGCCGAGTTGTGTATGTGGAATTTAACATTTTCTCTTTTAGTGTGTCCGTTATTGTTCTGTGATATTCCAGTTTGTTCGTCGTTATCTTCATTGTGGCGTTGTTGACTATTTTTAAAGTGCAGTTTAATCTGTTAACTGCCTGTTCGATTGCAGCTGTTAGTCGCTGCGTGTTTGTGATTCCTGCCGCAAATACCGCAGTTGGTGCTAGCTCCTTCCTTTCGTTTCCAGAATTCCTCTCGGTTTCTGCTTGTCTCAGAAGTTCAGACTTATCAGTGGTTATTATCAGAGTTGAGCTGCTGCTTGTCCCTTGCGGATTATTCTTCTTGAGCTTTGATATTATTTTCTTTCTTCCGCTGACTTCCTGCCAGGATGACCGGTCGTCATTGTCGTCGTTGTCGGTGCTTTCTTCTGTTTCTGAGAGGCCTGCTCTTTGTGTTGGTGCTCTGCTTGTTGTTGCTGCTTGAGATGTGTGGGCGGTGTAATTGGGCTGTTGAGGTAGTATGGGTACGTGAGACATGTGTGTAGGTTGGTGTTATACTTGCTGAACGTATGAGGCTTCTTACGATATCTGGTGTATATACACGTATGAAGCTTGTTGCTCAGTGTTTGGTACACATTGGGAGTAAATTGCTGGTTCCTGCAGCATCTGCTCAGAATTCATATTGTATTCGGCCGGTGAATTTGCCCGTTAATCACGCCCTTTTTTCCTTGCGTTGTTAGTCAGAGCGATGGTCGCTCAGACCGGAAGTTGTTGATGATAATCTGTTCTTTATGGAAGTACGTTGACGTAAGTAAATTGGTTAATAAAAATGTAAACAGGAACCGCTCTATACTGTTTTATTTCTCTTACGGATGCTGCCAAACTTATGAAAAGCTCATTTCTGCTGCTTCAAAATGCAAAACCTATTTTATAGTTAACATAACAAAGGGTCAGTTGTTTTGTCTGCTGCATACTAGCTCATGGGTTGTCGCTTTCACTGTCAGTACACAGACACGGCTCACGGAGCGATACTCACCACACGTCCGCATTGCTCAGAATACAGTTCGCAACTTATTTATAATTTGCGATTTTTTCATACAGACACTTTGCTCTTCAATATGAACCAAAACGGTAAGAAGACAGGTGTACATAATTAAAATTGACTAGAAAACTAACAAAGGGGAACAGACGTGAGCCTAATCTTCGAGGAGAAGACAAAAAAGGAGCCATACTATGACTTTTCTTACTACATGGAGATTATTGATAAGGTTTACTGTCGTTAGTGTTTCTGTGTATATTCTATATTTTATTAATATTCTTAATAGCCATTCACCACGCTGGAAAGCCCCCCCAGTCGGTATTGTCGGTATAGCGACTGCCTAGGGGCTGGACTACCGAAAGGTCGGAGTTCGAGTACAGGTAGGGTCAGAAATCTCTCTTCTCCATATCATTCAGACCGGCTTTTGGGGCCCACCCAGCCTCCTACCCACTGGGTACTGGGGGCTTTTCTTCTCCAAGAGTAAAGAAACAGGGGCGTGAAGCTGACCACTCACCTCCAGCCAGTGCCGAGGTCAAGAAAATGAGGTTCTATATAACCACTGCCCCATACGTCTTCATGACATAGTGCTTAATTGGTTAAGCATAGGGACAAATTTACCTTTTTTTACTTCCACAATGGTATATAGGAGTAAATTACTGTTATGTTGGTCGTTTCCCTTTTAGGGCTCAACCGAATATTTACTTCCCATTTGGTTTAGTTTTGTTTTAGTTGTATACTGAAGCTACTTTACTAGCTTTCCTGTTGTAATGTTGGCAATGCTGGTGTCATTAAATTCCTCTGATCACCTAAACGGCAACAATATTATCATAAACTTCATGTATTATTACGTTGTTGCTAGGAAGCCTTATTACAATGAACCAATTATTTATCGCTATTAACTACGTCTCTCTCAAGCAAGCTCAATTCGGAACAAGAGATGAAACAGTACACAAATATATATTCTAAGCAGAATATCACTGAGATTTCACAACTCCGCAAAGACTCACTAGTGTAACACAGTAAATCATCAAGTCTTGATGAGTTCATAAATGTTGCTATAATGATGTTGTGTATACAATATATGCACAATAAAATGTGAATCATATTTCATTGTTAAAAATTGAAACAATCTTATATAAAGGAAGGAATGCAAGCAGAAATTATAAATATATAAAACCTACCTTTCTAGAACATAGACCTTACTCCTATAGATATATAACTTTTATTATTATATTAATATTATGACTCTTATAATAGGATAAATAGTACAGTATATTAGTATAAATCGCCAGGTAGTGATCAAATTCCGGCAGAACTTATTCTAGAAAGAGTCGAAATATTACGATCTAAGATCCACAATCTGACGGTCACGGTAGCCGAACGGTCTAAGGCATGCACTGTCTTCTCTCGCTCGGACTCCGGGATCGTGGGTTCGAATCCAACTCAGGGCATGGATGTTTAGTTTGTGTGTGTGTGTGTGTTCGTTTTTTTTTTTTTGTTTGTGTACAGGTAGAGGCCTTGCGACGAGCTGATCACCCGCCCAAGGAGTCCTACCGAATGTGTAAGATCTAGAAAAACCGAAGTGAACGGAAAAGTTCATGGAGGTAGGCCTAGGCCCACTGGGGCTGTAGTGCCAAGGGGAAAAAGAAAAGATCCACAATCTAATTACTTTTGATTTGGCGTAAGGAAAAATTGCCTGTCAGTGGAAGGAGTCTATTATTGTACCAGTTCACAAGAAGGTTGATAAAACTGACTGTAGTAATTATCGAGGGATATCACTGCTATCAAATTCATACAAAATTCTATCCAATATTCTTCTCTCAAGGTTAAGTCCATACATGGATGAAATTATTAGGGATCAGCAGTTTGGGTTTAGACGTAAGAGATCAACTACTGATCAGATCTTTTGCATTCATCAGATACTGAAGGAAAATTTGGAGTACAATGAGACAGTACATCAGCTATTCACACACTTAAAGAAAACCTATGATTCAGTTAGGAAGGAACTATTGTACAATATTCTGATAGAGTTTGGGATACCCATGGAACTAGTTAGGCTGATTAAAATTTGTTAAACGAAACGTATGTTTAAGTCCATGTAGGTAAATATTTGAGGTTGGTCTAGAAGTAAAAGCAGAGAAAACTAAGCATATGTTGCTATTTCGTCACCAAAACGCAAGGGAAAAACATGATATAAACATAGGTAACAGATGTTTTGAAAATGTGACATGGTTCAGATATTTGGGAACAACTATAACAAAACACTGATTCAGTATGAAATTAGGAAGAGACTGAATTCTGATAATGCTTATCACCACTCAGTCCAGAACATTTTGCCTTCTTGTCTCCTGTTTTAAACATAAAAATTAGAATATACAGAAATTTAATTTTGTCTGTGGTTTTGTATGGGTGTGAAACTTGGTCTCTAACATTAAGGGAGGAACATAGACTGAAGATGTTTGAGAACAGGGTGTTGAGAAGAATATTTGGACCGAAGAGAGATGAAGTGACGGGAGGTTGGAGAAAACTGAATAATGAGGAGCTTCATAATTTGTACTCTTATCCAAGTTTATTTAGAATGATCAAGTCAAGGAGCATGAGAGGGGCTGGGCAANTTAGGGATTTTGTGATTTACGAAACGGGTTTTGAATTTGATGAACTAATTTATAGGTCCGTTATACAACTTGTTACAACATTTCACAGATCACTAGCTTCGACTGGATGCTCTCGACTTCTGACTACAATACTCCTACAACTGAAGTCTGAGTCTGAGTCTGAGTCTGAGTCCGAGTCTTATGTTACGACCGACTGTCAGTCGGCCAGTCTGTCTTGGAAAAAGCTACGCATCTTGGGCTTACGACTAGATTTTTATTACAGTCAGACAAATGCGGCATTATTGATGTAGGGCGCTCTCTCTGACGAGAGGACGGGTCTGTCGTTTAAAAGTGCTGATGGCCTTGCCAGCTCAGTCATTCTCTGGTCCGAGTCCCGTGGATATCGCGACCATACTCTCTCATATTCGAAACTTACTTTTTTGTCGCCTCCCATGATTCGCAGCGCTACAGTGGACGTATTCGACCCCACATGCACACGGGCATGAACTGTCAGTTATTGTTTTCTTCTCGTTTTATAGCCTCGGGTCGGACCGCACAGAAAACTCATTGTTACGTTTTTTTTAATTGTTTCATTTTGGTCCGTTACACTATCAATCACAAAGTTAATAGAAAGTCCGTCGAGTGTAACAATTTGTAGGTCACTTTTTATTATTATTTCTGCCTTACATGTTTCGGTTTGACACAACCATCATCAGAGGCACTTGCAACAACTATGGAAACACTGTCGCTGTTTTTTGTTCACAATTATGTTTGTCGTGTAGACGCTGCTACAAAATGTTGACGTGTAAAAGCACAAAACATGCTAAGATCTGCATGTACTGCAGTACACAGCACACAGCACACAGGAACATATCAAACCATAAGCCATACAACTTCAAGCTGACGTCTCCCATCTTCGGGATGAATTAACAAGGAGGAGTTCAGCATTTTACATCAAATATTTTAACATTTTAGCGTTTTAACTTAAAAATAGGTTCGGATGAAAAGTGAGAACTTGAGAGTGTACTCAACTATCTTAGCATGTTTTGTGCTTTTACACGTCAACATATCGTAGCAGCGTCCACACGACAAACATAATTGTGAACAAAAAACAGCGACAGTGTTTCCATAATTATTGCAAGTGCCTCTGATGATGGTTGTGTCAAACCGAAACATGTAAGGCAGAAATAATAATAAAAAGTGACCTACAAATTGTTACACTCGACGGACTTTCTATTAACTTTGACATTGTTACGTATTTATTGCTCCGGGATGTGTTTACTGAGTCGTTGCCTAGCATTGTGTCTATGCGTCACAATATAATTTCAAGCAAGAAATATTGTGACTGGAATAGAAGAAAATTATATTACTATTCACGCTCGAGCTCAGAACCGTAATCCATGACCAGAGCTTCTCTTACATAAATATGGCACTAAGAAGAAGTGACATATGAATGGAAGGATGTGTAGTAAGAAAGTAAGCTTTGTGAAATATGTCTTGAACTCCCTATTCTTATATCATGTTCTAAGCTTTCCATTTGGTTTCCTGTCTTTTTGTTCCTCTTTGTTGACCGCTCCACCTTCACGGAATAAGAGTAGATAAAACAAACAAGGAACAATGTGTTAACTTTCTCGTCAGAACGGCCTACAAGCAATTACACGTAGATTTCGATGGACATCTCTTATGGAGAACGTGAGGAGTGGCAATTGGGATAAACGACACGTTCTGGTAGGTCCCTCCATGAAATATAACGGCGCGAAACGGTAATCCGCGGATAGAAATTGCCGTTAATGCAAAGCCAATTCAGTTCCCCACTTATCCTCTTAATGAAGTCTTCGCAGCAGTAGTGCAAGCCAGCTCAAAGGAAACGGTTGCGGAAGTCCCCACTCGTTACGTGCTACTATAGAGAATCGCTTTTCGAACATATAATCAAGAAAAGTTTATAGGACATCCTCAGGGCTAGAAGAGAACTTGAAAAGAAGCAAGGGTAAAATTTGAGGCTTTCACGGCGGTGACTGTGAAGAAAGCAGTCTTTTGGGATTTGGCACAGTGTATATGTGGTGTTAACCGACGTTTTGGAGGAACGTATCGCAGACTGCTTTTACCGGTTCTCACGGTCTCTTCGCTTGCAGATTTCTTATACTTTTTCTTCTACCCTGAAGATGGAGGCGATACGTTCCTCCGAAACGTCGGTTAACACCACATATACACGGTGCCAAATCCCAGAAGACTGCTTTATTCAGAAGCAAGGGTATTTACCTCAAAAATATATTATATATTTATAGTTGATTTTACACTATGCTTATTCATAACATTGAACCCAAGTATGTTCTAAGGAAAACAATGAACATCTTAGGTAAAGTAGTGGATATCACTTTCGGGATTCAAACCAGCACTTCCCTACTATAAGTGTGGATATTATTTACGTACCTATTCCATGCTACAGAATATTGGATGTAAAATTGACAGATCCACCTGGTAAAAATATCCTTTGCTTACTGAACGCCAAGATTCATCAGCATGTTCATAAACTTGTTTTCAGGGGCTCTTACAGTCCATTCAGGGCTCTGGCCTCTTATTCAATTCCGTAATCATTTTTCACAGATGGTGGACGAGTGACCAGCCCGTCGCAAGGCCTCTACCTAAACATCTAACAACACAAACACAGAATAAAAACATACACACCAAACATGGATGCCTTATGTGGAATTCGAACCCACGAAACCAGCGTCCGAGCGAGGGCAGACAGTTTGTGCCTTACACCGCGTGGCTACTGTGATCAGCTCGGGTTCACAATATAGCGCTATTAAATGCAAAGTAATCCTGCCCACGTTTCCAGACCAAGTTATTCTAATATCCATTTTAATATTATTATCTCATGTATTCTTCGGTATCCGAATTAGTATTTTTTTTTAATTTTATCTATCAAAATTTTGTTTGTATTTCTAATGCTTACCAAATTTGTCCCCCATATCAGATCTATTGATTCAGACACTAACAATATGAGGATCATATGGAAATCTTCAAATCTCTGTTCTTCAGCTCCTGGTCCTTAGACACCCCCAATATAAGTGTACTTTCTCCTATCTTTGAAGTGCTCCGCGCCCATGTGAAACAATATTGCATTGCTTATAAATAATTGTCTCTTCTGACATATAACGCCGTGTAATCCGTTAATAGTCAACCTCCATCTTCAAGGTCGAAAAATAAGCCAAGAAATTAACCAGCATGAAGAAGGAAGCAAGAAGAGAACATTGATGTGACATGTTTCTACGAAACGTCGGTTAACTTTTAAACGGACTACACGCGTAGTTGTTTGAGGCACTATGCTACAAGTCGGAAGGTCGCGGTTTCAAGGCCCGATGAGGTCATTGGATTTTTTCAGTTGACCTAATCCTTCCAGCCGCACTATGGCCCTGGTGTTGATTCAGCCTCTAACAGAAATGAGTACCAGGAATTAATTAAATAATTTTCCTGGGGAGTAAAGCGCGACCGGCGCGTAAGGCTGAAAACCTTACCTCCATCTTTGAGCCGATTGTCTAGATAATGTGGAACCCTCAACGTCTCACAGCCCTATGGGCCTTCACGGCCTGTTACAAGGATAGCTTTACTTTTTTTACTTTTTACACAGCGTTATATCGCATAAGATACTCGTAGATACCTTCATTGCATGTGGCTTTCACTTTATTAGACGATAATGAAAAGGCTGAAATTTCCTGACCGGCTGGTCACTATGAGCTCCTTAAGAACGACTCTACTTGAATTAAGTCAGGTAGAATATGGCAGAAGCCGATCATAATGACAGCGCCGTCTGAGGCATGAATTGTCTTCTCCAGCTCTAACACTGAGATCGTGGGTTCGAAAACCACTTGAAAGCATGAATGTTTTGTGTGCATTTATTCTGTGAGTTGTACTGTCCTGTGTGTAGGCAGCGGCCTTGCTTCGGTCTGATCCCCCGTCCCAGGAGTCCCACCTATTATGCAAAAGATAAAGAAACTGAAAAACTGACCAAGGCTCAATAAAGTTCTGTGGAATCATTAATAGATAGAACATGGCAAAATAAAGCCTTTGGCCTTGAGCGGTACGATGCACTTTACATTTATTATTCTGCTCTTGTCAGTTCATATTGCAAACATACGCGTATATTTAAATAATATTCTTTAAATTATTTCCAGTTCTTCTGTGTGGTCTCTACATAAGTACGAACATACATAACAAGTTTCTAGAAGCTTCCTCTTTAATGAGACGCATTTAAAGGTTTTTATTTCTGACGTGTTATATAACGTATATGGCTTATAAAAATCATTTGAAGGTATAAAGCACACAACACCTGTCACAAACCCCTACAGGAGCTGAACAATGCGTCCGAATCTTTGGTAACCCTACGCATCGTGCATCGAATTCATATTCGCCCCAAAATAATCAGGAGTGACACACATGAGTGTGCACAGAACACTCAGTCTGGCGGCAGAATGTGGCAGGCGGGGCAAGCAGGTCAGTTCAGCATACCTCACTCATGATATGCGAGTGAGGGTAAATGAAGACTCAAGTACTTCAAAGCCCTCTGTGTATTTTGAAGCTCTGAAAACAAATCGAATCCTTTTGGACTTCGAGTGTCCTTGCGCGAGATGACAACCGGAGGCTTTACGTGTTGGTGTGACTTCAATAGCCTTACATTCATTGAAAGTTATTCCTAGTTCACTCCTGCGTCAAATTATTCCCTGAAAAGTATGACGTATAACATTCTCTTAGTCTGCTTTCTTCAGGATATGTAGACAAAAGAATGGCCAGTCATTTCTCTTAGTCAGCAAAGTTATTGCTTTAGGAAAGCTTTGTGGGAAACATTTTTATAGATATGAAATTGAAAATGTTGATTTTTCCTCCCACTAATAGGCAGAGAAAATTAAATACATAAATATGGGTTAAAAGAATCACATTCAAATTAGAATTATGGCTATTGTGACATGTAGACCCATTGCTAGGTAGTTAACTCGAATTAAGCATTTATATAACGGTCATTACTAAGCAATAGCTGAGTAGCATTCACGTGGCCATCCCAACAAACACGAATACAATGTATAGAGCAAAAGAGGAATGATGTTTTCTTTGCGGTTCGCGCCAATATTCTATAAGCGGGACAGTTAGAGCAACGAGTTAGATGCTGGACAGTCGCCAGCCGGTAAGAACCTGAGCTCAGAAGAAAGCATAGTTGAGATCCGTAACCAAGCAACGACTGTTGAAGACACAAGAGACTGAGAAGTGTTAATACGTGTTGTAGTAAATTGCGAATAGTGAATTGGCGATAGCACCAGACTTACTTGTAGTTAAGGTTCTGCAATTGTAAAATAAATAAAAAATTGCCAATCCAAACCCCCTCTATAGTCACTCAAACACAGGATAATTTCCTTTTTCATTGCTTGTTTTTTTAATAACTCGCCAGTAGTTGCTTTCGGGATAACCCTCGTTACTCCCCCACCCTTAAAATTAATTTATTCCTCACTACACTAATAATTTACCAACAAGACAGTCATGCAAACTACTGCGATGGAAGCGGCACTAGTTAAGCTCCGTGTACCATCCTGAAAGTTTTGTGTGAAACGAAAATTTAAAAACGTTAAATCTTTGTTAAAGCCAATTTTTGTAGAATCTAAAATAATGTCATCGGAATACTTAAGATTGTTATATAGGCCTCTTTGTATTTTGTATTAATAAATCCCTGAAAGGATACATCATGAAGTTAACGGCCGCGTTTGTCAAAGGAATTATAAAGGGACAACTGAGACGACGAAGGGAAAGACATTCAGACATCCTGATCAATAATGAAGTGTAGTTAGACATATCTTTACACGATATGTATATAAGGAGACCTTATAATTAACATGATTTACACGTGATAATATATTGTCTGCACAGAGTGTACAAAGTGGAATAAAATAAGGTGTCCCCCGCACGTCCTTCCATACTTAGGGCGGTATGTGTCTCTTCCAAATCACTGAGCAGTCATTTCTTTTCCTTGGCACTACATCCCCAGTGGGCCTAGGCCTATCTCCATGAACTTCTCCGTTCACTTCGGTTTTTCTAGATCTTACACATTCGGTAGGACTCCTTGGGTGGGTGATCAGCTCGTCGCAAGGCCTCTACCTGTACACAAACACAGAAAAACGCACACACACAAACTAAACATCCATGCCCTAAGTGGGATTCGAACCCACGATCACGGTTTCTAAGCGCGCGAAGACAGTACATGCCTTAGACCGCTCAGCTACCGTGACCGGCTGAGCAGTCATTTGTCTTATTCTGTTTTCACCACATTTTGCTAGTCGTAGTTTTTTACTCATTGAAAGACACTGATTTCTTTTCTTTCATATAAATTTCAAGATTGAAAACTCCTTTCACTTGGTATATCAAATTATGACTTTCCTTCAGTAACATAGCAGTATTTCAAGAATTCTCCGTTAATCTTATCCCAAAATATATATGTACAGTAACTGAAAATAAATTATATAAGATGACGAACTAGTGATGCATTTAACAAATTAGTTCGGTAGAGTAAATGATCAGATCGGTTAATCGATAAATCGTGATGTCTTCTAATAATACTTGCGTCTGCGTTTCCGTTTCGAATGTTAGTGCCTAGTTACGTCTTCATCTCAGTAACGTTTTCAGGCATAACGCTTAGACGGTAGTTTGCAGGATCAGTCGGTGGAAACAGTTTGGCAAGGACAGTTTAAAACTCAATGTCCCCAACTTCGTCTTACGAAAACCCCTTGAATAACACGCCTCTTTTTATACTACCCTTAGGATACCTTCACGGAATTAAATCCAACGTAGCCTCTTTCCTTCAGTAATGTTACCATCAACATTAGATAAGGAAACTTAATATGGTAAATGATGTGAACAATTTCCAACCTCTTTAGGAGCAGATACGATAAAGGAAGGAGTTTTCTGATGGTATAGGGCGCAGTTACATGAATCTCTCGCAATGCTTTATACCTCAAAGTTGATCCTCGTGTTTACGATGACTTGAGTTGAACTCAACCTAAGCATTATTAATCTCTTATACTATTTAGTAACATAAATGGGATGTTATTCACTGCACGGTACGGCGATTCTAGCTGAAACGTAATTAGACATCACAGAGTTAGTACGTGACTAAAAGGATTATTAGCAGACATCGGTTGACGGAAGCTGTATATGCCATACCTGCATGCTGTGCCGGAGAGATATTGCCATTAGAAACTCTGTTACATATCGTTGTTCGTTGTTGGATCACAGCGATAGCGGGATGCATTTCATAAAATAAAAAAGATATTCTATGATTATGAAGCCATTAATACTATATCCATTGTCATAATCTTAATGTCTTCTGGACATGGAACCGAAAAGCCAGTGGTCATTATTGAAATGCTAATTGATTCTTGATTTATGCTATGTTAATTTCATAACGTTGAGTGTCAGCATAATAGTGAATGATAAATTGGGAAGAATACAGAAGAGGCGATCTCGGCCTATATAAAACATTATTCCAAAACACTAACAGAGACGTAAGCAAACCATTATCTCGTGATGGTGCGTGACTATTTGACGGGTTTTAGATTGATGACCGTATTTTTTGGGCTCTTTGATGCAGCGCGTGACTACATTTCACAATTCATCATTACACACACAAGTTTCCGCAGTGTCTTCACTGCTGTTGCTTGGCAGCGGCTTCCAACGGCGGGTGTTCCCCTTTCTCTGGGTTGCCGAACTGTACCCGCCTTCAGCTATCACATGCTAAGAGTAACAGCTCAAAACGGCTGAACCCCAACAGTCTCCTGACTAAAAGTCAAGTCAAAGTTAAGTCAGAGTCAAAGATCTGTACGACCGACGGTAAGATTCGACAATTCCCCAACCTGGAGGGCCAGGTCCCCGTATGTAGATTCCCCACGCGAGGATGGTTACAACTGCAAATACGTGTAGTTCTGCTTATAACTTCTCTGCACGGGCCGCGTAGACGTCTCTTCAATTATTGCTATATTCTATTTTTGTCGTGGAAACATACTTGTTTATGGAGCTATAACTTAGCATTGGCTTATGTATTGTTACTTAATTCGTGATCGTTGACTAGCAACGGGTCTACATGCCAAAATATTGTTTCCATATAAAAATCCAATCTAATAAAAAGTTACAAAAATTAAACCGGAATCTTCAGTTTGTAAAAGCTATTGTATGGAATGTAAAAGTAATCATTTGCCGAAATATACCAAAATGGAATCCATATTCATGAAAGAAAAGACAGGTTGTCAGAAATTTTAAGTCCATATATCCTAGATAAGTCAGTTCTCTGGAATTAGAATCCGAAATATCAAACGCTGCTAATATACAAGAAGTTCTACGAAGAACTAATTACCTACTTTCCTTTGATATGATACACACAGCATAGAAAAAGAAATGGGGGGCACGCAGACACACAGACAGCAAGGTGACGTCAGAAGCATTAAAACAAAAATTGGGGAGGAGGAGGGACAGCAGATAGCTGGACAAACACAGATGGTTACACAGACAGATGAGCAGACGAAGAATGATATACAGACAGACAGCAAGGTGATCTCATAAACATCCTTTTATTTCTTTAAAGTAAGGAAACTAGGCTAAAAAGGCTATCACTGGACACAACCTTGAGTCAGTTCCATTTACAGCCTTGCTTCTTAAGATCCTTCATAAAGGTACGTCGTCATTCAGTCTCAGCTGCTGAATGAGGAAGTTTCTGCACCAAAATTCAGTATGTATTTCTCGTTGCTTCTATCCGAGCTGTATGTGTAAGCAGTTGGAACCTCCGTGATGTGAATGATGTAACAATATTACATAAATAATTGATTCATAATCCTATATGTTATGTAAAATTGGTCCAGTTACCTAAGTGTCCTTCACAGGCATCATAGAATTCTAGCAACATTTCTTTTGTGTACAGTTATGTCTGTGATTAACCGCCTCAGTGGTCTAGTGGTCAGAGTTCCTGGCTACAGATCCAGAGGTCCGGATTCGATTCCCAGGGTTACCAGATTTTCTGAGAAGTACTGGGTCTGGAACGGGATCCACTCCGCCTCTCGAGGATAATTGTGGAGCTATTTCAAGGAAATAGCGGCTCCGGTATAGAAAACCGAGATTAACGACCGTGGGGAACCGTTGCGCTGACAACGTGACACCCTCTATCCGCAAAAGTTGGCACTAACTCCGCCGACAAACGGCGGTGGCTCGGTCGGTATAGTTCGCTTGCGGACTACAGGCCACGGAGTTTTGTTATTTCTTCTGTCTATGATTAATGTGTCTGATATCGGACTGTGTAACAATTTTTTGTTACTGAATGATTAAGAGCATATAGAACTACTTTGCTTAATATAATTGTAACATGTACTGTGAAGATGTAACGGTGTGCCGGAGAGCCGTGTCTGAATGCCTCTCCTTGTCCATGAGGATCGAACAAATGTGCCACTCTGCTTCTCGTATTGCAGCTTCTGTCGACACTCGAGCTGGTTGTTTGACGTCATGAGGACTCTCAGAGGGAAAAGTGTAGAAGGTGGGAACAGGAGAGTTGAGCTGATGTAGAGTGTGTAGGAATTTGTCTCAATGACGTTCTTGCTCTGGGAATCAGTTCGCAGTATCTACAATTGACGAGAAATTTTCTGCAATAAAAATGGAGATTGCTACGTCTTATGCTCACTCTCTCCTTTCTACGATATTCATAGCACTTTCATATTATAATAAAATTTCCTACTGCTACTCGAACTAACATACTGACAGCCATGACTTCTAGTATTATATGAACTTCCCTCTACTACTATGTCGAATCTATTTTCATGAGAATCCATCCCTGAATCTTTCAGGCTGAAGAAGGAACTGCTTCCAAAATGTAAAATTGTGTCACTTTAAGATTGCTACTATATCGTCTATAATGCAAAAATAACCTTATATAAAATACACTAAAATATATTTAGTACACTAAAAGTGATTGTTCTATACTTTAAAATGTCATTACAATTATACATTCATTGTGTATTTTTACTGCAGTGAAATTTTTTTCTAATCGTCTGGATTGTGCTATCATTTATAAGAATTTTGCCTTGCAAATCAGGTTCTTCCGAAATCCTGGTAATTACTTACATAACTACACACTCACAACATACATTATCTAAATCTACTTTGGGACTGTTTCTTTCTCCGGTTACAGTCAAGACTAAATAAAGTGAAAACCAATGCTTGTTTATTTTTATATAGCATTAATTACTGAAAATGACTTCGTTCTCTGTTTGTCATTATCAACAGTTGATTACTATGCAATAATTAAAGAACAATAGTCGGAAAATCACTAAAAGAAATATTTTTTTTTTTTGCATTCCATACAGTTACATATTCTCACGGACTTAACAACTGGTCCACAAAAAAAAGACATATGTATCCTGGAACATATGGACTGAGAGTAAATCATTTATTTAGGCTACTTGCAAAGTATTTATTATTAGTATTATTTAGTATTATATAATGCTACAACTATATAAAAGAGAAAGATAATTTTTTCAACTAACTTTTACAACAAAGGATGAGGTGGGCAGGGCATGTACCACGAATGGGGGACATGAGGAATGCGTATAGGATATTGGTAGGAAAACCAGAAGGAACGAGACCACTGGGAAGACCAAGGCGTAGATAAGTGGACAATATCAAAATGAATCTTAGAGCGATAGAATGGGATGGTATGGATTGGATTGATCTGGCTTAGGATAGGGACCAGTGGAGGGCACTTATGAACACGGTAATGAACATTCGGGTTCCATAAAATGCTGTATAATTCTTGAGTAGCTGCAAAATTGGCGGCTCCTTCAGAAGGGCTCAGCTCCATGAGTAAGAAAGTAAGTAACTTTTACAACAAATTTCCTCGTGTCCACTTTTAGGAAGAAAATATTGGAATGACAAATTCGAAGAATTCATGGTGGTGGCTATGAAGAACACTATCTTCCTAGATGTTATGTCGTGTAGTCTGGTTGAAGTTTACCGACAGGTTCGGAGGAAGATACAGCCTCAATCTTCAGTGTGGAAGGGTAAGCAAAGAAAACAACCAGCAAGCACATTTCATCTAATACAATTATATTCATATTCGTCTCATCCGTTAATAACCCATGAACTGTGCACTTCTGAGCAGTCCTTAATATTTTATAAACGCTTTCCGCTTTATTTCATTTTATTAAATTCAGTTTCTTTCCATAAAGTAATAATTTTGGTACATATTCTATACACTATAATGTACTTCATAATTACTGCAGTTGCTCGGTTCCTGTGTGATTTATGCCATACTCTGGAAGCCGGCCATAAGTGACCTTGAAGGATGTTTCATGATCGTCATCATCTGCAAGGGTTAGGTTTGTTAGCCCGATCCGTCCTCAAACATCAAGTCATCTTCTGTTTGGCCTTCCTGGATCACGTCTTCTTAGAGGTCGATAATATAAAATTCGCTTGGGAGCTCTTCTGATGGAATCCTCTTTAGATGTTTCAGCCAGTTCTTCTTCCTTTCGTCTATTTGTTTGTCCAACTTCCTCATTCCTAGCTGTGACCTTATTCCGTCGCCTCTTTCCTTGTCCAATAGAGTATAACCTGATACATGCTATAGAAATCGCATTTCTGCTACTTCCAGCCGTCTTTCTTCCCTCTTTCTAAGAGTCCATGTGTCACTCCCATACACAAGCTCGACAGTGTCTTTTGTGTTCTAGTTGTTTTTTGTCCATACACATACTGAAATTCTTTAAGTTTGTTTCCTTCTGGAAATTAATTTCAAGGCACAAGAATATAAATTATATTATTTAAAAGCACCAAACTCTTCAGACGTTGGCGGCAAAGAAGGTATGCCACGAATAAAGACGTTCCTCCGAAACGTCGGTTAATACAATATCTACACGGCGCCACATCCCAGAAGACGGCTTTCTTCATGGTCACCGCCGTGAAAATCTCAAATCTTACACGCCGTACGCCATATTTAATTATATTCTTCCTACTGTAACAAACAAAATACCAAAAAGCGATTGCATGGGCATTAACATATATACGTGTACTTGTATATGGATAGCGCTACGTACATAGTAAATTTCAGAGTTTCAATGAGAATTTACCTCAAAGACTCGCCATCAAACACTTACAATGAAGTGATCTAGTACCTACACACCTTTCCTTTGTGCAGGATTCTTGTGGTCAGATGCCAATAGTTAGCTACTGTGGTAACCTTCATCGTGTGGTTTTCAGACACGAAGGTTAAACTCCCGTGGAATGAACAAGGATTTCCAGAGCTCTTGACTGGATTTTCCTACACGTTGAAGAAACTATGCCACGTCGATGCGTACTGACTCCCCATTAAGGCGTACTTAATAATTTTTTGTTGAAAATAATCCCACATATAATATCATTTTCTACGTTCCAAATTTTAAGTAGGCAATGAAAAACAATATTAACCGGAATATCATAAGAAATGGGCCATATACTTACAGTAGTACTTCACCACTCTATTTTCCCCATTTCAAGTGTGAGACTAAATGAAGTAACGAAAGAATTGATAACTTGAATTACTAATGAAGAATTTTAATGATAATCGTTTTATGAGCAAATTATATTCAGGTATAACTGGATCACGATACCAAAAAAGCTTTGATCATCAGACAAGGAACCCACTCTGTGGAATACGCCCTTCTTCCATTAAGGAGAAGTGTAATGACAC
Organism: Cryptotermes secundus; assembly: GCF_002891405.2. NCBI lineage: Eukaryota > Metazoa > Arthropoda > Insecta > Blattodea > Kalotermitidae > Cryptotermes > Cryptotermes secundus. Next base: position 955,669 of record NW_019731236.1, on the reverse strand, counting down.
GAACAAAATTGGTTGTAGATTAAAAAAAAATATTGTGCACTACTTTGTAAACAGATTTATTGTCATAACTTTTAGATGTTTTAACAAATCAATGTACATCTTCGCAGTAGTTAAAATATGTAACATTTATATTTATGACATTGTAATAGCAGTTTCAATATGTGTTAATAATATCCATCTCAAGACCGTCGTTTTGACCGAAACCTGTAAAGGATGAACAATTAAAAACACAGCTTTTATCATATTGGACAGTGGTTAAAAATTTTATATAGTGAAATTAATTCCATTTTTCTTCTTCAAGTGGCACAGAATTTTGCCTCCTATGTGAATGCGTGAAAACGACATGAGATTAATACAACAAGCACACATAGATACCATGCAATCGTAGACATACTTCGTCTCCCGCTGTTACTTTTTCATTTATATCATAATTTACCGATACTGTATCATGCTTTTGTCACGTCTGAGGTCGAATATGCGTCTGTTACTCGGACACGAATTTCCCACGAGAGATAGTTTAATGTAATGCGAAATATTGGAGAAACGTGTTAAATCGAAATAAAAGCAGACAGCCGTCTCGGTCGAGAAACAGCTCTGCTTTAAATCCCGTTTTCAATCAAATTCTTACACGAAAAGAATCCGTGGTAGTGAGAGTATATACACGTATGTCATATACGCACATACATGAAGCACATAAAATGTAATGTGGTCATACTGCAAGCACTGAAATACGCCACTGTAGTCACAATGTCACAACAACTGCTATCGCATTAAAACTCCGAAAATAATTGACATTAAAGTTATTCCGGAGCCAGCAATTACAGCATCCAGTGGGAGTACATATATTTACATGCACAAACAGCTCTCTGCACTCCACAACTTTCAATTAAACTCACTGTAATACCAAGCCAACATTTAGTGAGTTCACAGGGTTTTAATACTGTGGATGTCCTTTTCCATCCGCAAAATATTCTAGTCCTATCAGCCACTGTACGTTTGAGAAAATAAAAACGGAGCAGTCTGCATTACATCGATGTATATGTCGAAAAAAAAACAATGACTAGAAATTAGTATGCTAACCAAATAAATATACCCAATGGAGCAGAATATTAGAGAAGTTGAGTTCGCTTGGATGGTAAAAATTCTCTCCCGTTTATGGAACCAGAAGGATAATGACCATGTTCACAGAAGCCTGCTGCTAAAACTTATCCTAGGCCAATTGAATCAGTTCCACAACCCACAAAACATTTCCTTAAGACCCATTTTAATACGAATATTATCCTCCTGCTGGTCTGGTAGTCGAGCTGTCTATGAACTGTCTTCGCTCGCTCGGAAGCTGGGATCGTGTGTTCGAATCTCACACAAAGCATGGATGTTTGGTGTGTGTTTATTCTGTGTGTGTTGTCCTGTGTTTAGGTATAGGCCTTGCAACGAGCTGATCTTCCATCCAAGGAGTCGTACCGTCTGTTAAAGGATCATGAAACAGAAAGTCACAAAGCAGGGCCGAAGAGAGCTGTAGAGCCAGTGAAAACTATATTAGCGTCTTACTTGCATCCATACCCACGCAGTTCTACAAAGGAAGTGTAATATAGAAGAGTTTAATGGTTATTATACATGTCATTGCCAGTGTCAAATATGCTTTCATCCGTTATACAATATCCTAAATTGTCCCGTGTTTCAACTTTCTTAAATCCGTACATTTCTTTCAACTCTGTGTTCTCAGACACTTATAATTTATGCTATTTTCCGTGAGTAAGACGGCGGAAACTCTATGCATCTTTACTAATTAACAAATATTACATACGTAGAGTTACGCAATAACTTCTAGACTCATAATCCGCCAGATAAAGATAATTTGCAAATTCTCTTTTAGAACAACTTCAGTGGCTTCAGGAAAAGTGTTTTTTCCTTGCTCCGTCTTCACCAAGAAGCATATATTGCTCTTATGGACGTGTTGGTGTTATTGCTAGTGGGGTGGGACTAAGTCCCTTGTACTGCGGCCACTTCTGACCTATTGTACCAGTGTTTGTGCTAAGGGAATTCCCAATTTAACCTCTCGGCAGCATTATATACAAGTAATTGAAATTATTGCTTCTCATATTGTGGGGATGTATCAAAGGAAACAACTAATCATGTGATATTGAAGAGAAACCTACATATGCAAGTCTTGTAAGTATAAGGTTATCATTATTAACTGTTATTAAAATTAATATCATATGTTGTGATTAACAAATTTGACGACTGAACACTATGCGCTGAAATCTAATCACATTTTTATCTTGAATGCCTATGTATTAAGTATTACAAAAACAAGTAAACAAGTAAGTAGGTAAGAACGTAAGTTGCTAGGCCGATCGACCAGATCGACAGGGTGACGTCACATGTGAAAACTATCAAGACAATATAATTTACGAAACTTGGCTAAAATGTGTAAAGTAAAAAACCTACAGCTTTTGCTTTTGTATACCTATCTCGCCCATCATATTCAGTAATGAATTACATTTATCACTGCTTGCAATGCACCTGGGTAATCATAAGAATTGATAGCATCAAGAGCAAAGAGAGAAAATAACCTCTGACTCCTATTGCCCAGCCACTAAGGTCGGCTCTTTCTAATGGACCCACAGGACGAGAGCAGATGCAGCATCCGAAACGTTTTGTTCTATGTTAAAATATTTCACTACGGATAAAATTCTGAAGTTAATAATGAATCAATTTATATATCATAATTATAGGACTTTTTACTGTTTTCAACTATGAGCAAATTAAGGCTCAAATTTTACTAAATCTTCTGAATATTGATAAATGTTATCATTATACTTAATTGCACGTTACCATGTGATCTACACAATGGCATTATGAAATAATGCTTGAATCCGATTGAAGAATACCTCATGACCAATTAGTTGTAAGCTCGGAACGAGCGTGCATTACTTTCGTGGTTACCTCTTTATGATATTGTCACATGTATTAGTGACTTTAGACTCGGGGTTGGATTGTCGAATTGCTTTATTGGATGTTCACCAGTCGTAACTAAAATGAATTATAACACTTTCAAGAATTCTGTAAATATAACGCATAAATAAAATCTTCTGTATTTGCTTTAACTAGTCGTTGCTAGGTAACAGATCTAAGCATTGGCTATTCCTCTGCAAAGTTTTCACCTATCTGTTTCGTGGAAACGTATTATAACACAGGAACTATAACTGTCACACTCCAGATATCACTGCACTACAGCACACATGAAATCTCCAAATCACCCATTAAGTCCTCACTGACCGACCTCTAATTCTCCTTCAACTACGAAATTCCGGTGGCTATGTCCTACCGACAACTAACTCTCAACTACACTGCACCGCACTAATCTAAGCTACAGCAGGTTAAATAGGCTTCCCACCGACCACAGAGAACACTCAAATCATGTGATTGCTACCCAGCGAGTTCATTGGCGCGCTGACTGTTGCTTAGCAACAAACTATACATTCGTTCACTGAGACATAATTTCCCTTGTTGCTCGTTGGAACGTGTTTACCAAGCCGTTGCCTAGAAAAGCTTTGAGAAAACCCGTTACAATATCCTTTTTATCTACAAAATACAATTTTGAGCTTTCTGAGAGAAAAATTTTCAGTAGATATTATTTAATTAAGAATGAATCAGTTCTTACTCAAGGGGTAATTGACTCAGTTCACACTGCAGCAACATTGGACCGCATTAATTAAGATAGACCCTAACAAGTAAGTGCGTAAGTTGGCTGTTGCTTTGCCAGTGGATACTTTGACTTGGTTTACAGGCGTCACTTGCCCCCGTAACTAAACACTAACTGCAAACTGTCCTTCAATCCAGCTACTTCATCAATTACGACACGTATATGTGTAGCATCACCTAGAATATAATTTCAGATCCGGGGGTGTAATTATCGCAAGGGAATGCGACCCCATTACTGCGTGCATTGAATCTATGTTAGAGTCTCATGAATGGGCATGCAATTGTCTACAAGCGGGATGTCTGGTATTTGCGTTATGTTGGGTGATATGAAATGAATTGCAGGTTGTTACGGACTAGCACTAGGCTGTAAGGTGCTTCCACAAACAGCTTAATGCATAAAAAGACCTGCCTTAATATTAAACGTTCAATCCTGTTGCAATTTTGTCCCAGCTTCCGTCATGACCTCAAGTATTCGATGAAGTAATGGCTCTAAGCAAGTCTTTAAGTGAGGAAGAGGGTTTCGGATAATCGATAGCGGATAAAAGTTCCCGAAGTTCCGTGACAAATATTGTAATAGTACAGCAGAATATAATATATGTATGAAATACCTAAGACTACCTGAATTGCTGAAAGGCGACGTGTCAGGATACAAACAGAACGAAATGATCAGTCACCGCCTTAGAGTGTTAACTGAAGGTCGGCCGTGTTATTAAGAAAGAATGAACCGATTTCATGGCGCATTGCTTCAGTTCTCAAGCGTCGTCATGGAATGAGTCAGTGACCATTTGAAAGAGGAGTTATCTAAGTTGTGAATGGCTGCCACAGGGGTTGCTGAAGTCGCGTCGTTCTTCCCGCAGCGTTCAGTTGTTCGTTTACCCTCGGAATGGCGAGTCCTCAGCAAAAGGCGTTCTGCGTTCTGCGTTCTCGAGTTCGCGAAAACAAATTTGGTTGTCACGGTTCAGCGTGCTTTTCGAAGGCGATTCGGCATTAATGCGCCCTGTCCTAAGAACATTCGACGGTGGTTTCGACAGTTTCAAGAGAGTGGGTGTCTGTGTAAAGGAAAAAGTCCAGGACAACGAGTCTCGGAGGAACAAGTGGAGAGAATCCGTGCTGCGTTTGAGAGGAGCCCGCGGAAGTCAAAAAATTGAGGTAGCCGTGAGCTTGCGATCCCTCAATCCACTGTCTGGCGTGTGCTAACAGTATATCTACATTTGAAACCATAGAGATTGCAGCTTGTTCAGGCACTTATCAATGACAACAAAAGGAAGCGAATGGAATTTTGCGATTCGATGCTGGAGATGATGGAAAACGAAACCTTCATTTCACGTTTAATTTTTAGTGATGAAGCGACTTTTCACTTGAGCGGCACAGTCAATTGTCACAATGTGCGTATTTGGGGAACAGAGCACCCACATGAAACAGCTGAACACGAAAGAGATTCTGTGCTCTTTCTCGGGACAAGGTTTATGGTCCCTTTTTCTTTGAAGGAAACACCGTTACAGGACAAACCTATCTCGAAATGCTCCAAAACTGGCTCTTCACTTCACTGCAAGCAGATTCGCATGACTTCGTTTTTCAACAAGATGGAGCACCGCCCCATTGGCACCTGATGGTCCGAGCTTTTTTAAATGAAAAAGTGCCCCAGCGATGGATTGGTCGGAAGGGGGCCCAAGATCTTGCTCTTTGTGCTTGGCCTGCGAGATCCCCAGACCTCACCGTGTGTGGGTTCTTCTTGTGTGGATATGTAAAAGATCACGTTTATGTTCCACCGCTACCCACTAACCTCGATGACCTTAAACATTGAATAACAACAGCGATTAACTCAGTGCATCGTGATATGCTGATACGCGCCTGGGAGGAACTGTCTTATCGCATTGATGTTGCCCGTGTTGCAGGTGGTGGCCACATTGAACACTTGTAAGATAGGAAATAAAAGTTGACTGTAAGTAGAATCCTTGTGACTTGGCTGGAGTTTTGTATTGCTTTCCTTTAATAAAATATCGCGTAATAAAATCGGTTCATTCTTTTTGAATAACCCTGTATATTTCTTCTCAGCTTTTCGTACAAACGCTAGATAGCGCCTTAAATAGGTCACTATTGTCCCATTCTTAATGATTTCATCCAACATCATTCTGTCATTCTATAATATAAGATATAAAATAAAACCAATGCTGATTTTACCAATTGCTGTATTATTTATCGTTTTTTTTTCTAAAATAATAAAATCATATTTTTTTAACAATTTAGTGGAATGTTAAAAATATATTTTCACGTGTTGAGTGACTAGACGAGGGGTTTGGATTGGTAATCGGTTTTATTAATTAACTTTCAAACTGATAAATTTAGGTAACTACGACAGCTTCACTAGTTCACTGCAGCACGCCTTGTCTTTTCTGTACGCCTTCATTGGGCGTTACTTGGTGACGGCCCCCGCGACAATGCAACTTCCTCAGCTCCTCTCCTTACTGGCTGGTAGCTCCCAACTGCTCCAAGGCACAAGGTCTCACGACTCCCTAACCCTGAGTCATCATGGCCTCCTTTCTCAGACTGACTTGTAACTGTCGGTCGATAGATCGGTTAAATTGGTGTTGGTCTTCGTCAGCACAATCATTCCTGGCTCCAGTCTTCTCTAGATCCATGACCTAGACGTATCCGTTTTTCGAAATGGAGCTCCCTCATCGACGAAGGAGGGGTTGATCTTTTAACCTAGGCTCTAGGTTTTTTGCACGGTAGTTTCAGCACGAGTATATCTGTACAGTCACGGCGTCCAGGTAACTATGACTCTGTGTACCTTTGTCACTGCACTATACTAAGTAACATTTATACAAAATATACAGGATTGTGCAGCAGGAAATGCTTTGACTTACTTAATTACTCTGAAACTGCAGTTAATCAGCTGAAGGATCGCAGGTTTGATAGCCCCGTATACTTCCTATACATGGCTTCTCCCTACGCAGTATCATGTACATGTGGATTTGCATGGTGTAGGCTTCCTGCTGCCCATGTTCTGCGTCATTTTGTTATGTAGTCATATACATAAGAAATTTTTAAAGTTACATCCTATTATCCTATTATCGTACTGGCGACTGACTTGTAATGACAGCTGGTTCTGCTTAAGTAATCTTGGCGTGGATCCCACAAAAAATTGTTGCTGTTGTTTTGTTGACGGGTGATGTAGCCGTTGCGGCGGACTGCATAGAAATCACCGCTCAGCGCAATTCCTCTATTATTGTGTTGACTCTTTTGTAGTTGTAACCAGCACTCACGTGACTCGGGTTTATTGGGAATGTGTCATTCCATAGTAATTGATGTCTGTTCTGCTTGCTTTGCAATTCTGGTTTTCTGCAGATATGTCACAATAAGTTTGTAATTAAAGTGTTTAATGTTGAAAGAGTAGGAATGAATAGAAGGATGTGTGACAAGTGAGCTCAATGATAGACGTATTTTCAAATAATAGCAATTGGTTCTTCCCAGTTAGGCCAATATATGCTTTAGGAGCTGAAATTAAGAAGCCATTAATGTTGAAAGATAATGTACTGTCACGTGTAGGGATGTGATGTAGAGACGGATATTTGATTGGCTGAAGCCATCTTTGCACAGTTCAATCCCTTTCCTGCCATTCTTCTCAGTCGCCTTCGACTATCGACTCTCTCAAATCTGACAACAACTGTTCGCTTGGAACATCGAAACTCGATTGACTCAAACGCCAAAGTCATATTGAGACTGACAGTCAGTCAGTCAGTCAATCAGTTAGTCAGTCTTAGTGTCAAACTCCATCTGGGGCTCATTACCAGATATTTATTACTGTTTGACAGTTAGGGTCTTGTTTTTTGTGGGGAGCCCTCTCTGACGAGAGGACGGGTCTGTCTTTTGTATACGCTTCTGGCCCTTTCCCACTCAGTCTTTCTCTGGTCCGAATCCCTTGGGACTCCCGACCATATTTCACTATCTCAGTTTGAGACTTCCCTTTTCATTGCCTCCTACGACTCGAAAAGTTACGGTGGAGGTATTCGTCCCCGCCTCCACACGGGTTATCCCTTGACTCAAACGACTTTCCTTGTCTTTTCTATAACCCCTCGAGAAGGACCACACAGAAAACACAACCCTTCTATTGTTGTGTGTATATATTTGCGTTGAAACGCATCTACTCAATTGTTCCATAGCAACGGCTGTAGTCGTAAGCGTCACATTTCGTATCATGGGGCCTCTTCTAATGTTGCTTGCGGTTATTACCTAGCAACGGCTGTTTCTCTGCCACCACAGTTCTTGCTTTGATCAAATACGCAACAATATTATTATGTACAAGAATAAAAGTACTTTAATCCAAGATTTAATATCTGGGATACATATGGAAACAAGTGTGACAAGAGAGAAACATGACACGTTCTACTGCAGATGTAGCTACCCTTATTTCTTTCCTCACCACAGAACATGTTTCCTTTCGGTTTATGATACCAATTTTACGTCAGAATGCAGAAAGAGACAGTGATTAAAAATAAAAGGGCCAAAGGTAGAGAAATTCTAGAAGTCGAAATTTTCTAAACGTTCAACTCCATTCTTCTCTTCTTTCCCATTTTTTTTCACAGAAGAGAAAGAAGGCGTTTATATTAAAGCAGATTTAAAGAATAAAAATTGCATTCATTTTCTTAATAAATCTTTTAGATATTATTGTCACAGACCAACAAGACACAGATGGTAGTGTTTATGTCGTTGCAAAGAACATTTTGAATGTTTCTTTCCATTATGTATAATAGACCAGCGTTAGGCAACAGACATTTGCACTTGGGTGCCACATTCTTTTCTTGACCTGCAGGCTAATTTTAAAACATATTAATTTTGGAGTCAGCTGGCATTCTTTCACTCATAAAGTGAATAATAGGTCTCAATAATATTTATCATTACTCATCTTTATATTACTAGTATTAGCTCAGTTTGTCCCCTCCACCCCACCCCCAGAAAAAAGAAGTAGCCCGAAATTTTCCAGCACTTTAATAATGTTATATCTGCAGAATTTCATTCTGTTTTGTGTGAAGATGACTTCTTGTATTCCATCAGGCCTTTGTTAAGTTGAGGCAGAAAGGCAACTAATGTCTGCCAAGGTCTCTATCGTGAAAGATTTTTCAACTCACACGGAAAATACCGGAGAGAGAGCACACAACGAAGTTAACACTAAATATTAAAAAAATAAATAAATTCGCTTAGTGGAGGGTGGAGTCCAAAAGAGGTCCACTCGGCACAGTGGCCACTGATTGGCCTATTGTAGTCTGCCCCGGGTGATTATGATGATGGAGAATTTGGTGGAATGAAGATTGGCAAGGGAAACCAAAGTACTCGGAGAAAACCCACCCCAGTGCCACTTTGTCCACCACAAATCCCATTTAACCAGACCCAGGATCAACCCCGAGACACCGCGGTGGGAAGCCAGCGACTAACCGCTTGAGCTATGTTGAGGCCCATGAATACGAAACATACTACCGATTACCTGAATTCGAGAGGAAATTACCTCTAGTAATTTTTTGTACGTTCCGTACTGTACATCTTACTCGTTGTACAATGGGGTATTTTTCATGGTCTCATATCGTAAAGAAATTCTACACGGCCTATGGGAAAGACATCCCAGATATGGCACTGCTGTACAGCTTGTCATATGTAACTACCGGAATAATATCGTAAAACACATTAGCCGATGGCTTTGGGTATGTTTTTACCTCACACCGGTCACCGTATCTCCTGTAAATGCCATCCACTGTAAAGTATAAAAATAATTAATTGAGAAAATGAAGTATTAGTTTTACCTTAAATTTCTGGTTACGCTGTACTGAGCCATATATTATTTGTTGTAATTGTCTGTTATTTGGAAATATAACAAACGTTTTTAAAAATATAATAATTTCATTATTTTGTTCTTATGACCTAGACCATATTTGAGTTCTTTAAGATTTATTTTCTAACAGGAAATGGTGTTTGTAAACAGCGGGCTGAATTTAACCATGAATAAATTCCACGCAATGTAAAATTTCTTATAGACTTCATCGGATCAAATGGTATACATTATATAATGCCATAGGCTTCCATATCGCTTGACTGAATAGGTCTATGGTTTACACATATACTACTACTACTACTACTACTACTACTACTACTACTAATTGCTCTACAGCCCAGTTTGGGCCCTGGACGCTTCTTTCAGACTCTTAAATTTATACACAGTTGTAAGATTCTGTGTGCAGGAATCAGCCCACTGTAAGACAGTTACCTAACATACAAAAGACAACATAATAGAGATTAAATGCAAACACCCATGCCTCATGTGGGATTCGAACCCGCTTTCCCAGTATTTGGGTGGATGAAGACGTTTCATGTTTGGGACCGCGCGGCCCCTGTGATTGGGGCTTGCATGTGTACTACTTGCCAGAATAGCTGATAATAATGCATAAGACGTGAATTAACACGGCTTATTATTCTGCAAATTCTGATGTATGGTATGTCAATTCCTCCCCCCCAAAACGGGTTAGGGTTTGGTATTGTCAATAAGAGAAATCTTACGATATAGCAAGATCGGTGGTTAATTGCGTTCCGTGTGCCTGTGTATGAATTATTTCCTTAATTATTAATTAACTTCTGTAAGACTGGCCACAGTGTACTAACTCATAGCCCAGAAGACTATTCTCCTTCATCCTTTCCTCTTATGCCCTTCCACAGGTGCCCAGGTTTCTCTTTTATTCTTATAATCATTTCCCATGCCGGTCACGGTAGCCGAGCGGTCTAAGGCATGCACTGTCTTCGCTCGCTTGGAAACCGGGATCGTGGGTTGAAATCCCACTCAGGGCATGGATGTTTAGTTTGTGTGTGTGCGTTTTTCTGTGTTTGTGTACAGGTAGAGGCCTTGCGACGAGCTGATCACCCGCCCAAAGAGTCCTACCGAATGTGTTGGATCTAGAAAAACCGAAGTGAACGGAGAAGTTCATGGAGGTAGGCCTAGGCCCATTGGGGCTGTAGTGCCAAGGCAAAAAAAAAAGAAGGAAAAATCGTTTCACAGACGCTAAGACTCCTTGAATAAGTAATTAGCTCGTCGCAAGGCCGCTACCTAAACACAGGACAACACAAACAGAAAAAGGCATAAAGACACCAAACATCCATGCCCACAGTGGGATTCGAACCCACGATCTCGGCTTCAGAGCGAGCAAAAACAGTTCATGCTTTAGACGGCTCGGCTACCGTGACCGGCCAAGAAGAATATAATATAAAAAAATAAACCTATTAAGTCGTTGAAAAATGTTTTGTGGGTTAAAAGTAACATCTACTATCATCGTACACAGTCATGTTCAATAGGGAAGTGAAAGTAGGAACAGAAATGTGCTTTCTTCCTTGAAAGATGTAACGTAAAATCGAATTGGAACAGCTGCCTGAAAACGTTAAACAACTTCGATAAACCTCTACGTTTGAGGAAAGAAAGTGAGTTTACGGAAACTTTGACTTCAGCCGTAGAGCTGGTAAGTTATTGTGTCATTTGTGACGAAGAGTGAACAGGTGCTGCCACGCCACGTACTGAAGTAAGGCTGTCCGTACACAGGAAGAAGGAAGCCACAGCTAGTTGCGACCGCTGCTCTTAGAACACGGAAATCATAGTCCACATGACTCTCGTCCATTACGATCGCGAGTAATTTAACTACCACACTGAACATCTTTAAATTATTAACGAACTACAATTATTTAACATTTCTAATGGAAATAAAAGCCACGAATGAATTTAAATCATCCGTAAAAAAGTTCCTAGCAATATAAGCAATTGTATATAACTGTGATGAGTTAATTACCATCGTCATTAGGAGAAAAGTAGATGGATTCTGTTTAATAACATTGCCGTATCAATTAAATAGAATAATTATTGCATAATTAGAAATACGAACGTAAATTCACAGCAAACACTGTTCTCCCGTCCGCTTCCCATCCTCTTCCTGGGACTTTCATATCCATTCCATGTGATTGTGAATCAGGGATCACTAATGACTACATACTGGAGAAATTTCTTATGAAATTTATGCTTATTTAGCTATGTTGTGTTTCATGTCTTGCTGCCATGACTGAAGAGTGTTATCTTCCAAGTAGACAGTGCATTTGTGTCGCTTTTAAGTTGAATTAATTTCTTTTGGGTTTGATGTGCTTTGTTCATGTCAGTCTTCTATCAAAAAGAATGTCTAGGTTTTTACTTCATTTTTCTGGGATTGATCAACATTGCCCATTTGCACTGTCGGACAGGTTTGGTTGGGTAAACTGGATGTGGGTGAAACCGAAGTGTTATTGGCAGTATTGGAACCTAAGAGAAAGGAAGTAACATGAGGAAAGAGAAGCTTACATAAGAAGGAGCTTCAAAGTATTTATAGATGATCAAATTAATTATGGTGATCAGAACAAGGAAAGTGTAATAAGATTATTTCTAATAGAGTCCCTGCTTGGGTTATGTTGCCAGAACACATATTAAGGGAATAAATTTTCCAAAACAAAGTGTTAGGAATTATTATTCAACTCCCAAAAAGTTATTTGAAAATTTTCAGGAACAAACTGATACGGATAAAATCCAGAGCCATGTCAGAAAACTAGACAGGAAATTATATCTCAAAATTCATATTAGTAACCATTCCCAGATCAGGCAATTTTTTTTCCTTGGCACTACAGCCCCAGTGGGCCTAGGCCTACCTCCATGAACTTCTCCGTTCACTTCGGTTTTTCTAGATCTTAGACATTCGGTAGGACTCCTTGGGCGGGTGATCAGCTCGTCGCAAGGCCTCTACCTGTACACAAACACAGAAAAACGCACACACACTAACTAAACATCCATGCCCTGAGTGGGATTCGAACCCACCATCCCGGCTTCCGAGCGAGCGAAGACAGTGCATGCCTTAGACCGCTCGGCTACCGCGACCGGCAGATCAGGCAATTAGGCCAGTATAATCCCAACCATGGTGAACACAGGAACCCTCCCACTCCGATGAAGGACTAACCTCCTTGTAAGGCGAAGCATTCTAACTCATAATGCTTTATGTCCTTGCTCGCACACAACACTGAAAATAAGGCGAATCACTTAAGCCCTGTGTGAGTAGAGTGCTCCCCATTCCAGGCAGCTAATCACCAGAGGACATTCTGAAAGATCCAGTCCATAGGGAGCGTCAGGGGCTAATCCTTACGCTGGGCCACATTGCGAGCCCAAATGATGCTCTGACACTGCCAACACAACAGAGTAAAATTATGGCAAATTGAAATGGCAACTGTCGGAACACCATAAACATATGTTGTGGTACTCCTGATATGTCATGTAAATAGCCCATAACAAATGAATTATTCTTAACAAGTTATTCAGTTGCCAGTATATTATAGTATAGGATTTGTAGTTCGTATTATCAACAAACTAGCAGTACATATGTGAGGGAAGCGTTAAGGAATGTCCCACATAGTTTTGTCCGCCGGACCGCTTGGCAAGAATTCGGTGTGCATCTGCGACCGGATATTTAGAATCAGGTTTCCTTGGTTTTCCTCTGTCTTTAAGCAACTGCTCAGATCTTCCTTAAGTTCCTAGTTTCCAGTGCGCTTTCCTCATGCAACTCACATGAAATAAGTTCACCAGCATTAAGCCACAGTGCTGCTAAAGCTACCGAAATTATTCTTCCAAATTATACAGTTCAACATTAATTTCGGAAATCAAAATTCCGCTGCTCCTCTCTCAAGCCACAGATTCTAACTGCTCCAGCGTCTTCACTTTTACTCTGTTCTTATCGCAAGGACAAACGAACAAAGCCTGGGCTCCTTCTAACAAAATAATGTATTTCCGCCTAACATGCAATGAAGTGTCTCTGACTTCTCCCGCGATTTTTCACTTTCACTTACACTTCTGCTATGCGCCATAGCTGAAGCGGTTAGTCGCTGGCTTTCCACCCCGGTGGCCCGGGTTCTATCCCGGGTCTGGTCAAGTGGGATTTGTGGTGGACAAAGTGGCGTTAGGGCAGGTTTTCTCCGAGTACTTCGGTTTCCCCTGCCAATCTTCATTCCACCAATTGCTCCACAATCACCCTCACCTATCATCTGGGGCTGGTACAATAGTCCAGAAGTGGCCGCAGTACAAGGGACTTAGTCCCACCTCACTAACAATAACAAAAATACACTTCTGATATACTTTAGACCCCATGTGTGTCTCCCTCTCGTTGGTCTGGAAATGTAGTATGCATGAAGGAGATGAAATGCATGCAAAGTTCAGTCGGGAACCTGAAAGGACGAGATCACTGGGTATAAATAGATCTCAGTATGAAGAGAGGGCGAGTGCATGCAATGAATTAAATTGGCTCTGGATCGGGTTCAGTGGTGAGCTGTTTTGGGCATGGGATGAGCCTACTGTTTCGCCAAAACAGAAAGAACATTTCGACTACCAACTTTTCAATATTGACTATGTGGTAAGAAGTTATTTATTTAATGTTTACGCTATTAAATCCAATATCTTTAGTTTAAAATATTGAGGTTGAACTTATAAAAATGAAATAACTATAATTTATAACAGTATAAACGTTACAGTACATGTATGGTCGCGGTTCTCTTACTAACAGCACGCATTATGGGCCTTTGATTTCTGTTTCATTTGGTTCGCCTGTTACTGAGAATGACTGTCATAAAGTAACCCATTCCACAGCGGGGCATTTACATTGGCAAACACTCAAAAAGTAATTGAAATATCTCACCAGGCGGTTACCACAAGTGATCATTGAAAAAGCAAAACAAAACAGAATTAAATATGTCACAAACAACAAATTGTTTTATGTGCGGGATGTCTTTCTGATTGGGTGTAACTAACTATTGATAAGAAATTTTTAATTATATTTCTGAGAGAATAACAAAGACTACCGGATCCCTTAGCTAAAAATCATACATAATATGACACGCATATTTTATTTATAATTTAGGGAATTAATAGTAACTGTAATAAAACTCACTTCCTAATTCTGTACCCGATTCAATGTCTGGTCAAAGATGAAGTCCACAACTTGGGCGGATAATGTGATAAGGTGCTGCCTGATCCAGAAGCATGAAGCAACATTGGAACGATGATTGAAAAAATTCAGAAAAAGGAACTTGATCCGTGCAGCTTACCACCTCTTTCAGTGCTGATTTCTTGTTTAGCATATTCTTCGACACTAAAGAGGGATACAACATGATCCTTCGACACGTCGGTTGACTTTCAACGGACTACACGACGTTATATCTTAGAAGATAAAACTTTAAAACCTGATCCAATGCCATATTTCCGCCATAAACCTTACATAAACTTTCTCGGGAAAGAACCCGTAGCTCCTTTGTGAGAAACCGCGTCTAACGGCCTAAGCTATGGAGCGGCCTATCGTCTGTAATTTAGAAATTGTATCTGGTAGAATATCCTCTTGTTTCTAGCAAGATTAAGTACTTAAAAAATAACGACTCATTGAAAGTCTACAAATGGTAGTCGATTCATTGATGCTACAATGGGCCTCTTCCAACTGTGTGAGACTGTGGGAGCTCTGCGGTCTCTCCCAGTGGATGAAGCTGCCAGAGAGTGGAAGTAATCTGCATCTTCCATGAGTGGAGCTCTACCTCTACTTCCCTTTGCTCCTTCATGAAGTGGTGACTGAGTATTGCGGTCGACTGCATGATATCTTCCTTCCCACACTGAATGTCCCGTGTTCAGAGAAAGAACTGGAGACCAGCTATTTTGATTGAGGGCCTTTGTGGTTGTCCCAAGTTCCTCCAGATAAATGCCGGGATATTATCTCTAATTATGCCGCAGCCTTCCGCATCATCTAAAATTAGTTTATTCACTAACAATTCTATTATTCGATGAAATGCGAACTATTTACAGCTTTTTTAATAATTAGATGAATTCGAAGGATGATGCTCAGGCATGAAATATCTCCGCCCTCCCAAATACTGGGCTCGTGGGTCGAATCCCACTCAAAGCATAGATGTCTGTCTGCATTTATTCTGTGTTTGCGTTAAGTAGCGGCCTTTCGACAGGCTGATCCCACCGACTGTCTTAGATTAAGAAAACAAAGTGAAACGAAATTTTCACTGATTTCCTGTGCTCCAGGTGGGAGCAACAGAAGAAGAAGAAGAAGAACACAGTTTTCGAGCCGTCCAACACAGTGCCTGTATGTAGGCACAGCTACACCCCCCCCCCCGCCACAACCTGTTGTTGTATGTTAAGTTAACATGAATAATTTTAGGATATACTGTGGTAAGTAATATAAATGAGATTATTCTTACGACTTACAATCTTAGTTTTATGGAGTGAAAAATTTTATTTGGATCATTTTAAGACAGTTCCCTATAAACTACGATATTCTCAGTATGTTCTGTAAGATATGAGGTTTTAATTACCGTGAAGACTCACGCGTTGATTTTCTGGGTTATAATACAGTGTAGTCTGGAGTGTAGTTTCCAAAGTCTCCGCGAGAGACACTTTTTTTACTCTTCAGTATTTCAAGACACAAAAGAAAAGAAGATGTCTGTAGAAAAAACATGCTCCAAGTCCCAGTGCAGCCTCATATATGCGTCTATATCTGATAGGAAGTTATCGAGTACATAACAAGTCTGCTTTCTTCAGTTACATCAAGAACGGACGAGATACAGAAGAACTTTATTCCACCAGAGCAGTTTCATTTCGACTAGATCGGCTTGCTGTCGGCTGAAGCAAGGAGGGCTATACACTCATGAACTGTGTAAAAATCCCATCCTAAGACCCCTTTCTGTTTCTTCCTTCACTTTTGACCACCTGACGCAAAGGCTTCATTTCTCCCACATGCATAGTCCCCACAGACAGAGAGAGATTCTCTTGCAGTAGTGGGATAAGAAACAAGAACCCATGAACACGATATAAGTTACGGAGTTTATCTAAGAAATACCGGATTCCAGTTCGGATAAGTTATTCTAAATTTAGTTGTTGCCTACTTCAATCGTTCTAAATGATTGCAAATGCAGAATATTAATGAGGCTATCCCCCCCCCCTTGGCACTACAGCCCCAGTGGGCCTAGGCCTACCTCCATGAACTTCTCCGTTCACTTCGGTTTTTCTCGATTTTACACAATCGGTAGGACTCTTTGGGCGGGTAGTCAGCTCGTCGCAAGGCCTCTACCTGTATACAAACACAGAAAAACATACACACACAAACTAAACATACATGCCCTGAGTGGGATTCGAACCCACGATCCCGGTTTCCAAGAGACCGAAGACAGTACATGCCTTAGACCGCTCGGCTACCGTGACCGGCATCAAATACATTAATATATTGCAATTTCAAAGTTTGTTATTGTTGCTGTCTCCTGAGCAAAATGCAGCAAAATGAAGGCATAAAGGTAGTTAACATATGTGTAGAAAAAGTGGCACAATAAGAAATCAAACCCTAATTCAGGGGGAATTTAAGAGGAGATTGAACTCAGTAATGCTTTCTGCTATTCAGTTCAGAACCTTTAGCCTTCTTATCTGCTGTCTAAAAACATAAAAATTAGAATATACAAAAGTATAATTTTGCCTGTGGTTCTGTATGGGTGTCAAACTTAGTCTCTGACATTAAGGGAGGAACTTAGGCTGAGGGTGTTTGAGAACAGGGTGTTGAGGAGAATACTTGGACCGAAGAGAGATGAAGTGACAGGAGGTTGGAGAAAACTGCATAATGAGGAGCTTCGTAACTTGTACTCTTCTCCAAGTATAATTAGAATGATCAAGCCAAGGATGATGAGATGGGAAGGGCATTTAGAGAAGAGGAATGCATGCAGGACATTGATAGAAGAACCAGAAGAAAAAAGACCACTGGGAGGACCAAGTCGTAGGTGGGTGGATAATATTAAAATGGATCTTAGAGAGATAGATGGGATGGTATGGGTTAGATTGATTTGGTTCTCGAAAGGAACCAATGGAGGGTTCTTGTGAATATGGTAATGAAGGTAATGAACCTTCAGGTTCCATAAATTGCTGGGAAATTCTTGGGTAGCTGGAGGATTGGCGGCTCTTCAAGAAGGGCTCAGCTCCAAGAGTAAGCAAGTAAGTGACTAAACTATTGGTTAGTTCCTTAAAGTGACAAATTTTCTTACAAAAACGCCAATGAGCATATAAAAAGACCAGTAAAAATTACCATCATTTTATAATCAACTGTTAAAACTTCATTTTTACTTTTGGAAGAATGAAGGATGGAAATAAAGAAAGTGGAAAACAAAATATTTGCGTCCAATATAAAATACAGCGCGATCAGCAATTGGAGAACAGATGGGACCCGCTAATATGCACGTAGGATGAGAAATTGAGGAATATTTTTTCAATGAGTAATAGAAGGAGAAAATATTTACATATTTCAATCGTATTTCTGGAAGTGGATCTGTCCTACACTTACCTGAATACGATTCACTAACTATCCATATTCTACAAGCAAACGCGCGTCATATGCTCGACGTTACGAATCCCCTATATTTATCTCTGTAAAAATAAAAAAAAAATCCCATCTCGCTGGATTTATAGAATAAAAACCAATCCACCGATGCACACAATCAAATATTTGTCAAAATTCTTGTCACGTTATCTTGGAAAAAGTTAAACTAACACGAAGTTCATTCAGAAACATACGTTTCAGCAGACACAACGTGTGCGTACTGTACTGGATGGAAATTAAAGCTGAGAAGAGCAAATAAGCCGGGAGAGAAAAATTCAACAAAACTCTGAAAACTGAAATTTAAACTCAAAATCTGATCTCAGTAAAGAGACATGATAGGCAGTTGAAAACAAGAAAAAATATAAATAAATCATTTGTTCAAAAGTAAAATGAAATAATTGGAGCCATCACGTGTTTCGATTCCGTGTAATATTTCCATTCATACATTGTTATGGAGCTTGACTCAAACTACTCGCTTTTAAGGATAATATAGCTCTCAATAGCTTCAAGGTCCATGATCAGAATTCTTAGAATTCCAGCAGCTGCCCATTGTAATTTAATCTTCTCTGATCTTTTCTTCTAGTCCTAAGGAATTTGAATAGTCTTCAGCTAATTAACTGCATGGGGTGGAGTGGTATAATTCGCCCCGCTGAATGAGACACTCCCCACACTTTATGGAATCAGAGACTCTATTATCGTGTTCACTGGACTCTATCTCGAAACATGTAACTCCAGTCCACATCCTCACATGATATTCATATGAGATGCATTTAGTAGTATATTCCGATAGACAACTATGTTATTTGAGTTGTAGCTTTTTTTCAGGTTTCCAAATAAAACTGTGTATCAACTCCTGATTACTAAGATCTTTTTTCTTTAATTCCCTTAGTGGGGGGTGGAGTCCAGTTGGGTCCACTCGGCGCAGCGGTCACTGAGTGGCCTATTGTAGCCTGCCTCGGGTGATTATGATGATGGAGAACTTGGTGGAATGAAGATTGGCAGAGGAAACTTAAGTACTCGGAGAAAACCAGCCCCAGCGTCAGTTTGGCCACGACAAATCCCACTTGACGAGACCCGGGATCGAACCCAGGCAGCCGCGGTGGGAAGCGAGCGACTAACCGCTTGAGCTATGGTGCGGTCTCACTCAGATCTTACCCCCTACGTTTGGTTATCTTAATAGTATAAATTATGAAGTCAGATTCTCCATTACCTGTTAATGCTTCCCTGTTAGGTCAAAATGCATTTCACGGCGCTCTGCTCAGAAAGACACATTTTCTATATATGCTCTAATTATTCTGAAGTCAATGACCTTATATTTAAGTGAGATGAAATGAATTTGGAGGGGCAGATTACTCCAAGAAAGCCAATGTCGACATTTCGGCAGGAAATATGCGTAACCATGGATACGGCAATTTCTGTGCTGTCCTTTACACATCGTTTCGAGTCACATAAGCAAAGGTTTCGTCAATTCAAATAGCGTCGGGAGGACGGATGTTAGTCTGTATATGGCTGTTTAGACAGGCTTGAATGATTTAATTCAGCGATTCTCAAAATTTCGAGTCCGCGGAAACCCTAGCAACACAACGCACACTCAAATATAATTCATCCTTCCCCGCGCACCCCCTATGAACATATTACACACTGATGTACACCTCACCACTCCCTGTAATCCCCTTAGTAACACAGTGTACACTCAAGTACACCTCATCCCTCCCTTTCAAACCCTAGCAACACATGCACACTCAAGTACACCTACTCGCCCACGTGGATCCCCCAGCAAAGCAATACACACTCAAGTACCCCACATGCCTCCCCGTGGACCCCCTAACAACACAGTGCACACTCAAGCACACCTCATTCCTCCCCGTGGATCCCCTAGCAACACAGTGCACACTCAATACTACTGATTACTTCCCGTGGACCTCTAGAAATACAGTGCACACTCAAGCACACCTCATTCCTCCACGTGGATCCCCTAGCAACACAGCGCACACTCAAGCACACCTCATTCCTCCACGTGGATCCCCTAGCAACACAGCGCACACTCAAGCGCACCTCATTCCTCACCGTGGATCCCCTAGCAACACAGCGCACACTCAAGCGCACCTCATTCCTCACCGTGGATCCCCTAGCAACACAGTGCACACTCAAGCACACCCCATGCCTCCCCGTGGACCCCTTAACAACACAGTGCACACTCAAGTACCCCTACTCTCCCCCGTGGATCCCCCAGCAAAACAGTGCACGCTCAAGTAACCCTACTCCCCGTGCCCCGCCATAGCTGAAGCGGTTAGTCGTTGGCTTCCCACCGCGGAGGGCCGGGTTCGATCCCGGGTCTGGTCAAGTGGGATTTGTGGTGGACAAAGTGGCGCTGGGGCAGGTTTTCTCGAAGTACTTCGGTTTCCCCTGCCAATCTTCATTCTACCAATTGCTTCACAATCACGCTCACCTACCATCTGGGGCTGGTACAATAGGCCAGAAGTGGCCGCAGTACAAGGAACTTAGTCCCACCCCACTAGCAATAAAAAACCTACTCCCCCCTCGCGGATAGCACAGCAAAACAACGCACACTCAAGTACCCTTCATACCTCCCCGTGGACCCCCAGGCAACACAGTGCACACTCAAGTACACCTCATCCCTCCCGTGGACTCCCCCAGCAACACAATGCACACTCAAGTACCCATCATTCCTTCACTTCCAAATTATGTGTATATCAAATTAATATAGTTTTAAGTACACTAATTTGTTTCAAATAATTTAATTATTGTACCATTATTTACGAAATATTTAATGCCTGCTACAATGTGTTTTGTTATCTCAACTGTTTAATGAAAGAATGACTGTCATCACTGAACTCAACTTTGGGTCCAAAATATTCGTTATTCCATTATTCCAAATGAAAATATTTTGTGAAATAAAAAGAATTTAATACAATAATTTTTGTCGCTCTAACTTATAGTACGAAAAGTCCGCGCCGTAGCTCAAGCTGTTAGTCGCTGGCTTCCCACCACGGCTGCCCGGGTTCGATCCCGGGTCTGGTCAAGTGGAATTCTTGGTGGACAAAGTGGCCCTGGGGCTCGTTTTCTCCGAGTACTTCGGTCTCCATTGCCAATCTTCATTCAGTCAAATTCTCCATCATCTTAATCACCAGGGCAGGCTACAATAGGCCAATCAAATGGCCGCTGTGCCGAGTGGACCCAGTTTGACTCCACTTCCTACTAAGCGAATTAAAAAAAATTATAGTAGGAAAACAAAATTAATATCCTGGACTCTCGCAGCCAATCCTCGTGTTGTGGAACAAGATTGGTTCCGCGAACGACAGTTTGATAACCACCAATTCATGTATTGAATCTAACAATGAACAATGAAAACCCATGCAACTGAGCAGGCTAAGGCTCGCGTGTGTCTCTAACGTCGAAAAAAAAAAAAAGACACTTTCCTTTCCCTAACAGAAAATTCAATGATTACGTTTTATACGTATCCGCTTATACAATTTTAACTCTCAGACTAATCCAATGGATTTTATACACACCAGTTTTCACGCAAAAATGTTAACCGAGGTTCAAACCGGATAAAGCTACTGAATTTTCGATGTTAATAGGAATATGTGTGCGACTCTTTTATAAAGAAAGACACCATGCCCACGCGTTGCTCTATTTATCCGTTGATCTGCCTGATTCAACCAGCGGCTGCAATTTCTGGTGCAATTGATTAGACTGAAAATACACGATTTTCTCTTTAAAACTGAAATATTTATTTTTTGTTTATTGAGTATTTACTAACATTATTATCATGTCCTCTTTGAAAGGTGCTGTGTTATTGTCTCAACTTTTGAAGTCAGAATGGTCGAAGAAACGACCCAAATTGGAGATGTATGGCGAATTATTAGCAAAATTGTAGGTGGGACTTACAAATTTTATGTTTTTGCCAACATCCAATACAACAGCACCGCAGAGAAGCTGCTGATAGCAAGAGATATTCTAGAAGTAGAAGAAAAATGGAGCATAGCTGTGAAAGATATTCTATCATTTGGACATTTGAATATTATTTAATGATGCAACAACTGATTTCACTTCTTTATATATATACATATTTGTTTATTTAAATGTATACCTACCTCAAATCTCGAGCGAAATGTCACGATAATTCGAGTATAAAAAGCGAGATTGTGATAATCGACCGTATTGCGACATTTATTTGCTTTTTGTTTCAAATGCTTCTTAATTTATAATAAAGAAATAACTATTGTGATAACGTTACCACGAAAATGCTGGATTTTACGCAAAGAACGTCAGGATTAGTCCTGTTACTCCAGGATTAGTCCCACTAAGTGCAGAGCTATCTGTCTATCTATCTATCTATTTACATTACTATTTCCCCCACTTGGAGCATAGCGCATCCTTGAAACTCTTCGGTTTACTTCAGTTTCTTAATCTTACACAGTCGGTAGGAATCCTTGGACGGACGATCAGCCCGTCGCCAGGCCGCTACCTACACATAGAACAACGAAAACACAGAATGAACACACATAGACATCCATGCCTCAAGTGGGATTCAAAACCACGATCCCAGTGTTCAAGCGAGCGAAGATATTTCACGCCTTAGACCGCTCGGCCACTGTGCAGAGCATCACACGAAATTATGCTTCCATTCTACGCCAAATAACTTGCAGAGTCAGGATAATCGCATGGATTAATACACTAAATAAAGACGAAAATGACTGTTACTGTCAACTCCTGCCTATGTTAAATAGCTGAATCGTGTTTTCAAGTTCACTGCAATATGCAGCATTAAAAATAACGATCTATGAGGCTCATACGAAACAATGCAAAAGTGTTATCTGATGCTTACTATGGTAACCAGCAGGAGTTCCACTATCATGCATATATCAAATTTATTTCAAGCCTCAAATGTCCACCTTTTTCTTTCCCTTGGCACTACAGCCCCAGTGGGCCTAGGCCTACCTCCATGAACTTCTCCGTTCACTTCGGTTTTTCTAGATCTTACACACTCGGTAGGACTCCTTCGGCGGGTGATCAGCTCGTCGCAAGGCCTCTACCAGTAAACAAACACAGAAAAACCCCCACACACAAACTAAACATCCATGCCCTGAGTGGGATTCGAACCCACGATCCCGGTTTCCAAGCAAGCGAAGACAGTACATGCCTTAGACCGCTCGGCTACTGTGGCTGGCAAACGTCCGCCTTGGTAAATTAAAAACCCCCTACAACCATCTGAACTGATTAAGCGACTCCAAGGATCCTGCATGCTCTGCATTCGTAACACGGCTATATTCCGTAATCATTCCATGCGTTGAAGCAATTAAAATCTAATTTTCCTAGTAGATGCAGCTGAAGTACGGTACTTATCGTATTAAAAACAACCAGTGCTACTCCAGTGACTGGCTACCAGCTAGACGACGGTTTTCGATCCCCGTGGAACATTTCTCCCCGCAACTGAAACCAAAACGGTTTGGGGACCATCTAGCCTCATACACAATATACAAATGCAAAATCATACCTGTGCTTACTTAAGTGGTTACATGGCTCCGTGCATTCTTAAACTCGGCACTGGACGAAGGTTGTCATGTTCATTACTCTGAAAAAGCCTCGGGTGACAATTGCAGAAGGGGTTTTGTAGGCCTCAGAGGCAATATGGATACTCGGGAAAAGAACAAAATTGTTTTCTTGCCTTCGATTGAAATAGTTTCCATGGTCATATACCTCTTATCGGAGTAATTATACCTACTTGACTAATTTATATATATATATATTTATTTATTTATTAGCAATCAGAATTAAATACATTCTTTAAGCTATTGCTAATTTAAACCCCGTCCTCGTGTGCTTATTGTGTCATGATGAGGGCTCCTCCAATGAGAGATCCTCTTCAACCATCAAGTAGATCTGCTGGCCATAATTTCTTTAGCCTTCTTCGTTGCTGTTCCAGTAGGGGCTGCAGTGATGTATTGCTGTGGTGTCCTAGTTTATCGTGATGTTTTGTGCTTTCTTCTTGGATGACTTCTGTGATGAATGGTACATTGAGATAGTCATGTAGGGGCTGATTAGTCACATACCAAGGTGCATTTGTGACCATCCGCAGTATTTTGGACTGCCTTCGTTGCATTATGGCTATGTTCGATTTACTGGCGCATCCCCATAGTCCGATTCCATAGGTCCAAATAGGCTTTATGATTGTCTTGTAAAGAAGTACTTTACTATCTAGAGATGTGCTAGATTTACTTCCAATGATCCAATGTATGTCTTTTATTTTTATGTCCACCTGTTTTCTTTTTCTTTTTTGCTATATGCTGCTTCCAATTTGAGAAAGAAACTAGTGAAATGCTACATTTGGAGCATCGCTTTGTATGGGGCTGAGACTTGGACACTTAGGGCAGTAGATCAGAAACACCTGGAAAGCTTCGAAATGTGGTGTTGGAGAAGGATGGAGAAGATCAGTTGGGCCGATTATGTGAGAAATGAAGAAGTGTTATTTAGAGTCAGTGAGCAGAGGAATATCCAACGCGAAATAAGAAAACGGAAGGCTAATTGGATTGGTCATATCTTACGTGGTAAGTGCCTTCTAAAAGAAGTTATTGAAGGAAAAATAGAGGGGCTGATAGAAGTGACCACAAGACGAGGATGAAGACGTAAGAAGATGCTGGATGACCTTGGGGACAGAAGAGGGTATTTTCATTTGAAGGAGAAAGCTCTAGATCGCATCAAGTGGAGGAACTGTTTCGGAAGAGACTGTGGACCTGTCGTCTTGACAGATTAC
>NW_019731236.1:925779-930735 GCF_002891405.2 Cryptotermes secundus | reverse complement strand
GAATGAATGAATGAATGAATGAATGAATGAATGCTGCTTCCAAGTAAGCCTGGAATCCAGGTGGAGTCCAAGATACTTTACTGTTGATGATTGTGGAATTACAGTATTATTTATGTGTACGGCTGGGCACTGTTCATTTCTCATTGTGAAGGTGACCTGTATAGATTTCGTTTCATTAATGACGATATGCCACTTTCTTAACCAAATTTCTAATTGGTCTAGATGACTTTGTAGTCTTTGCGTGGCAGTTACTGGATCATCATGGCTGGCAAGAATGACCGTGTCATCAGCAAATGTCCCTGTTGTAGTGTAAGTAGTCGTTGGTAGATCTGTTTTGAAGAGCATGTATAATATCGGGCCTAAAACGTTCCCTTGTGGGACTCCAGATTGGATGGTGAAGTTGCTGGATACCTCCTCGTTAACTCGTGTTCGGAATTCTCGGTCAGACAGATATGACTTGAGCTTCTACAGCATTTTATAGGGAGCACCTTTTTGATCTTGAATAGGAGTCCATCATGCCAAACCTTATCAAAGGCTTGGTTTACGTCTATAAATATTGACGTGCAGTACTGTTCGTCTTCTGATGCTTGATTTATTTTATGGATGATTCTGTGTGTTTGTTGTATTGTAGAGTGATGATTCCTAAATCCGAATTGATGTGGAGGCACCCATTCATCTGGCTTTAGGTCTATATTTAGTCTCCGAAGTATAAGCTTCTCAAATAGTTTGTTTATTATGGACAATAAGCTTATTGGACGATACGAAGATAATTCTTTTGGGTCTCTTCCTCGTTTTGATATCAAGATAATTTCTGCTGTTTTTAATTGTTTCTGCCAAATACTAAGTATTAGCATAGCATTATAGATGTATGTTAGTATGAACAATCCCTTTTTTTGGCAACTCTTTCATCATTCTGGGGGGTGATTTTGTCAATAACAGGTGCTTTTTTTATATTTAAGAAGCCAATTTCTTCTTTGATCTCTTACTTGACTAATGAGGGAGAAAAGTTTAGTAACTTTGTATTGTGACACAAGCTCTCACACATAGAATAAGGGCCCAGAAAGACAACAATTGGTAAGCAACGATCGTGTAATGACACAATAATAGCATAGACATCACTGGGTAACGTACGCACACAACAATGGAGTAACTGTTGGAAGCGCTGTTTTGTATACGTTGCACGTCTAGGCTGCATCAGGAGTTGATTGCGGCTTGCGAGTTATTCCGGCTTGGAAGCCAATCGAGAATTTGGAGACTGGCGGTTGGAAGTCAGTCCAGCGAGAGAGCTAGCAGCTGATGCCAGCGGTCGGGGTGAAGCTGATGTGAAATAGTTGCCATCCTACGAGGACGTGAGCACGAAAGAACAGGAACGTCCGCCGTTGGAAGCCGTTACCAAGCAGCGTGACTGAGGACACTAGTCTGTGTGTGACAGTGATTTATGAAATGTTGTCACTAAATGTAATAGTGTTCAATAAATCCAATTATCAATCCAAAACCCCTTTATGGTTACACGATCGCGCGACTATATAGCTACAATCATGTATTGAAATCGGTAGATGCAGATAATTAAATTTTAAGACATCAGAATGAAAAGACAGTAAAAACATGAGCGCCTAATCTCCAATAGGCGTCATGTCAGTCAAGACTCGAACCGGGTACAAATCAGTCGCATACGCAGCTTGAGTTGAGCCGTTCAATGACATAAACCGCAAACAACCTCAACGCTTTTATGATACAGTTAGCCGCTGGCTTACTGTTTCGCGTGCAATCCAGTGCATCCAAATGTCATTACACGAAGTTTCATTAATCTGTTATTTGAAAGCACTGCACCGTCTATTGGGAACATGAGGAGTGGAAATGGAGAAGCTAGAGCGATTATCATTTATACACAAACAGCGATGAGGGGGCTGTGTCGTGGTCTGCTACAGTCCACTATCCGAGCAATCACGAGGCCAGATTGAGGGGGAATTACAAATATGGAGAGGATTTTCGAGCTCCGTCTTCAGGTTTCAACTTACGAACGCGACACTTTACCACAGTAGACATTCCTGATGTCTTCCTGTCTGGATTCCTTTTCATTTTAGGGCTCCTTCATATGCATCCTCACGTCCCCATCCAAAATCTGGGCCGATCGCAGTGGCCGCGCGGTCTAAGGCAAGAACCGTCTTCGCTTGCTCGAACATTGGGATCGTGGGGTCGATTCCCACTCAAGGCATGGATGTCTGTGTACTTTTATTCTGGTTGATAAGTAGAGGTTTTGCGACGGGCTGATCCCCCGTCCAAGGAGTCCTGCCGACTATGTAGAGCAGGGGTCTCCAAACTTTTCGAACCGCGGGCCACATTAGGTAATTCAGCACTTTCAACGGGCCGGATAAAATGAGAAATTAATAACTCTAGGTATATGAGTTTTATTGAAAGCACAGAATCTCTTAAACTAAATACAAAGTACGTGAGAATAAATTATCGTAAATTAATGACAACAGACAGTAGCAGCAAATGCTCATATTTTTATCACAAATTATAATAAAACAATTAATGTGGATGAAGGAACTCTTTTTGCATTCTTAAAATCTGATTAAATTGAGGTGATGATCTGTTACAATTACACTGCACCACTGCAAGAAGTCTTGTGCACAAGACGGCTAGTAACGAACTGCTCGCGCTACCTACATTGCCACGAAGTGACACTGCCGATCGAGGCCGAACAAGTACGAAGAAATACCGCACAGTATACGGTCCAGAATTAGTAAAATTGTGAATAATATTAATATTAACATAATATGAAATATCAATATATTTTAAACACGATCTTAATTAATGAATTTTAAATCTGTGAACAAGTATTTTTTTTACCAGTACTCATTGGAAAATTAGTTCAATTGGCGCATTTCTGCACAATTCTTTCGCGGGCCGTAGTGTGGAAACCCTTGGTGTAGAGGATCGAGGAACTGAAAAAGCGGCCAACGCCCAAAGGACTGTAGAACCATAGAGAAAAATGAAACAAAGTCTGTAAATTAATTCCAAGTATCCAAATAATCAGGTCGTAAATCTGTGTGCAGTGAGCACTGTTCGCCATTCCTGGTTTACTTTATGAATATGCAATGTTCGATTCTCTAGCGCTATTGTCTCTGTCCATTTATTTATTTATGATTCACTTAACCTCGCGCTCAGTATCTCAGAATATTCAGCATAGCGACGCGCCGTGGAATGATCAGTGGAAAATGACTTGGAAAGAATGTGAAAGGAAGCAGTCGTCGCCTAAGTAATGCTACTAAGGAAAATCACAAAAAAAAACTCGGCCAGCATATTTGGTTTCCAGGCCTGAATTCAAGCAGATCATCAGATAAGTATGCCTCAGAATCATTACCGCTTCGGTCAGTTTGCTCGATATGAATACCGGCTAAACAGGCTATATTTATCGTTACGAGTAACACCATATTCATTGCAAATCTCTCTAAAATCATTTCTAATCACTTTACAGTTTTCCGTTTGAAGCTGTACAAACAGTAAAAATTGACAGTAAAGTAAAAAAAAGTAAAGTAAAGCTATTCCTGTACCAGGCCATGAAGGCCCATAGGGTTATGAGACGTTGAGGGTCCCACATTATCTAGGCAATCTGCTCAAAGATGGCGGTAAGGTTGTCAGCCTTACGCGCCGGCCGCGCTTTAGTTCCCAGGAAAATTATTTATTTTATTCCTGGTATTCATTTCTGTTAGAGGCTGAGTGAACCCCAGGGCCATAGTGCGGCCGGAAGGATTAGGTCAATTGAAAAAATCCAATGACCTCATTGACAGGGTGTCACTAAACAAATAAAGCCCCCAAATTTCCTAATTTTTGTATCAAATTTATATAATTGTATTTCGGAATCCGAATCAGCAACTTTCATATCAATGATCTCAATGACTTGCAATCATCTTTCTCTCTCTTTTAACGTTCAATTACACATCTTCGTTGACAATGACAGATCTACTGAAAATTACATCTAAAATTGTAACAAGTTTTCTATAGGACCATATTTTCCCTGAAAGAGTTGAAAAGCGGATCGCATTTCCCTGTTTTGCTCGTCACTTTAGCAGTAGAGGGAGAATGATGACTCAACATTGATTGTGGTCAAACCGGGCCCATGATAAATGAGACCCTGGAGCTGAGACCTCGGCACCACAAGTTACAATGATCGCCGTATAATGTGATTACTAGCTGCAGAAGAGTAATATGTCACACCCTCGCTGGACAACAGATGGGGCTCGCAGTCTGCGGCAGTGGTACCAACCCCACGACCCCTCTGTTTGTTTCTCTCTGCTGGGAAACTGCGCCTGCAGCGTGTAAGGATAAGCACTCGGGAAAACGAAGGCAATTTTGCCTGTGAAATGTGGGCTTAATGCATCCAGAACCTGAGGAACCGCTTTCAGAATGTTATCGTATGTTTTTAACACACATTCAACAAAGGTTCCACTTATCGAATTTGGTTGTTCCTATAGACCAGTGCTGTCCAACGTTCTTATGTACTAGGGCACAGTTCACTGATACCTACGGAGGTGCGGGCTCCACAACACTACTACTACTACTGCTACTACTACTACCACTACTACTACTACTACTTAATACTAATATTTCTACTACTACTACTACTACTAATAATAATAATAATTCAATTCAATTCAATTCTTTATTATTTATGTGCTGAGCCAACAGCCGTAAGGCCAATTATAGACTCAGCACAGTGTATGATTGAAGTAGTTACATTCTGGACAAACACAATATAAAGTCAAACAATGATTAAAGGTTAATGTTGGAGGAAAACAAATTAATACATATAAATAACATACATAATAATAATAATTCAATTCAATTAATTCAATTCAATTCAATTCTTAATTATTAATGTGCCGAGTCAACAGCCGCAAGGCCAATTTCAGACACAGCACAGTGCAGAAAAATGAATTACATTCTAGAAAA
>NW_019731236.1:920630-925428 GCF_002891405.2 Cryptotermes secundus | reverse complement strand
TATGTTAAGTGCATCATCTAAGTGTGAGTCTGTTAGGCAGGATCGGTACTTATTTTTGATGATGCTCATAGATGAAAATGCGACTTCGCACAGATACGTCGAACCAAAACAAGAATAATTTTTCAGAGCAATGCTATGAATCATGGGATATTTATTCATGTCCACCAGAGTCCAGAAATTGCTACAAGTTACAAATGAGGATTTTAAAGATATGTCTTCTTGGAAATTTAAAATTTCCATTTCTAATTCTTCAAGATTATACGTACTTTCCGAAGATTTCACACACATCCCCTCCAAGTTCACTAACGTCAACAGAAGCGAATGGATTACTGATAAACATTGTCACTGGTTCAAGTGTTGAAAACTGGCTAAATCTATTACCACATTAGGTCACAAGGGCTTCAAGATGCTGGGCAAAAGATGGAAGATCCTATTCACAGCCATTTAAGGTTTCCACAACAGATTTCATATGCGGAAAATGTGAAAGGGAATTTCTGTTTAAATGTGCAATCCATAGCTTTAGTTTCTTTTGAAAAACATTAACCACACTTATCATGCTTGAAATCTTTCCCTTGTAATTCAAGATTTAACTCATTTAACTTTGAGGTGATATCTGTCAAGAAAGCTAAATCCAGTAGCCATAATATTTCATCAAATTCTTGATAATATTGGCCAGGAGATGATTTCAGAAAGTCCCTGACCTCATCCAGAAGACAGAAAAATCGTTCCAGTGTTTTCCCCCTACTTAGCCACCTTAGGTCTGCATGGAAAATTATGTGACCATGCTCAGTGTCCGACACATTCAAAAGATTTCTGAACAATCGATGACGAGTAGAAGACGATCTGATATAATTTACCACACGAGTTACTACATTCATGACATGGTCGAACTTCAAAAGCCTTTGCGCATAAAGCTTCCTGGTGGGTAATGCAGTGATAAGAAAGAACATTGGGAAATGATTCATCCTTAGCACGAAGAGCAAGGAACCAAATGTCCCTACCAGTAATTGAAGGCGCCCCATCTGTAGTTATAGCAACAAGTTTAGAAAGTGGTAAGTTACATTCTTTCACAAATTTAAGGAACACATTAAATATGTCTTCTCCCCTAGTACGTTCATGAAGTGGCAGCAGTTAAACGAACTCTCCTTTTACCGTAAAATTGACAAAAACCATTCTAACAAATACACATAATTATGCAACGTCCGATATATCGTGCTTTCATCAAGCTAGAGAGAAAAATATTCACACGATTGCAAATCCTGATGTATTTGAGATTCCAGATTATCAGAAATCTGTTCAACTCGTCTAGCAACAGTTTGGTGAGACAACTGAAGTCCTTTGATAGAAGACATAAGTGCAGATTTATCTTTGTGACCATCGAACAGAGTCTCGCCGGCACTGATCATAGCTTCTTTAACTCTTTCCCCATCACTGAAAGGTTTTTTCCTTTTAGCTAGCACATGACAGATTTTATAATAAGCTATTGTTACCTTACTACTTTGCTGGATAGGCTTTGTAAATACACATTGTTGCAAGGTTAGTTTAGATTTTATGTATTTCACCTTTTGTTTTCTTAGTTCAGATTTCACGGGAAATTCATTGTTGGAGTTTTTGTGGATATTCAAAAAATGTCGCTCTACGTTACTTTTTAGGAACAGACATGCTACTATTACACAATAAACACACAGATTTTCTTCTGTATTCAATAGAACAACACTGCTCCTCCCATTCACTGTTAAAACCATAACTTCTTTGTCTTTTAGCCATATCAAGAAGAGCTATATAAAATAGTACAGCTTATTTACTCAATAATTGAAGTACAATAATTAAAATACACTGATAAATGTATAAATTGTTGAATGTACTACTTGTCTCAACACAAGACACATAATAATTGAACTGTGGTCGTCACAAAGCGAAATTGGAAATATAGCTACTATCAGTTTCCATTAGTGTACGATCCTCTAATAAATTCTTATTGTTTGCGGGATCGCTTTGTTGGGATTAAAGTAACTTTGATTCATATTGCCGATGAGTTTAGAAATTAGGGAAATTAGGGTAAGCTGGGCCCCATAGTCATGTTCGTGTCGGTAAATATGTTTGCCCTGCCGATCACAGAAAATGTTATGATAACCTGGCCATAAATCCGAAATCCAAGAAAGCCGAATAAGTGGAGACTTGCGGCTGTTTGAGGGGGTACAAATACGGCTAGGGTAAAGTTGTCCCTGTGCGTAATTAATTAAACACCAAGCCATGAAAACGAAAAGGAGAATACAGGTCTAGTTCGAACACCCTAGAACTCGGCGCTGGTTGGAAGTAAGCGAACAGCTTCAAACATCAGCCGCTTTACCCCTCGGGATTCGCCCCCAGAACACATTAGGTAGGAGGCCGGTTGTGGTACTAGCCGGTCTGGATGCTGTGAAGAAAGGAAAAATTTCTTATTCCTGATGGGAATTGAACCTCGGCAATGCAGCTCGTAGCCAGTCGCTGTACCTACTGAGCTATTCAGGTTGTGTCTCTTAGATTATTATTGTCCCAAACAGATTATTTTAATGCGTCAATGGAAATTGAGTTGATGTAAAGCCAGATGTGTACAGGTGAATCGGCTCAAAATTCCTCAGTTTCTTACGGCTGACTTTCATTATGACCACTGTATCTTAATTAACTTCGCAGTCAGTTAATGAAATACATGAATCTAATTAACTTACAGCTCATAATGAACCTGTGTATAAACGGAACTTCATACTAGCAGTGGGACATGCGTTGCGTCACGTTGTGCATGATACTTAGATCAATTTGAAATTTAAATCAGAGAGCTTTCAGCTTTAACTCTGCGGGGAGCGCTGAGGGAGTTTGTGTCCCAAGGGCAAATTTCATTGACAAAGAAGTAATCATTTGCAAGAGCACATATGAGTATATTCAGATTGAAGTGACATACTTGTAATTCCAGACTAGTGACACGATTCATTGCGCCCTCATATCTCCCTCTGTATTAATAATGACACTTCTTATATATTTAAACATGAAATAGAAAACTGTTCAATAAGAGAAGCATGCATATTATTATCATACAATTTGTTTTGTGGCTATGAAGGGATTGGCAACCCTGAATAAAGTGATATCTCTATAAAGAAAGCAGTCTTCTGGTTAATATAATATCTACACGGCGCCACATCCCAGAAGACTGCTTTCTTCATAGTCACCGTCGTGAAAGCCTCAAATCTTACACGATTTCTCTTTAGTTTAGGGGAATAAAATTCGACTCTTATTGATTCCGCTTTTCGTATAAATCGGTATGGAAGCTCTCAGTTTTCGTCTTGGTTTACCTAATGACGCCATTTTGTTCAGACACTATGCTACAAGCCGGAAAGTTGTGGGTTTGATTCCAGTTGAGGTCATTGAATTTTTCAATTGATCTGATCCTTCCAGTTTAGCTGAGGGTCATAATAATAACCTGGCTTACATTTTTAAATCTTTTCCGTAATTTTACTTTTCGTTTTGTACTGGTCCGATCTTGTTTTCTTACTGTGTGGGTGGAACAAGGATTAAGTTAAAAAGATGTTTGAAATAAGAATTCCTAAGAGACAACTGGGCTTAACTATTTGAAGAATAAATTTCTTCTAAATAACATTTAAAATTTCAGTTCGTATCTCACGGGATAAATGTTATATCTGCTCTACAAAGATCAAAAGATAAATGCTGTTTATGACTATATAAGCTCTTTGCTGTGAGAACCATACGAGACACATAAATACAGCAGATAAGCCACGCCATGGCTCAGGCGGTTAGTCGCCGGTTTCCCAAAGCGGCGGCCCGTTTTCGAGCCCAGGTCGGGTCATGTGCGATTTGTTGTGGACAAAGTGGCACTGGGGTAGGTTTCCTCCGAGTAATTCGGTTTCCCTTGCCAATTCTCATTCCACCGACTGCTCAACACTCATCACCATCATCATCAGAAATCATCTGGGACTAGTACTGTAGGCCAAATAGTGACCGGCGTACCACGTGGACTCAGTTTCACACCAGCACAAGAAATTAAGAAAATATATACTTCCGATTAATTTTCCTGAGGGCTAAAGCGTGGCCAGTGCGCAAGGCTGACAACCTTACCGCCATCTTTGAGCCGATTGTCTAGATAGTGTGGGACCCTCAAAGTCTCATAACCATATGGGCCTTCACGGCCTGGTACAGGGATAGAAGAAAAAGTATACATCCGATGGGCACAATGCAGATTCTTACTAGTAGTATATTAAAGCAGATTGTACTTATAGTAACAACTGGCCTTTAAATGGTCAATAAAGATTAAAGAATTATCGAAAAGAGAAACCACTACAAAATGTGAGCCTTCGTAACTTGTACTCCTCAGCTGAACTATCATTTCGGGCTGTATGACATCGGATGCAAACACGTGAACCAAACTTCGAAAGTCGAGGCGTATGTGGGATGTCCAGGAGACGAATCCCTATCCTCAAATCGGTATTTCTGACCAAGGGCGTCAGTTTCCGCAGGTCAATGTGTGGACATCCGTTTCCCCCAAACTCCCTTCTCATGCACAGCTCGACTTGTGTTCGTGGGGTTCGTTCCAATGTCGATCGCGACGCTGACTATGCTGAGGTTTATCGTGATTTTCCTCAGTAACGCTAGGCCTTAAAATGAGATCAAAATCGCATTCCTTCACGTCGCTTCCAATTCATTATTTATTGTAATCCAGTCACATAACTTCNGTGATTGATAGTGTAACGGACCAAAAATGAAACAATTCAAAATAAAAACTTTAAATTAAAGTAAATGTTTCCCTGTA
>NW_019731236.1:896307-920566 GCF_002891405.2 Cryptotermes secundus | reverse complement strand
ACTTAAATAATTCATCAATAAGTAGTTAAGACGTAAGGGGGAGTAGATTTATATATTTACATACTCTAGACCTCGGCAGTAGTTGGAGTCAGCTCTACGCCCCCGGCCGCTTTAC
This sequence comes from Cryptotermes secundus, assembly GCF_002891405.2. Taxonomy (NCBI): domain Eukaryota; kingdom Metazoa; phylum Arthropoda; class Insecta; order Blattodea; family Kalotermitidae; genus Cryptotermes; species Cryptotermes secundus. The sequence continues at coordinate 920,451 of NW_019731236.1, read as the reverse complement.
TCCTGAGGAAAGAGCCCCCGGTACTCATTGGATTAGGGGCTGGGTAGGGCTCAGAACCGGTCTGAAATCGTTGAAAGAATTAAATTCTTGGCTTTTATCAGGACTCGAACTCCGATCGCTCGGTCATCCATCCCGTAGCTAGTAGCTATACTGACTGCACTATCCAGGCTCTGAACTAAAAAATTAATTTAATCAAAGAATAGAATCAATTATCTCATTCGAAATTTACAACCTCATTGCTACATACAGGATCTGTAAAACAATCAAGAATCCATAAATTTGAGGCGGCTGTTTTTGTTTATGCTTATGTGTTCTTGCATAGACAGTCTAAAGCCTCATCGGCTTCCTGAGATCAAGCACTCGCTCACCTCTCCAGCACGGGGCTTCCTGGAACGCACGCTACTTCTTACATTAATCTCCTCTTCACCCGTCCATCTATGCTATAAGAATGTCTCTTGAGAGAAAGTAATTGAGTCTGTTCTAATTAAACTGATAAACAAAATAAAATTATATAACTTTCGTGATGATAGAATATTGTGTTGGCTGATAAAGAGATGTTTCAAATGTTAGATGTTACTGCAGATAGCCGGGATAGCGCAGTCGGCATAGCGACTAGCTACGGGCTGCAAGTCCAAGAGTTTGAAGTTAAAGTCCCCATAGTGTCAAGAATATTCTTTCCTCCACGTCGTCCAGACCGACTCTTGGGTCCACGCAACCTCCTATTCAATGGGTAACGGGGGCTCTTTCCCCGGGAGTAAAGCGACCAGGGCGTGAAGGTGACCACTCACCTTCAGCTAATACCGAAGTCAAGAAAATGTGGATCTATAAATCCACTCCCCCATGCGCCTTTATTGCGTAGTGCTTAATTAGTTAAGAACAGGGACAACTTTACCGTTTTCCTTTTACATGTTACTGGAACTAAATTTCTCACATGATACAATGATCTATTCCTTCTCTTTTGGGGGCAATTTCTGAATGCTTAGGAGNGAAAGGTTAGTTTTCGAGATTCAAAATTAGCGATGTCCTCTAAATCTCTTCTCTCATGTAATTTGAAGACAGTCAAATTCAACATGTGGCATGTACTGTCTTCGCTCGCTTGGAAACCGGGATCGTGGGTTCGAATCCCACTTAGGACATGGATGTTTTTATTTTGTATGTGTGCGTTTTTCTGTGTTTTTGCACAGGTAGAGGCCTTGCGACGAGCCGATCACCAGCCCAAGGAGTCCTACCGAATGTGTAAGCTCCAGAAAAACCGAAGTGAACGGAGAAGTTCATGGAGGTAGGCCTAGGCCCACTGGGGCTGTAGTGCCAAGGAAAAAATAAATTCAACATGTGGATCAGTTTATCGCTAGCAGATATTGTTAAGTTAACAAATGTCAACTCCGCGAAGCAGAGTTCCATTTCCGTGTCTCCCACACAGTCAAGAATTTCCCGTCCCTTAAAGTATCGTAAAACTCTTTATTGTGTTCAGGAGGCCAGCTGCTTTTACTCTGTTCTGAGCCTTTTCGATTCCTTCAGAATGATTACACTGTTTCTCTAAGATTGCATTTAATATTATCATACCATCTACAGCTAAGTCTTCCAAATATATTCCTTCTCCTTCAAATTTTCTGACCACAATATTGAATGAATTTCTAATTTCAGATTTCGAGATTATTTTGATTTTCTGTAACACCCTTGACCACTCTCAAAACATGTGTGAATTCTTCTAAATACGTAATACCTATACTCAAACACCACTTCTTCATTCAAGCTGTTGGGCAAAGACAAACTGTCGTATTTCAGACAATTTAGCATTTTTAAAATGGTTCCAGACTATTTAAAGAAACGAATTTCATGACTAATGAACATTCAAGATTGTTCTTGTAAAATATTAAATTATCAGTTTAATTTTAAAACAAAACAAATATTACAGTAAAGTTTAGTACTGAAACGTATATACCCAAGAACGTAACCCTCATTTATTTCATTCACTCTGTGAGAAGAAAAGAGGTTTTATATTCACAGATTTTTGTACGAGAGGTTTCTTCATCATGGCAACAACTGCTTAATTTGATGTTTGTCCCTATTGTATTATAATTCTATAGAATGCAGCAGAAATAAAATAAGAACATTGAAATTACACAGAGATTACTGAGACCTCTACAATTCAGTAACTTTCAAGCAAAAAGCAACTACACACCACTGAGCGTGACGTCACTCTTTCAGCCATAGATAAACATAAAATAACGTTAGTGATATAGTTTTTCCGCTTCTGTAGGACATAAAACGAAAATCATTTCTTGGCTTATTATTAAAGTCTGCTGAATAGTAATTAGGCCAGTATGTTACAATTTGCATCATTAATCAAACTGACATATCATTCCTGAATCCTGTTCTTCGTCCATATCTCAGTTACCGCATTTCCGGCATTATGCCAACCCTCCCTCTTCTCCTGTAAAAACGTAGGACTGAAAACATCAGGTACCCCTGCCATACGTTGACGGGGGCCTATATCACGCATCGTAAACACGTGTCACACCATGTCTTGTGATGTGATATTAATATCAGTACCCAAACCACTCCACCGCTGTTATAGATCGACATTTTAATACCCATATTATTCCGTGCCCCCTTCCATGACTGTCGAGTTCAGTGCGTTGAGAAATTCATCTATCCCAACCTTCCCAAGCCCCCTCTCTGCCTCCACCCAACTATGGAGCCCTTTCAACTGCTGATATTTCGCAACGCTGCCGACGGCGGCGGTAGTGGTATGTCCGGTATTTCCTAACTCATTTTCTGCATCCTTCTTCACCAGCCATGGTGCATATTTCAGTCTATGAGACCTGGTTTCTCTCTTCTCCAAAGACGCCAGTTCGTATTTCTTATGTCTACTAGAGACATGGTTAAAAATTATACTTGTTATTTGTATTAATAACTGAAAAATAGAAATATTTATAAAATAAAATTACTCACTGATTTGAGAATTACATATAGGTAAAGGAAAACGTATAGCCATTATGTGCTTAATTAATACTCCAAGAAGACGTATGAGGGGCGCAGACGTAAAGAAAAAGTAAAGCTATCCATGTACCAGGCCGTGAAGGGCCATAGAGTTGTGAGACGTTGAGCGTCCCACTTTATCTAGACGCGCCGGCCGCGCTTTACTCCACAGAAAAATTATTTAATTAATTCCTGGTACTCATTTCTGTTAGAGGCTGAGTAAACCCCAGGGCCTAGTGCGGATGGAAGGATTAGATAAACTGAAAAAATCTAATCACCTCATCGAGATTTGAACCCGCGACATTCCGGCTTGTAGCGTAGCACCTAAACTACTACGCTACAGCTACGAATTCTTGAAGACGGCACTAAGCTAAGCGAATGGAATATTACTCTCCCCGGTCGATTTACTTCCAGAAAACGAGTCCCGATAATCTTTGTACAGAGGCTGACTTGGTCCAAAATGTTTAATATTATAATATACGCCCGTTGTCATTATCATCATCCTCCAAAGTCACAATATCAAAATGTACTAGCCCCTGTATTCTTACAACAGAACAACATGAAAAAAGACAAAAATATTTGTATGGACGATGAAGAGAATGTACTCGCATACACTTGGCCGTCGACTTACGACCGACTTCCGTTCTGACTGACAGGTTGTAAGTCGATCTGGTCGTATGTCGGCCATATATTTATTAATAGTTTTTTTTAACCTTTCTAATATTTTTATCGTCTTTATAGTTTATTTTTAAAAACTTTTACATTTTAAACACCTTTTATTTTTCATTTTTTGTGGTCCTAAGTGTGGCCGGTCGTAAGTCGCATAGGTTGTAAGTCGATGACTAAGTGTATATGAAATGAACTGTTGAATTTGTTTTCAATAGTGTGACTTGCTTACAAATAACATTGTGTTTTGCAGTAAATATATATCATCCAGATTAGTGACGCACGAAAAATCAGAAACAACTCATTTCTAGTTTGATTTAAATTATACTAAAATTTACGATCAAGTAATATATACTCTTATATGAACACATGAGTAAAATGTCGTAACTTTTTTAGGAAGTGTAGCGTAGTTCGGTATTAAATTAATTTCTTAATTGTTAGAAGAGAGAGCTATGCTTCAACCCGATATTCGATTCAAAAAAAATCCGTCATTAATTGCCTATCACGAAACATTTTATAGAACGATCTATGTATGAAAGAATAATAAGAGTCCATTACGTCAATTACCGCTGAAAATAAATATTTTATTTCATGGCTTCACGCAATACGCAATTTAAATCACGTGTATTGAAAAGGCAGCTGCTTTTTTTCTGCGTGCGAAGTATTAATAATGGAAAATGTGGGCGTAAATTCAAGCCAACATCAGTCTCTTTTGCCGTTTTATATAGACATGACGTTTCCTTTCATCTTTTTTTTTTAACTGTACAGTTTTTGTGATGTTTTAAAGCGCCGTAATGGGTTTTTGTGCGCAATGGCAACACGATTACATTTCTTTGAGCGAGTACGGATTGAAACCAGTGCCACATGTTTCTGCTGGATACAGCGAGGTGATAGAGTCTGAGATGTCGGTGCTTTACGCGCTCAAATCGTCTCTGTATGAAAGGAGGGCTTGTAAGCGCATCTAACTTAAAGATTTCCTTAGGCTACGAGCTCCACATGAACAATGTAATTAAATTGGGAAATATCTGTGAGTATAATTGTCACGTGTCCTGGTTACCGTGACTAATAATAACGGGTTCTGCATTGGATGATTGGTTTTATCAGCACCACATTTTACAATCTCTCTTAATCACGTCAATTATAGCGCTATCGCTAGACTACTCACTTCACAAATCAGTAGAACATGCTCTCCGTTTCCTAGCAACGGCTATATCACAGGAAGGATCCCTTCAAATCACTATGAAGTCTTATTGTCGTTTCTTGTTCAATCACCTTGGACTGCCGTCTCTCAAGAACTCGACCCAGTACTCCAATTTTAATTCTGTAATCCGCCCGTTATGTAGATACAGGTTGGACCTCACGGGAAACACGTGTCATATGTCAGAAAGCGTGTACATTGGCCTATTACCCAGCACTGGGTATGGCGTTGACCACACAGAAAGCACCCCTTCTGTTGTCAGAACTGTTGTGTTACCTAGCAACGAGTTGTAGCAAGGTCCACAGAGAACACGGTTTCCGTTGTTGAGTGTTCACTGGAATGTGTATACTGAGTCGTTGCCTAGCAATTGGTATATGCGTCACAATATATAAATATAGGTATAATATTTCAAACTGGAATTAATTTCAATGAAGGGAGGTATTCTGTGAAGAGAACTTAAATTATTTTATCAACAATATGTAAGAAACACAATGCATGAAAAAAGTTCAACCTAATTCATTGTACCCTATTTTATATAATAATGTTTATGTCAGACATAAATATTGTGACGTATTTGCGTTATGCAGGACACCCCCTCCCCCGCCAGCGGTGACGTAATTGCATCGGAGTGCTGCCGCTGCTATGGTAACAGGCCAGTCAACACTCCGTCCCCTCCCCCGTGGCATTTCCCACTGTGACGTAACACGGACCACCGCTGTAACACGAGGCAACAAGGAACGGTATAAAAAGCCGGCTGAGCAATATGTGACCAGTGAGTGAGTAGTGAGTATTGAGTAACCAGTCAGTTGCAATCTGGCAGTCGCCGAGTCAGGTTGTTTCGAGTGCATGGCAGCAATAATAGGAGAAGTAATTGTGATACTGCATATGGCAGTACTTGTGAAACTGTAAATTGTGTGATTGTGAGAGCAAGTGTTCAATAAATTCGCTAGATCCAAGACGGCGTGAACTTATTTGTCGCGCGTTATACACCCAACACGTGACAATATATTACGAATCACTGTTGCTGTTCTGACATTGAAAGCAATGCCTGGGATAGAATCTCGGAAGAGCTTAGAACATTAGCCACAATACTTGTATACTCGTAGGCCTTCTGTGTAAATGTCACTTCAGCTACAGGGTGCCGAAGAAAATTCTCATGTTATAGTACATTTCTTAGTTGCGTAGTTCTGAAAATATTTGCTATCAAAACATTACTGTAATGCTCTGAAAACGAAAACGGATTTGCATCATACAGGAAAGGGACTTTAAGAATTTCTGATGGTATCTATCCTTTCTATTCTTGAAAGAAGCGTTTGAACAGATATGAGTAACGCTTTTGGGGTGCGTGACTGCGGTTCTAGCCTTGCACTTACCGAATGTACATTACGCAGCCTGATAACCATTTTTTAAAAATATTTTGACTATATTTCACATCATAATAATATCATTTTAGCAAATTTATTTGGAAACTATTCCTCGTTTGTATTGATTTACACAGTTAATCAAGTCTAAACCCCAGTTGTTCCTTTTAGACAGAATAGCCAGTCAACCAATGGAATTAACAATTCAGTCCAGTAAAATAGTCCCACTCTATCTCCTAACAATTTACACGGGTGAACTGAGGCACAAAGTGTAACATACATACAAATATATGCGAGCTCGCACGGATAATCGGAAGCGCCTTATAAAAAGTTTAAACTCACTCATTTTAAATGAGATGGGCTACAACACATAAAAAGTAATTAAATAGTGTAAATTAATATATTAACTCTTCAAAACGTATTGATAAATATGAATACCAGTTCAGTTGAAGTTCAATAATTAAATAATTACTGCACACAGAGTCACAAATTTGGGTCTCCTAGTCACCAATGGTACCAAAAATATTTTGTCTGTTGTCTAATAAAATTTTTTATATTCGCTAGTTGGCTCATAGTGTTCTAACAACTTCATTCCGACTCTTACAAAGCACAGGAAATTGCGAACCATAACCCAACTGGTTAACATCAAAATAGTTAGTAAGTCAGAACAATTAGTCACCCTTTTATTCCATATCATTGAACCCTGGACTAATTGTGTTCAGAGCAAACAGTACAACAACAATAAAAATTTATGAGGCGAGAGCCAGAGTACCAACAAAAAATACCTTCTCTAGCGACAAAACATTTACCTGGCTTACACGATTTCAAAAATATTTCTATTCCCGGATGTATTTATGGGTTTCGTTCGGTTCTGAGAATGGAAGCGATTTTTTCCCTGAATATTATTAACTAAATAGTCTTCGTAACGAAATTACGGTACATTTGCTGTGGAAGTCGAAATCTAACCTATAAACATCATTTAGAATATCTTCCCTGCATGAAATGTTAATAACAGTCGTTAGCATAATTAGAAGAGACTGCGCAAGGCAGAGAAAATATAAAAAACAAAGGGATCAGAAGATGATGAGATGGGTGACAGTTGTATGAGACGCAACACAAATATATGAAGTCTCAGGAAGAAGGAACAAGAGTTGAGTGTCAGAAGAAAACATAAACCGACAGCATAAGAACTATGTCAATCTGTAAAAGTATTCATAATTAGTAAGGGTAAACTTGTCTGCCATGAAGACTTATCGTGCATAGGCTGTATAGATTCTCGTTTTCTTTGATCTCGGCACTAGGTGGAGGTGAGCGGTCAGTTTCACGCCCCGGTCACTTTACCCCCCGGGGATAGAGCCCCCGATACCCAATGGATAGGAACTTTTGAAATTAAAACTAAAAAAATCGACAACTAAATTAATGTGAATTTCCTTGCCAGTCTCTGTATAATACTGAAGAAGGTGCCATTTGCACAAGAGGGAACCCGACGAAACATCCAGACGATGAGTCCCCAGTGCAACACAGCTACCGACCTCCGTGCAATTTATTGGCTTGGCTGACAGAAGACCCGGAGGTGACCTGAAGGAAAACAGCATCGCCCCAGCCAAGGGACTGTGAATCAAAGCTCCTCCAGTCCTTATGTGATATTCAGGAGAGCAGTTACATCGAAGAGTGTTAGGTGTGTGTTTGTAGTTCCATATGAATTATTTCTGTTAAAATCTGAAGTATCAGTCTCCATGTTCTTGCTTTCTATTGAATGGTGATGGGGAAGGCCTATACATATCAAATGAAATTACCTAGAAAATGGCCGTTACTTGCCTCTGAATTCGAAATAAAAGCCATTGAAAAACTGCCAATAATAGACATTAGAAATGCTAATTATTAGTTTAGTCCACTTCAGCATACATTTCTATACCACAGCTGTATAAATGTAGATCAGTGAAAACTGGTTGAATAANCTATGAAGAAAGCAGTCTTCTGGGATTTGGCACCGTGTATATGTGGTATTAACCGACGTTTCGGAGGAACGTATCGCCTCCATCTTCAGGGTAGAAGGAAAAATATAAGAAATCCGCAAGCGAAGAGACCGTCTGCTTTTACCGGTTCTCACGGTCTCTTCTCTTGCGGATTTCTTATATTTTTCCTTCTACCCTGAAGATGGAGGCGATACGTTCGTCCGAAACGTCGGTTAATACCACATATACACGGTGCCAAATCCCAGAAGACTGCTTTCTTCATAGTCACCGCCGTGAAAACCTCAATCTTACATGACTGAATAAGGTTTGGAAAATCGTGTGCTTGCTGAAAATAGTAGATAAAGTTCAAAGATAACTCAGGCTTTTTGTAAGTTTAAGTGTGAATTGCTTTAATTCGGATGTTTCTGCATCAAAACCAAGTTACAGAGTTGAGTAAAATATTGTATAAGATATACATGAAAGCACATTTAGGTACATACAGAAACAAACATCTCTGTATATAGTACATGCGTTATGGTGCTGCATAAATTATGGTATCACAGTGCACTAACAGAGCGCTGTTATCAAGTTATACCATTCCTCCTGATAGACGAATCTGCCAGTAAAAGTTTCTCTGACGTCAGCCACCATTGTCATTGAACTGCTTATTTGGAAAACTTCTTTAAAATTGAAATTCGTATTTTTTCAATTTTGGAAATTACGATTGGATTGTCAGTACAAAAACCGAGCCCATAGCACATGCACAATTGCATTACGTGCATATGGATATAATGTGGAAACATAAGTACTTTAACTATTATTTTGCCCAGAATGGAAACCTGACTTTCTTAATTTTCATTTCATGTATCCTGTTGTGTTATAATACACAACTTCTTTAACAAAACCGTCACAGCACAACTATATCGAGGTCAGTGCCTAGTTTCAGCTCTGCTACATGTTTCGGCTATTAATAGCATTCATCAGGCAAATACATGGTTACCATGTATACACCACTGAACTGCAGTATTAGTAAAATTGGATACAATAGTATTAATTATATAAAATACTTGACCTAAAAATACAATAAATTAGATTATATAAAACAAAAAATATAGTATAAAACAAGAATAAAATTCTTCGATTGATGCTGTACATCATCGAGTTAGTCGTTGGTTTTTGTAATTTTTCATAAGGCTCCAGATATCAGCAGATAATAATAATGTTAGTATTTGTCCCTGTCTGCAAGTTATTTAAAGTCATATGTGCAGGTGTATGCATTTTATGGGCTTCTCGCCGCTTAATTTTGTTGCTAGAACTGAAATGAGGTTTTCCATCTGGAACTTGCAGCCCTAAATAAAAATAACAGGATAGGCAGCAAATAGTCACAGTTAATTATCATTGGTTGCGTAACGACGGGAGACGAGTCTGGTTGTATCTATATTACAGCTGGAGACCAGCATAAATAACAAGGCGCAGTACCTGATGTTATCCATTTATTAAAACAAGAAAATTGAATGGCGTAATTACGAGCTCCCTGTGGGATATGGACAGGTACAACTTGTATTGCAACAGAATGAGACAAATAAAATATTGGTCTTGATTCTGAAAGAAGAAACCACGCATATGCTGTGAAATTTCAATAGCTGAGAAAGAAATTATATCATGCCATTTTAAGAGAATATGCAACGGGGATGAATATGAAAAATCCAGCTTATTCAAGTTCCTCTTCATTTTGCGTTTCTCACTGGAATTCATATTCATTTATTGAAGATTAATATAGATGCGGGAAGATAAAATGAACAGCAATTTATTGCAGAAATTGAAAAGCTGTTAAAAATGAAATAAAGAATAGAAGTCCATTCTATTGCATCGGGCATAGAAATCTCCCTTGCATTTCGTAATGGGAAATATGTAAACAAATATTTGTCGGACATCTGAAGTAAAGAGGAAGTTAGGAAGACGAAGGAGTGGGTGGGAAGATAATATTAAATTCAATTTTGGAGAAAAGACGAAGAGTGTAATGGATTGAAGTGGCTCAGGATAGGTTCCAATACGAATATGTGTTATTATGGTCAGCCATCGTCATAGCAAATCATTTAGTATCAATCAGTGTTTTACAATTTGAAAATTATTTCCTGCTACATGTTTCGGTCCTCATGGGACCATCATCAGGCAGTAATATATAAATACGTCTACGGTCATTGAACTCCTAATATGGATCCATATTTGACGCAATATGTCACACTCGCAATACAGATTGTGCCTCGAGTTACAACATAAGTATTAACATTAAATATAATAAAAGCATCACTCACTCATGGAGTTTAGCAATTGCTGCCAATTGTGCAGCCACTCAAGAACTTCCCAACATTTTATGGAACCCGAAGGTTCATTACCGTGTTCAAAAGAGCCCTCCACTGCTCCCTATCCTGAGCCAGATCAACCCAATCCATACCATCCCATCTCTCCAAGATCCCTTTTCTAATGTTCACCCACCTACTTCATAGTCTTTCTACTAGTATCGTTCCTTCCGGTTTTCCCACCAATATCTTATATGCATTCCTCTTCTCTCCCATTCGTGCTATATTCCCTGCTCATCTCATCCTCCTTCACTTGATCATTTTAATTATACTTTGAGAAGAGTACAAGTTATGAAAGTATAATAAAGTATACATAGTATACATATTGTGACATGTTGCGCAAAGGAGAACCCCCCCCACCAGCAGTGACGCGGCGGGTGAGTCAGCGCTCCCCTCCCCCTCCTCCGCACGGGAACGTAACGGTGACGCAACAGGATTGTTACGGTAGTAACAGCGGTTACTACCGCTAGCGTTACTAGCAACACAGCGCCAGGCAACAAGGGTGCCTATTACGTGGCCGTTTTCCGTATTGTCCGATCAAGGCTACATAAGGAGCAGCGAAGGCTATTCACAGTCAGTCAGTCAGTCCTGGAGCTACCGCCGAGTGAGTCCTCGAGCTACCTCCGAGTTAGCTAGCAACCAGTGATAACCAGTTATATCTGGAGTGTGTAATTCAGGGAGACTTGTATAGCTCCCGCGTTATTAATACGTGAAGACTCTTGAAGATAGCGTCAAGAGATTTTGTTGTAGGGTTTGTAAAGTGTGGAAACCCGTAATATTGTGATAATTAATTGTAGCCATTATTTGAAGATTGTTAAATAAACCAATTAACCATCTCTACGGCGTCTTCTGTAACGTAAACACGCTACAATATGTTAAGGATTATTCTAAATTAGCTTTATATTAAAAGTATTAAAAGATGTATTAAAATTATATATGTCGTGTTTCAAGGTTAAATACCAAATATGGATCCATATTAGGAGTTCAGTGACCCAGATGTATTCATATATTACTGCCTGATGATGGTCCCATGAGGACCGAAACATGTAGCAGGAAATGAATTTCAAATTGTAAAACAGATTATAAATCATCTGTTGTGACGACGGCTGACCTTAATCATACATGTTTATGACACACAACACAATGCACGCTTTGAAGATAGGTTCCAGTGTAAATCAAAGATGCTGAGTGAGAACGTGCGGAGTGGATTCATCTGGCTTAGCATATGAAGTAGTGAATGTAACCACCATCTTATTCCGAAATATCAAATTTTGATGAGAATTATTCAGTGGTGCTCGTGTTGTTCCATGAATATGTACATACACAGACGGAGAGACAAAGCGAATTTAAACAGCGCTCCATGCAGTTGCGAACGTGGCTGAATTGGAGTATCCCACGTCTAGAAAAGCGGAGTACAGTGCAGTTCTGATTTGCCTCACGCGAAATAAAAAGCTTCACTTCTCATTTGTTCGTTTCATACATTTGGGGTTTGAGGCCCGGATTATAAATCAATTTGGGGATGGTGCCTGGAAAATTGTTCGACAGAATCACACGAGTCCACCGCAGCGTGCCAGGGACTGAAATAAAAGAGTACATTCAGCAGAATGAGAAGGCCCTGTCGGGCTTGCATACATTTATGGTCTGATTGTCTACAGCTGCCCCAAGTCCCACGCCGAGACCGGTATCAGCAAGCAGAATTACAGGCCAGAGTATTCATATTGCTGATCAGAGTGGCCGCGCGGTCTAAGGCATGAACCGTCTTCGGACGCTCCAACACTGGGATCGTGGGTTCGAATCCCTCTCAAGTTATGGATGTCTGTGTGATTTTATGTCTGTTTGTGTTGTTCCGTGTGTAGGTAGAACTCTTCAGAAGGGCTGATCCCCAGTCCAAGGAGTCATACCGACTGTGCATTGGATTAAGAAACTGAAAATCTGGCCAAAGTCCAAATCAGTCCAAAGTCATAGAGAGAGAGAGAGAGAGAGAGAGAGTATCCCTATTACAGAAGAGTCCGGTGCTCATTCTCTTGCAGTTTACTGAGCGCGCAGCCACAGCAGGAAGAAGTTTCGGCTCCCTACAAGAGACACCACTCGAAACCCTGTCGAAGATAGGATACTCTTTGTAAGTTCTGAGGTTTTCACGGCGATGACTATGAAGAAAGTCGTCTTCTGGGTTTAGGCGCCGTGTACAAAACGAAGAATACACGGCGCCTAAACCCAGAAGACGACTTTCTTCATAGGATACTCTTGTTGAGGGGGCACGCGGCAGCATAGTTGTTTGAGGCACTACGCTACAAGCCGGAAGGTAGCGGGTTCAAATCCCGATGAGATCATTGGATTTCTTTTTTCAAATAACCTAATCATTCCAGCCGCACTATGGCCCTGGGGTCGACTCAGCCTCTAGAGGAAATTAGTACCAGCGATATTCTTGAATATTCTTAGGGGTAAAGGGCGGCCGGCACTTAGGGCTGACAACCTTGTCGACATCTATAAGCCGATTGTCTAGAAAATGTGGGAACCTCAACATCTCACGACCCTATGGACCTCTACGGCCTGTTACAGGGTAGCTTTACTTTACTTTACTTTACTTTTCACCATATCGGTCTTCAGTTGAAGCTTGAGCCACAGCTATGATCATGTACTTGGCGGACCCCGGAGTAAAAACGCTAGTTGTATATGTGGGTGCGTGAATTGAACGATTGAATATTATTCATTGATTTCTAAGATAATTGGTATTTTAACCACAGAAATATATACGAAAATCAAAGCTCAAGCACCACATCCATTACAAACATTTATGGCAGAAATTTCTGATTCCATTGATCTTAGCAAGAAGAGTGCAAGAAAGTAAAAGAGAACAGTCATTCGTGACCATTAAGATAAGCCTTTAAACATTAGAAAAGAAACTGATTTGGATAAGGTTAGAAGGTTTTGTCAATGTAATAAGGTCATCAGAATAAAAAATTATAAATATTTACGTAACTTATGTATTATCACATTTGTTCTGTGAAATTATCTTAAAACAATTCCATTTCAGCAACGTTTTTAAAAAGGCGGCACTCCTGAGTTGTAAAAAGAAGCCAAATTTAAAACAACGATAAAACATCGCTACAAACACAGAGTGTCATTAGATCAGATATTAATTAAAAAAGTTCCACACTTTTCACTCACATAGAAATAAACACTAATTGTACTGGAAATAATTAGCAAATTCTGATAATTTTTCGTTTGATCAACCAACTCCGTTATTTTAGTGAAGCATGTGATTATTCGGAAATAAAAAGCAGCCTTTGTTCTCATAGCAGTGTGTACGGGTCAGTAATCTTTGCTCAGAATACGCTACCGGAAATTCAATATTGGAAATATCATACAAAAAAATAAAGAAACAATTTCCAAAGACATTTAAATTAAGTGTGTCGTTATAAAATGTAACGAGGTAGCTGATCTGGTTGATGCAGTTGTATCGCCATAGATTTCCCTTCGGGGAAGACGCTCGTTTCGAATCCAGGTCCTGACACCATTTATTATGATTGAAGTTTTTCGTGGGTTTCCTCAGTTTCTGCGAGCAAAGTATAATATAATTGAAGAAAGCAGTCTTCTGGGATTTGACACCGTGTATATGTGGTGTTAACCGACGTTTCGGAGGAAAGTATCGCCTCCATCTTTTACCGGTTCTCACGGTCCCTTCGCTTACAGATTTCTTATATTTTTCTTCTACCCTGAAGATGGAGGCAATACGTTCCTCCGAAACTTCGGTTAACACCACATATACACGGTGCCAAATCCAGAAGACTGCTTTCTTCATAGTCACCGCCGTGAAAGCCTCAAATCTTATATAATATAATTACTTGATTATGCCACTATAAATTACTTTCTATGAATCATCCTACAATCCAACACCATATTTCAGATACTGACAACGTCGTAATATAAACAACACACCACCGACAACAGTAAGAACTACATGGCGGATGCATGATGCGTGTATCTTCACGTTTCCGGGGTTCCATGACGAGAAATTGTTGATTCTGGATTAGACGAAGCTGTTTTATTTGACAACTCGTTAACAATTACAACTACAGCCTCTCTGATATAACTTCTTCCAGGGGATACGTCCGTTATTTCTGATCTGACCTCTGATCTGGTCTTTTCTCTGGTCTGCTCGCCGCTCCGGTCTTCTCTGATCTCTCTTCTCACTTCTCTATCTGTTCACGAATGCACTCTGTTTCATAACCGCTTGGCCTACCGACCAGGTAACACCTAGTCGAAAAGTTAGTCCCTCCGTTGTCATGGAAACAACACCTCTGTTGTGCAGGAAATATCTGTCTACGTTGCTTATGGGATGTCTCTTTAGGAGTCGCTAACTATGCAACAGATGTCTATGTGTGCGCTGTCTCGGAAACGTGTTTTAACAGCCGTCGTGTAGCAATAGACGCCCGATCAGATATTCTGGTTTTTAGGCGGCACGCCAAATTATGTTAACAAATCTTCGATAAATATGTAAAGTTTGTCGGGGAACATTGATTGGAACGTAAAATAACACCATGACTGGAGTGCGCAATTCTCATTCAGCTTCCAGTTCAGAAGCTGCAATGAACTGCTGCAGCATGGAAAGGTATACGAAGAGAGGCTATAATCGTGCCTACACATTATTGTAAGGAACATTATTGTAAGTCAACAGTTACAAACATGGCTACGGTGCTGAACTTTGAAGATATATATCTTAAAACTTTAACGTAGAATCTGTACTTAATGAATAAGTTGAAATATGAAGTAAAATTACTCACACATAGTATTAATAGCACAAAATACGTAACGCTGGAAAATCTGTGCTATGAGCAGGTAGTAACTCCTGCTTTCTCTTTTTCACAGAATGTTTAAAAACATTTTATTTTATGTTCTAAATTTGAATACATGTTATGAACAATTTGTTTACTAATTAACAATATATATTTTGTATTCCGTCTTACATGCAACACTACTTTTAAAATTTGTTTAACAGTTACTACACCTACACAGTGAGTCTTTTAAGCCTATTTAAAATTACACTGTACACTAAATATTTCGACCGTCGTTTGTCATCATCAGATGTTTTTAAAACAGTACTGTGGGGACTGCTGTGATTGTGTTTTGCGCTTCTGACGTTCGAAGTTTAGCCCCATTACACATTCGTGTTTCTGTAACAGGCGTTAAGTACCAATGTTAGTATTTTGTATACAGTGTGTGTTATTGCTCTGGACATTTATTTTTGTACTTACTTCATCGTGCTGGATATTTCCTTCTTCTGTGTTGTGTGCTTATACCAAGAAAGTTTTCTACCCAAGATTGAGATTGTCTTTTCCATTGTGTGTATGGCATTTGTTTACTTCTCTCGATCTGTCCGGAGACGCCCCTGATCGTCGATTACTGTTCAGCTTCTCCTAAATTGCAATGTGTACTTACTAAATGAACGACCACTGATAAAATAAGTAGAAAGACACCGTCACACCGCTTTTAAAAGTAAAAGCTCCCACCAAAATTATTTTTAGAAAATACTCCTGTGAAATTACCTTTAACATACTCAGGTTCCAGATAAGATCAAAGCAAGGTCATCAAAGTTTCTACGTATATTCTCTGCCCTTCCAAGCAAACTTTGTAACTGCAACTTTCCTTATTCATCTTATTACCTCCACAGTTAACTAGCAATTTCTCTGCAGAGTTTCATAGCTGCAATTTGGCAACATGGTTAATCAGTACTTGGTGTGAGTACCGTTTACAGAACTTTGTTAACACTCGCATGCTCTTTAAATAAGACATTTCTGTAAAGTAAGGATATATTTACCATCTTCAAGAGGGAACAGGACGTAATAATGAAAACATATTACTGATGTTGAAGACACGGAGGCTCAGAAAAATCATCTAAAGACGCGATAATTGTTTATGTTAAGAGAAAATTTTATTTATTACTTATACTCTGTATTTAATTCCAGCTCATATATTCGGAAGAACTATTGCCTTCAATCAGGCGATTTCACATGGACGAAAGCGAGATTAATTTACTGGGTAGCAGGTTAATTCGTAAGGATGTGAAGACTGTGGGATATAAGCAGTGTCGAATTGGATTAAATAGTGATTGCTTATAATGAAATTTAAAGGAATGGTAAAGATGCAACAGTGGCCGGTTTCGGAGAACACTTGTCAGATTTTACCATATGTCTAATTTCAAATAAACCCAGGAAATAATTAATGAAGTCCTAATTTTTGTTCTTAAACTTATATACAGATATAAATAATTTAGAAGTACTTTGTCCATCATCTGACCCCCTCTATGGTCTAGTGGTCAGAGTTCTAGCCTACAGTTCTAGAGGTCCTGGTTCGATTCCCTGTGCTACCAGATTTTCTGAGAAGTAATGGATCTGAAATGGGATCCACTTGGCCTCATGAGAATAACTGAGGAGGTATTTCAAGAAAATAGAGGCTCCGGTCTAGAAAACCGATATTAACGGCCGTGGGGATCCGTTACGTTGATCACACGACACACTCTATTTACTAAACTTGACACTAACTTCGCCGACAAGCGGGGGTCGCTCGGTCAGTATAGTTCGCTTGCGAAATACAGGCCACGGAGTTATGCATCATCTTTCATTCTGAACAAAACACAACGTTTCGATACCTGGATGTGACTCCGTCCCCAGGTGATGACGAAGGGAGGCATCTACTCAGTTATGCATGTTAGTAACATCTCCAGTGGTGAAAGTTGAATTGAGAGAAATGTGTGGGTGTTGATGGGCTGCTTTAAAAAATTATCCTCAAGTACAGAAGAAAATCTCAAAAGGCCTCTGCTTGAATGACTATTTTCAGTCTAAAATTTTGGCTATTCGACAGGAAACAGAAGTGGAATTCACATATTAACATCTGTTAGCTACGCGTTTGAATTGTAGTAACAAGTGTCAAAATAACTTCCGCTTCGACTACGGTGGTCAAAGAGATTTACATTAACGGTTATGGTGGCTAATTTGTTGAATTTAGTGAAGAGTCTGACATTTCTCAGCCTTGAATTCTTATAGCAGTAATTATGGAGAGTACTATTCTGGGATATGACGCCGAACCGACCAATAGAGCTTTAAGGATATTTCGGAGGAACAAGCTGCCTCAGCCTTCAGAATGAACAAGTAAGCCAGCCAAGCATCCGGCACTGGGCACACAGCATGCATCTGAGTTGGCTGCTAGCTTGGTTTGAACTTCTGTCCTGAATATAGTGAGAGCATGTTCTTCCGAAGCCGGTCTCGGTAGCCGAGCGGCATAAGACATGTACTATCTTCGCTCGCTCGGAAGCCAGGCTCGTGGCTTCGAATCCCACTCAAGGCATGGATATTTTTTTTGTGTATACGTTTATTCTTTGTTTATGTTGTCCTGTGTTCGGGTAGAGGCCTTACGATGAGCTGATCACTCGTCAAATGAGTCCTACCGTCGGTAAAATCATCATGAAACTGAAAACCAGAGGCCAGGGATCAAGGGGGCTGTAGAGCCAGTGAAAAAAGATTGTTCTACCGAAAGTCTGTTTATTTTACCCGATAAAACAGTGTAAAATCTCATAGCACAGTGCGATTTATGGTTTATTCAGGAATAAAATCAACCAAAATGATATTTTTGGATCCTTTAATATATTGAGATTAAACGTTTCGGTCAAGCAAGAAGGAAATATTTTTCGTCTGAACTGAAACTTATTAAAATATATAGTTGTATATTACAACATGTAAATAGGCCTGAAAAGTAAAAGTAAATATTCATCTGTGATTAACGAAGTACATGTTGTATATTACGGAGCTTTGGTACAACCCCAAGTATTCTTAACCTTGGTAAAAGATGATGGTAAGTTGTTGGCTTCATGCTTTTGACCCTTCATTCATGGTAAATTCTCGTTGATATCTTTGGTAATGGAGGTTGGATGCACTCCAGAACAGTTTCCGAACCAGCTATCCTCTGAGATTTAATGCCATAAAGTCCATTTAAAATCAACGTACTTTTCGGACAAAAGTCACCTCCATATTCAGGATAGACGAAAATTCAAGCAAGAAACCAGCATGAAGCAGGCAGCAAGCAGAACTCTTCGAGGCTGAAGATGGAAGTGATATATTTCTCCGAAAGGTCAGCTGACTTCAAATGTGCTACGGGGGCAACATCCCATGTGAGAACCTAATATCATACGTATTTCATAGTGTCTATAACACTGAATAATAGAGGAATGCGATGAGTGGGGATTATCAAAGCACACATAGAAACTTTATTCGTCGCCGAAAATCAACACAGTAGCAATTAGTCTCAAATGTCAGTTTTATAAGCCTCAGAGCTATTAATGCGATACATGTCGGTACGTGACAGGAGTGCAATTCGAATTCTATTGTCACCACAAAACAAAATTCTACTTGTCATTTACATGGTATCAAATTATGATATCGTTTTCTGACTTGTCTTCAATAGGTAGCAGATTCAAATTCTATGATAATACAACAGGATAATATATCAGACGTAGATGATCTTGTAAAACTAGGCATGTAACTTCTTTCTGTTAGGAAATCGGGAAGAATCTCTCTCAGGGCATCAACTTAGCTGATGTTTCTGGGCTTTCTTCAGTCCCTCCAGACGAATATGAAAATACCTTCAACTGTATAACAATTAATATATTTTTGTAATTTTTCAATCATACATGTAAACTAATCATGGAAAAGATTTAAGAATTTTCTATTTACAATGCTGCACTCTATTGTTTATTAAACCCGTAAAGATGCGAGTAAAATTTTCAAATATAACGGCGACTGAGGAGCCCTATATGCTTGTTACTTAATATATAAAGCCTGTTTCCTCGCAGATTATGTACATGTACAATTCACAGCACACAGATATTCCAGCTCATTCACTTCAAGGCACTGAAGGTGAACACAATATCTTCGCCCGAAAGCCCAAAATAAAAAGACCGGTTGGGAAACTAGATATAGGTGAGAGGACATTAAATTTCATTTTAGAGATACAGTGCGTGTTGACTATATTCAGGTTAGGGTCCAAACGCGATGAAAAAATATTAAACTGTGTAATCTATGTAAATAGGCCTAAAAAATAGAAGTAAATATTCATCTGTGATTAACGAAGTACATGTTACGCCA
This sequence comes from Cryptotermes secundus, assembly GCF_002891405.2. Classification (NCBI taxonomy): domain Eukaryota; kingdom Metazoa; phylum Arthropoda; class Insecta; order Blattodea; family Kalotermitidae; genus Cryptotermes; species Cryptotermes secundus. Next base: position 900,792 of record NW_019731236.1, on the reverse strand, counting down.
TGAAGACGTATGGCGGAGAGGATGTATTGATCCATGTATTCTTCACCTCGGCACTAGTTGGAAGTGAGTGATCAGCTTCATGCTCAGACTGCTTTACTCCCGGAGAAAAAAAAACAGGTGCCCATTGGTTAGAAGGCTGTGTGGGTCTCAGAACCGGTCTGAACGGCTTGGAGAAGAGAAAAACCTGTTCCTACCGAGATTCGAGCTCCGATCCCTTGGTCGTTCATCCAGTAGCCAGTCGCTATATCGACTACACTATCTCGTCTCAATATAAATAGGTCTATGTAATTATAATTAAATTTCTTAAGTTTTTGCCTTCTAATTGCATAGCTGTAGAGAATTTTATGAGTAGCTATGCAACTGACTAACTCTCAAGAAGGCCCTATATCACATAGCTAGTTAGTTCATATATATAATATTGTCACGTGTATTAGTTTGGTTTGGTGAATCGGTTTATTGGTTCTTCACTAGTAGTAACTACAGTTATTGGCCGCACCATAGCTCAAGTTGTTAGTCGCTGGCATCCCACAGCGGAGGCTCGGGTTCGAACCCGGGTCTGGTCAAGTGGGATTTGTGGTGGACAAAGTGGCGCTGGGGCGGGTTTTCTCCGAGTACTTTGATTTCCCCTGTCAATCTTCATTCCGACAAATTCTCCGTCATAATAATCACCCGGGGCAGGCTAGAATAGGCCAATCTGTGGCCTCCGTGCCGAGTGGACCCAGTTGGACTCCACCCACCACTAAGCGAATTAATAAAAATTAACTACAATTATTTATTACACTATTGCCGATATACGCAATTTACAGTCACTCCACACTTGTCTTCTGAGTCTATTTCCAATAATCTTCACTATCAGTTTCCTGGCAGCTCATTTATAACACATGTACTGTGAAAGTCTCACACACACTCCCAATAACGATGTACTACAGCACATGTGACGTCACACACTAAGTCTTCTAATTTTTTTCTGGCCACACTACTGTTCCTTTGGAACTTCGGAACTCAAGTGAAGTCAATTCATGTTCCCGGATTCTCTTATATCCTCTCGGCACGGACCACGCACTGAAACGCAGACCCTCTATTGTTGCGTAGCGCAGACCACACAGTAAACACGTGTCACGTGTCAGACTGTGAGTTCATTGGTCCATTACAAGCACTGGGAGTGGCGCGAACGACATAGAAAACACAACCTCATCTATTGTTGCGTGTTGGACTTTGTTTACAGAGCTGTTGCCTGACAACGCGTTGATAAAATTCGTTACAATATCAAAATACTTATTAAATTTAATATGAATATTATGTTGAGCCTTGTCTATTGCAGCGTATTTCATATAATTGACGTTCTGAGAATTAGGTTTATCACGCCCCTCCCCGTCTTCAGCTTATCTGATGTCGTTATACCGACAGAATTTTTGGGACTACCATAAAAAGTTTTACGCAGGTAAATTTTGTGGCTTCGGGTTAAAAACTGGGATCTGTGAAAGAAGCTTTGAAACCAAATATTGTTGAAGTTACGGCATGTATTATTTCTTGTATACGTACTGCAGGAAAGTTTTTGCTTCATTCCCTTGTGTTGATGTCGACCAAGTTCAGACAGCGTTCTGGAAGCCCCGTCGCTGTATTTTCCTTTCCACACTTTTTTCCCCCCATTTACCCTGTTTCTGTTTCTATCCCCTGCTGATGCATCTCCTGCTTCTCTTGTCACCGCATTATCACCCTCAGGGGCGGATACCTATGTGTAAGGATAAATTAGGTACTGTACATAGGTAGATGTTGACTTCTATTGTGTTCGTGATCCCATTTCCAAATTACGCATCTCTGTTCGTGATTCCGTCTTCACAGAAATTGTATGTGTTTTTGACGTCATCTTCTCCAAGTCTGAATCTATGTTACCATTTTCGAAACATGCCTTTGTGTTCGTGATAAAGTCTTCACAGCATGTGTTCTACTTCGTGATACATTTTTCAAAATACGCATCTGTGTTCCTCATACCAATTTCAAAATGTACATTTATATTTCTCATACTTCCATCATAGGAGCCAGGGTAGCGTAGTCGGTATAGCGAGCAACTGACCACTGGCTGAAAGACTGAGGGTTCGGAGTTCTTGTCTCGGTAAGATCAAGAATTTTCTATTCTTCAAATCGTCCAGACCACCCCTGGATTTCACCCAAGTTCCCATCCAATGGGTGGGGTGGGGGGCTTTCCCCGGGGTTAAAACGACCGTAGCTCGAAGCTGACCATTCACCTCTAGCTAGGACCGATGTCAGGAAAATGTGGATCTATACATCCAATCCCCCATACGCCTTCATTCGTTGAGCACAAGGACAATTTTACCCTCTTTATGCCACCATTACAATATGAGTTTGTGTTTTTAGTGCCACCTTAACTTCTTGCATTTGTGTTCCCCATACCACAATAATTGTAGTCGTTGAAGAGTGTCATTTTCCTAAATGTTTGTGAAATGAAGTGGACGGGGAAGTAAAGTTCTTCTCCTTTCATGAAACCTGAAGTTTCTTTAGGGTGTTCGCAAAAGTGCCCATCATGAGTGAGATGAACCGAGTCCATAACCCCACATCCCATTTACTTAAAACATATTTCAATATTATCTTCCCGTCTATACAAGCTCCTATTTTACAATATGGTTGATATTAGTTGTGCAATACATATGTTCTTACATTCTCCGGCGGTATTTCCGTTTCCGTGAATTACATTGCCTACCCAATTTTGCTGAAGATATTTCCCATTTGGAACATGAGCTAATCTTACTTCAATTAGTGAATGTAAAAATGGCATTCAAGCCACCTCATTCAATTATTCGTCTCTCTTACTCCTAGCCGTATATTCTCTACAATACAACAGTGACGGTTCACTAACCAAAGTAGAGCATCTTCAAATTCTTCCTATATCATTTACGGTCGCCAAATTCTTCCAAGCAATACACGCGGCTTGCCTTTCCTTGCCAAGTTCATTTCAGCAAAGTAACAAGCTCAGTGGGCGGATCACAGTGGCAGCGCGCTCTGAAGTTTCGTCCGCTCGAAAACTGGAATCGTGGGTTTCAATCCCTCTCGAGGCATGGATGTGTGTTTGCATTTATTCTGTGTTTGCATTGTTCTACATGTAGGTAGCGGCTTTGCGACAGGCTGATCTCTCATCAATGGAATCTTACCGACTATGTATAGATTAAGAAACTGAAAAACTGCGAAGGTTCAAAGGGCTGTAGAGCCAGAGAGAGAGAGAGAGGGGGGAGAAAAAGAAGCCTTTTTTTTTAATTCGCTTAGTGGGGAGTGGAGTCCAGTTGGATCCACTCGGCACAGCGTCCACTGATTGACCTATTTTACCTGCCCAAGGTGATTATGATGATGGAGAATTTGGTGGAATGAAGATTGGCAGAGGAAACCGAAGTATTCGGAGAAAACCCGCCCCAGCGCCACTTTGTCCACCACAAATCCCACTTGACCAGACGCGGGATCGGACACAGGCCGCCGTGGTGGGAAGCCAGCGACTAACTGTTTGAGCTATGGATCTGCCGAAAAAGAAGCTTAGTGGAAGGTCTGTTTCATTTGAAAATCAGGCGCATTCACCTGTATATTGTTGTATATTTTTCGCCGTTCATAAAAGAAACGAAGAACAAAACAGAAGCATGAAATAAATCACACTACTCGCGTGCTAGAAACATGCTTCATAAGATATTTCCTTATTACATTTAGCAAAACTGTTCTTTTTTCCAAAAAGGTTTGTAGAGCGTCTTGGCGATCCACCTATTTAACAACGCTGTTTTCCTGAAGCCACGCGAGTATCAATGGGTTTCCAACACATGCCTCGAATTTTCGTGGAAAAATGGCCTTTTTGTTTATTTGAAACGCAAAGATACCTCTCCTGTGAAGCAAGGTTTTGACAGCAGTGTTACTGTATATACAGTGCGCAGTAGCAGTAACTGCCCCTATAAACTATCCTCCGATATAGTGATCAATGCAAAGTGGGGAGACTGTAGCGGCTGAGTTAAGAAACATGCCTGCTCTGTATCTGAGCATAGATAACAAAATCTTTATAATATGCATCTTATTGTGAGTCATGAAAACATAAATGGGGACTGTACAGAACAATATTATCTACGAGTGTAAACAAAGACAAATGGATAATAGTGCATCGCTACATGTTTCGGCCTTCAAAAGTCATCATCAGGCGTTCTTAGGAGAATTCAGTCTTAGCTCTTCAATTGTATTTTAATATGGACACATATTATTGCAATTTTTTTTATTTTTGATGGAAAATATAACTTTACTGTTAAATATGCTAATATGAATACTTTATCGAAGTTTTAATTAAGTTTCTGTTTGAATATTAAGTCTAATAACATTTTATATAATCTGAATTTAAAATTATATGGGTTTTAATGTAGATTTGTTCTTGAAATTAAAATTTTAAAAACTTTTCAAATTTTCCAATTAACTACTCGAGTTGCATTTGAGATATAGAGTTGATTC
>NW_019731236.1:803862-895937 GCF_002891405.2 Cryptotermes secundus | reverse complement strand
AATATCGTATTTCATTGTCTGGGACTTGCAATACGGTATTTATGTTGAAAATTCTAGATTCTGGCAGGACCAAGGAGTCCGGAGTTGTGACATTTACGAACAGTCATAAATTTAGCTCGGGTACAGGGAACCGGACGCGTCTAAAAGGAAGGTCATTGAGAAGGACAGGTCAGAACTTGTTACAGTTGCCTGTGAATGAGGGCCACTATGATTGTGTTGCCTCGTTCAAGCTTCCTTACGGAAGATGGGATGACATGTATATGTCCACACTATGGAGAATTCGAATTCTTTCGAATTCCCGGCGTGGGGTGTGCAAGCCATTCCATAAAGGAGACTTTCACCATATTCCGAAGTGAACGGACGTGACTCTTGCACGTTCCGAGACCTAGCTTGCAGATCGTGTAAGGCTATATCTTAAAGCATAAGGATACATAAAATTAACAGTTGTTTGGAGAACAAAAAGGTGAATAAACGTCAATTGGCTCAACTCTCAGAAAACGCTTTCTGCGGCATCGCTACCCTGAGACCCATGCAAACCGACCCAGCTAGTTTCCCGTACCTATACCGATCTTCCTTAGTTTGATCTGTGAGAACAACTTCCAGTAGCCATCATACACTGTCCTAAGGTAGAAACAGGTGTAGCAGGGATAGCACCATTCCGACTGAGCTCATATAAACAAAGGCGGGTTGAAAAAAAGCGGTGTTAACTGGTTACTTATGTACTAACTGCTTTAACATAAAACTCTGAACTTTGCCCACACAGCGTACCCATCTTTTCATATGATTCTCAGTATAAACAATGATTATTTCCTCAAATGTCATTAACCAGTGATCCTTCCCTTCTGTGAAGTTAAAACTGGGTTTTTAAATATTATTTAGAGGTTATTAATTCTTTAAAACGGTAGTGCCAACTGAAGCGGATAGAGGATGTCACGTGGTCAGCACAACGGATCCCCACGGCAATTAATCTCGGTTTCATAGACCGGTCCCATCAGGAGATGTCCAAGTAAATTTATGATTGGTACGATGTGGTAACATCGTACTTTTGACAATAAGATTTTTAATATGACAAAATTTGCTGCTCTAACCCCATTATTATTACTAATTTCATGCAAACTCTCATTCCCAATGGTTGGTTTGAAAATGTCTTCCTTACCTCCTAAAAAAAATTTCATATGGTACTTCGGGAATTTATGAAATACATGTTCTAATTCTTCGTAGAACCTGTTCTCTATGTCATCAATTTTATCTTCTGTTGGGGCGTGAACATTGAGAATGACAATATCACACCAGCGACCTCTTAGTACTCATATTATGTATGACATCCTATCACTACCGAACTCTACCCTCTTAACTGCTGATATGATTTTCATTCCCCTTTCCATAGAAAAATATATATACTCCTGATGGTTCGGTGCCACCTGCATCCCATCTGACCTCCTGTACTCCCACTATATCTAACGTATTTTGAGATTTCTTCTGCCACTGCCCTGAGTGAACCTGCCATATACGTAGTTCTTACATTCCAAGTACCAAATCTTATATCCATTTTCTTTCGCTTAGGTCGTTTATCCACAGAATCCGTCCAGGTCCGAGGCTTCTTGCAAATGTTCATAACAAACTTATTTTTTAAGGCGAGGAGTTGTGAGCTCCACGCCCAACCCCCAAGCTGGAATACCACCCTTTGTCGGCTGTCCACGACTGCTTTTTCAATATATTCGCAGCTAACCTCCACACCTGGAGTGCATCTCCTCCATCCACAGCCTGAAGACGCGCCATGCCGTGGTGACAAGGGACCCACCGAAAATGGATAGCCATGTAAGCCACAATTATACTACAAGATTATTGTTAGTAAATTATGTTCCTTATTCTAATAGAAGAGCAAAAAGCTGGAGCCTTTGAAAATAAAATATTATTAAGAATATTTTAATTCGTGCTAAACTATAGATATTGTGAGCATAACGAAGAACCGTGTGCTTTAAAAACTCATGCTCTGCTGGTAAAGACGTCAGAGTCAATGAGATTCCAATATGATTGGACTATATATCTAATTAAGAAAATTATTATTATTTGAAGTTCTTCAATATTATTTATAGCAGCAACATTTCTTCCTTAAATTGTTCTTCTTCTGCGTAGGATTATTGACATCGTCTTTGATCCACATTTCTCATCTAAACTGGCCCGGACTTTATATTTACACGCGTTTGTACTGTTGATAGAGAATCTCATAGATCCGTCCATTTCTTACAGGCGTGGGATACTTCCTGCCGTTCATCTCATTGATACCTTTCAGTATAATTTCTATGATATTTTCGAGTATATATTTTGACGTTTTGATTTGATACAGCTGTGTGCAGAATTATTACTGTCAATGTGTATACCACAACACCCGCCGCGATACATATTGCATGAGGAAAGGCTTATTGATGAATTAAAACTGAGCGTATTAATTTCAGAATTCCAGAAACAAGAAGTAAAAAGTAGTCAAGCATACTGAACCAAATCTCATTTAACTGGATCTCACTCCACACCGCTCAGAGGGAGGTTGTGTTCCACGAGTATTTCGTAAAGGCAGCCGAACTCATGTTCGAACAAAGTACAGTATTATAATTAAAAATACCAGAATGTTTAGAAGTATAACACGCAATCTGCGTGTACCGACAGCTGATCACAGTGGCCGTGCTCTCTGAGGCATTAAATGTCTTCGCTCACTCGAACACTGGGATCGTGGGTTCGAATCCCACTAGTGGAATTGATGTCCCTGTGCGTTTATTCTGTGTTTGTGTTGTTCCGTGTGTAGTTAGAGGCTTTACTAAGGGCTGATCACTCATCCAAGGAGTCCTACCGACTGTGTACGGAATTAAGACTTGGAAAAGCGGCCAACGTCCGAAGGACTATAGAGCCATAGAGAGAGAGAGAGACATGTACTTACATACATAGAACCAATATCGGAAAATTACTATAAAACAGATGAGCACAATTAATATGTCATATAATAATGACAAATGACTAATTATTTGCATGAATTTTATATACGTATTTTCGGCGCAATAAATAGAAAGCTAAAAATTAAACTAGAAGAGACAGACAGCTAAGATTCTACGAAATAATTGCGGTCCCTGAGCTGAAGTATGGTTCTGAAATATGGACACTAAATGAAGTTGACAAAGGACACAATGATAAAACAGGAAATGAAATTTCTATGTCCTTCATCTTGACATACGTTCTACGATCATGAACAAAATATTGGGGTAAGCATGCAATTGGGAATTCTCATAAGAAAAATTACAGGAACACAAAAACTGATGTTACGAATGTCTACGATTGGAACATAAGAGGATAGTCCAAAGAACTCTGCAGTATGAACCTGCAGAAGTAGACAAGCAGGATGACCGAAAGCAGATGAGACTCGCTTCAAAATGGGACAGACTTAAGGCTTATCTTATAGTTGATAATGACTGCTGTATGGAATATTATTCAGCAGATATCTGCTTCTGTAACGGCTCTACAACCCAAGATGAGTCTTGTCTACCTCAACAATTGTCTTCCCTTGCATCTTCCTTCATACAAGCGTCTTCAAACTCCTGATCTTCATAAACTTAAGGCCTTGTAGAACATCTTCCCATTTCTTCTTAGGTCGTCCTTCGGGTCTGGGTGATAACGGCTTCCGAGTTATTTTCTTTGTTGTTCTCTCTTCATGCATTCTTTCAAATACCCCAACAAGGCAAATCTCTGGGCTTTTATATACTTCACAATATTTTTGTTTCAAAAAAGTGTTTGTTTCTTCGTTTGTTGTTCTTCTTCTTAGACCGTTTGGGTCAGAATTAGGTCCATAGTTCCTTCAATGATTTTTCTTTCAAATATTAGTAACTTTATTCCACAAATATATTTTGAGATATTCCGGAACAGTGTGGATATATTTAAGCACCGAGATCTTCCGATTGCTCGTTGGGCTCGTGAAATCAGAGGGCCTGGACAGTTCTCCAGTTTGCCCTTTCGAAAGAGCGGCACTGCTGTGTGGCATCACCGCGCTTCAAATGCAATATTTTCAATTTGAGACCTAAGAAGTCTGAAGGTGTTAGTTTTCTGGCTGAAATTACTCCGTACATAAAACAGTTGTCTCGCCTGACAATGGTTTTGCCCCTTCGGTGGACAAGTGGAAGTTTTTCCTGGAGTGTTTAACCTGTCTCTTACAAATTTTCCTACAACTGTAGTGCAAATATCATTGACCAGGATTGTGGGGCTCAGAGATATGAGTGAAATAAGGAGGGTGCAGTGAATATTCCAGGCGAGCTCGATAGTTTAGCCTTAGAGACAGTAGATAATAGGGGCACGATAATTATTATAACGTTCAAACAATTCTATTCTGCCATTCACTCGCCGTCAACCACATCATTTTTATCTGACCTTCGCACTTTACGTATTCTTTGTATTTGTGTTCCATTCTTAGTATGTGAATGATACAAAACTCTTTTTTGGTACGTCATACACTTATTTGCAAATCTCTCAGGACGTCTCCCCTGTTCTTCCAGGTTGTTTTCAATTTCAAAAAAAAATTATGTATGTATATGTGTCTATACGCCTATCGTGAACATTTTTCATAAAAATATCCAAATAATATACGGGTTTTGCAGTTCCTTGGACCCGGAATATAAGGTTGTTGTTGTATCTGCTAGTTTCACAGCAGCGACTTGCACCATATCAGCACCCGACCCATTCCCCACTCTTTCCGCTCTCTCCACTCTATCTAGAATGTCCTTGAAGAGGCTTCAACTTAATCTCCTTGGTCTCTTTGAACTGAACGAAAGCGCAGACCTCTACATCACAGTTGTGGGTCTGGTGGGAGGGGGTGATTTTTTAAATTATAACTTTAATTTTGCCATTTAACTCTGCATTCAATATAAGACCTTTTTGTATCTGTGTTGTATACCAGTGAAGGACGAAGACTGATGGATCACCTTGACATTTAACAGTGCTGTAGCACTGTAGAGGGCATGCGCGTTGAGAGCGTCGTGAGGATATTTATATAAAATGGATTTTTACAGTAGCAAGTGAGAAGATTCTACACGCGTAACTGATTATTTTTCTCATAAGTCAAATAAATAATGCACGAATTACGAAACGCCATGTTTCGAAAATTTTACTGTGAAAGGTTTCCCCTCCTCCCACATGATTCACGCACCCACCACATTGCCACATATTTGAAACTTATGAAATAAAATGGCTCATATTTGCTCCATGTCAGATGTAGAAACTACTTTGAAGATACAGTAAAACTTGGTTATAGCAACATCGGTTTCTGCGACACCTTGTCTATTGCGTCAAATATTCAATGGCACAAACTAATTCCTCATAAAGCAACTGGTTTTATACCTTGCTTAGTACGACATGCACAAATGCATCAACCTCGTATGTAACGTCATTTTCATTCCTGAATTTCTCTGATATCGTGGGAAAGTTCGATGTGTCTGCCCACCCTCACTTTCTCTACTTGCTGACGTGACTGTCCTGGAAGAATACGACCGCGGGCTGCAAGAGGAACGTGGGTTTCATGCGAAAACAAGGGTGTGGGGTGAGACTGCGTGAATAGTGCAAGAGGACGTGGCAGGTTGTTAACTGCATTCCTTTCCTAGAATCTCGTCTAACAGGACCTCACATTGTCTACTTACCCTATAGTGTTCCTGCCTAAACCCAGAGAAGTGCAGTAGCGAAAACATGGCAATGAAAAGGAAAGTTTTAAGCATTGAAGAGAAAGTTAAAGTGATTCGTGAAATATTTTGTGTATTGTCAGTGAAAAGCGCTGTAATATGTCTTTGAAATTACACATTTGGGCAATTCCACGTTAATGTTACGTTAGTCTGTACTTAACTACGTATTTCACTTAAAAATGCAACATTTTAACTCGGTTTTTGGTCGATTTTTACGTGACTAACATAAGACTACTGTGAAAGTGCCCATTTCGGTTACAACGACATTCGTTTATAACGACACTATTTTTATGTCCCTTTGATGACGTTATAACCAAGTTCTACTGTAGCTGCATTTGCAATATTTCAGCTCTTTTCATTGGAAAATATGAAAATTGGTTAAAACATTACGGTCCCTGTGTTGTTAACGCTTCCAATGCTAGATTTCATTTAGATTCGTCGATGAGTCTGCTGGAATATTTCAGCATTCGTGTGGATACACACTTTAATTAACAACACTATTTTAGACGAAAATATCGTCTTACCAAGCTCTCGGCTCTGCTTATATTCACAATTCAGTGTCGCAATTCAGTATTAAAAGAGTACAGGCGTCAGTCACCTCTTTAAATGAAGATTTTATTCACGAAAATGAATGATAGCTGAAGACAGACTGACTAGTCTGGCAGATCCACATACTGGAAGGGGCATGCAGTAACGTAGTTGGTTGAGACACTATGTTACAAGCCGGAAGGTCGAGGGTTCGAGTCCCGATGAGGTGAAATTTTTCAATTTACCTAGTCCTTCCAGCCGCATTATGGACCTGGGGTCTACTCAGCCTTTAACAAAAATGAGTACTATAGTCCATTCGCGGAGACGAGAGAGTCCTTGTAAACAAATTCACACGGTATCTCCTTCGCTCTATGAATGAAATCATGCGGCGATCACGTGATGTGTGTCCCGTTGCAGGGGCGTCCAAAGTTCACTCTTCAGTCTGAATGCAGGTTAACGTGCGTCCGAATGCAGTAAGTACACTGAAGTAACTGCGCGCTTTGTCCACTCCTTGCTGTCAGCTATGGCGACGCGGGGCTTGCTTTGTTTACGCTAACTGTCTCGTCTTCGTGAATGGACTATAGGAATGTTCCTGCGGGGTAAAGGGCGGCCGGACCGTAAGGCTGATAACCTTACCGCTATCTGTGAGCCGATTTTCTAAAGAGAATATTGGACTCTCGACGTCTCACAACCCTATGTGCCCTCACGGCCTGTTAGGAGGAAAGCTAGCTTACATACTGGAAAAATTAATTCCTGTGACCATGGCATGAAGAGCTTTACCAGCGCACTGTGTTATTGTAATCTGATATAGCTCAGTTACAATTTTATACTACAGAAAAGTACAGGGTAAAAATTCAAGGGAATGTACTCATTAATGTGCAGAAAGTAAAGTTTTGGAAGTAGCTTTCGTCAATTTAGGGGCATTATCCCGACATTCCAGTGAAGAGACCAAAAAGAAATTATTTCCCTTGAGATCCTCGATAAATCAGTCGATGTTCGAATCGGATACGTTCCGACCCCGACATCAGGACATTAATTCCACACTCTCGACCTCGACGAATGGGAACAAGCGTCCAACACGATCTCAGTCTTTGAATTAACTTTACGGTCCTCGTGAGAAGACGTATGAGATAAATGTCCTAGTCCCACATTCTTTGCTTCAGTCTAGTTTAATTAATTCATTTCAATATATATTTACTTTCTTTCGAATGTTGTTCGGTGGCGATGCTTGGACAGTTAATCTCTTACTAAGAGTACTGTGATTATTTAATTGCTTATATTATGACCGTCGTCACAACAAGTAATATGAGAATATCTTCAATGAGGACAATAGGTTTTGCTATATATCTCAAGTGTTTAATATCGATGTAACAGTGCTACATATTTCGTCCGCATAAATAGATCATTCTCAGGCACTCGTGAACATAACTCATAAAATTATTTATAATACGGATGTCTATTCTTGCAACTAATGGCTGCGTTGCTAGTATTAGGTATATTGTACGATTTAGTATAAAATTGAAATTGTGATATGATTAAAAACATAGGGACAAAGATAAAATGAAAATGTGAAAATATAAATATTAAAAATATAAATGGCATAAAAATTAATTATGAGAACTGTTCTGAGTCCAGTGACCATTACTTTAATACACTTTAATTAACACATTTATTCACCCATCTATCGAACAATTTGTTTACTTTTCTTCCAATACAGACTTACTACCTTTTACTTGACACCTTGTGGCCTCTCTCAGGGACCAGTCTTCCTGCATGCAGCTCCGGGTCTATCAGCTTTTCCCCCCACGGTTTCAGCCCTCTTATATCCCTGAGTCGTCATCAAGACCCCAACAATTTATTTTATGACAGGGGCATTGTCGAGATATTTGGCCACTGTTGTGGGCTCAGTGGCGTACTGTGTTTAAAACACACAAATGTAACTGCAAATAGAGCCCCTTTTGGAAGAATGTTCATCGTAAGAATTTCGGATCAATCTGTCAGCCACATTTCTGAGAAAGTAATGATATATATTTCGTTACAAAACGTCAAATTACACCGTGTCACGTGATATTAGGCTACATAACATTAAAAATCATAAAATCCAGCCTCTCTGTACGATCACATCTTATTTTCTGAAATAATATAATGTAAAATCTCGTCACATAATTAAATATTATATTATTTCATTTAGGTCTAATTATATTGCGAAGCAAAGACCCAATTCTATGCAACGACTAGGTAAAGATATTCTCGCGGAAGCAATCGACAATAGAACGTCCATTGCTAGACAACGGATCAGTAAACAAGCCTTCTCAACAGTAGAGAGGCTGTGTGTTCTGCGTCGACCTTGTCGAGGGATTGTAAAGGGACATAAAAATCATTCGAGGGAGTTATTTTCAAGAACTGGGTCTAGTTGCGGAGATGGCATTCCAAGGTGACTGAGTAGAAATTGTAAGGAAGAATCTACGTGTAGTTTTAAGTGACAGTGAGACTTAAAAATCTGTTGCCAGGATACGGCTAGTAAAGACTGAGAAACTTAGTGCACGCGTAATGGTAAATTGTAAAGTCTGTACAATAGCGATATCGCTGTAATTGCCTGTAGTTCCGAGCTTAGAATGTATAAGGTGCAATAAATCCAATTATCCAATCCAAACCCTGTTTTATAAGTCACGTGTAAAACCCCATACACGTGACAGTATTATACGACTGCTAAACAAATACTACATGCAGAGTTGTTTATTTGAGGATGATTACATTATCATTAATATATCAGATGAAGGTGTAAAATATTTGTCAGAGTACAAATCTTTATTAGGGGTTCTGTTGGGAAAATATCTGTATTGTAAAAAGAAGGAATATTTTAAAATAAAAAAAAATATATATTTATTCTGTCGATAAATGACTTTGTAGAAAGATTATTGCCTCTCGGTATGTGACACCATGTAGTCTGATATAAGCTAACCGACATTACGGAGTGACGTACTACCTCCATCTTAATAGTCGAAAAGAAAGCCAAAGAATCAAGCATGCAAACAGCAGGAAGATTTATTTTTACATTTAGTTTTAAAATATTTTTCATATTTTTACCGCTTCAGGTGTGACAGTTCTTAAGAATGTGATATATAGGTGTACATGGAATAATAAGCAATTTGAAAACGATAATTAAAGGAAAAGAAAAATTTTAAATTTTAAAAATTTCCCATCCTTTTTAAAGAAATAATTGTAGATAGAGGAAGAGCGGAAGGTAAGATCCGAGTAGCCGAATTTCATTTTTTTAAAATGTGTCCATTGATATTCGAATTTCGGCAAATTTATTATGAAAGCATATGAATGTAATTAAACAGTTCATCACTAAGTGGAACGTTAGACGACTGCGAAGAAAGACTAAGTTGCCTTAACAGTTTTGGCAGTGTCAGAGCCTAGCAACCAACTTTTCAGAGAATATCAGGAGGACTAACACACAGACCAACAACTATAACAGACTGATAGTAATTCAAAACGGGCTTTGGTATATTCTGTGCAGCACAGAAGACACAAAAGGAGCTACAACTGAAGAATTTAACGCAAGATATTTGAGTACTTCCTTTTTATTTTTGTTTATTTACGGCACTGCCAGAGACTACAGGCCCACGGTATTGAAGCGTAAGATGACAAGTCAAAGAAGAACTAAACAGAATTTGGGGTAATGTGATGACGGCCAAGCTTTGGTGTTTTCCCTACGTTTTCCTAGAGGGACTGAAGAAATCAGGATGAACCTCAAACAGGATAGTCTGTATCCAGGCCAAGATTTGAACTGAAGACCTCTCTAACAAAAGACTACAGCGTTACCGCCAGATCATCAAGGTCGGCGTGACGTCTGTGACAGGCAAATTGTCATGCGCAGTTGAAATTACAGCATTTGAGGTCACGCTTTGTCTGTGGTATCGAAGCTAGAATGTTCTCGTTGAAACATCTACAAGATGGATTTCGTGTTCTTTCTTTGTTAAGTTACTTTGAGACGGAGTATCACTGTTAAGGTCATGCAGCATTGACTCGTGTTTCCAATAATGTAGACGCAAGTAGAAGGAGCTACAAAAGAAATGGAAGAATGTCTTGCGGAGATTCTCCTGTGGATACTTGTCACCGCAAATAATGGGGAAATAATATTATAACGACTTGTTGGAAAGATTCTGGAAGAGGTTTTCTAGGTAATTACGCAGTTTTTATATGTTATAATATATGTACTTTATATATGTGTGTTGCATCTTACTAATCTTGCTGGTCTGGTCAATCAGGTATTTAAAAAAATGTGAAAGCCATGATTTTCAGTGGAAATATTCAATATTAATGGATGTTTTTAACTGAGAGGAATGTGTTGAATAAAATAGTTTATCATACACTTCAAGTACTCTTGTATTTTAAAATGGAAAGTAACAAAGAGTGAACTGTATTTATATAGGTAAATTACATGAATAACCGGTCACGGTAGCCGAGCGGTCTAAGGCATGCACTGTCTTCGCTCGCTCGGAAGCCGGGATCGTGCGTTCGAATCCCACTCAGGGCATGGATGTTTGTGTGCGTTTTCCTGTGTTTGTGTACAGGTAGAGGCCTTGCGACGAGCTGATCACCAGCCCAAGGAGTCCAACCATATGTCTAAGATCTAGTAAACTTAAGTGAAACAGAGAGTTTCATGGAGGTGGGCCTAGGCCCAAATGAGGGCTGTAGCGCAAATGAAAAAAAATTATACAAATGCATATGGGGCCAGCATGTGNTAAGATCTAGTAAACTTAAGTGTAACAGAGAGTTTCATGGAGGTGGGCCTAGGCCCAAATGAGGGCTGTGGCGCCAATGAAAAAAAAATTATATAAATGCATATGGGGCCAGCATGTATTTGAAAAAATGTAGAAAGTATATACTCGTATGTAGTTAGGTGCAAATATGCTTGTGTATGTTGTGTTGTGTTATATATGTATGTACGTACACAGCGTGTCCCAGGAGGAAATGTCAATATTCTGGGAGGTCATAGTATCGTTCATTTTAAGGAAAAAGTTGTACGTGTATATGTACATGTTTCCTATTCTGGTTTCCGAGGTAGACCTATTTAACTGTACAGTACACTGTTCACTGTACAGACGAGCAACACGCCTTGTCCTCACACTAAAAACTAACAAGGAACTGTATACTAAATCTTAGATATTAACCTAATATACACGTAGTTGAAGAACATTCTCAATTTAACCTTTTAAAACTGGATTTATTCTAAATAATATATCAAAATTTATTTCTTATCTCACAGGAAATACAATATGGCTCTGCCACAAAGATCAACTGGTTGATATTGTTTTAGGCAAAGAAAGCCTTTTATTGTAAGAACCACACGAAACACAGAAACACAATCTGTGGACAGAACGAAGAGTTTTGACGTATTAAAACAGTTGGTACATGTAGAACCACGGGTTTTGAAAGGTTCAAAAGCCAGTCGCTTGATTTTATACAATTATGTGGCTCTAAAATCTTTCAAATTTTCATGATATGAGACTGTATTATTCCAGTACTTTTTCTCAAATTGGATTGACTTGGGCTGTAAACCAACAGCTAGATCCTGAACGCATGTAATACTCCATTCTGAAGCTGGAGTTCCCTACCACACATGCCTGTATGCCTCATAGTTCTACATATTAGTAATCAATTGTTTCACTATTTGCGTAATATAGCGTACAGGGTAATGGGTACAAGTTTATACGCGTAAGCTAGTGCTTGTGGATTGAATTTCAAAGTGTAGCACATTCAATTTGTAAAGCTTCGCTATGGAAAATGTTTGGGAACAGAAGCGAGAGACAAGACCAGAGGTACTGTGCCCGCTACATTATTAACTTGTTAGCTAATACAGTGCTGTGATGATTACGCATTGAGAGGCACTGTAGGTAGTTAGTAACCAATACGCTCTGCACTACAATAGTCGCGTAATGAGAACAGCTAGCATGACACGAACAGCTATTAGCGTCCAACGATAATAATGTAATTCTGCCTTTGGCATGTACCCGTGACATATTGTATATCGATGGTGTTAAAGGCGGCAAGATATGAGACAGAAAAAGCTTCTCAGAAGAATTAAATATTCCGACGATATTCATAAGTAGTTACAAGTAATATACATTGTACTGTTAAACTTGTGATTTTTTCGCTGATCGTCCATCTAAGATTCCGTACCACTTTATTAACTAAGGTAAAGATAAAGTTGGGCCGGTCACGGTAGCCGAGCGGTCTAAGGTATGCACTGTCTTCGCTCACTCGGAAGCCGGGATCGTGGGTTCGAATCCCACTCAGGGCATGGATGTTTGTGTGTGTTCTTCTGTGTTTGTCTACAGATAGAGGCCTCGCGACGAGCTGATTACTCGCCCAAGGAGTCCTACCATCTGTGTAAGATCTAGAAAAACCGAAGTGAACGAAAGTTCATGGAGGTAGGCCTAGGCCCACTGGGGCTGTAGTACCAAGGAAAAAGAAAAGGTAAAGTTGTCCCTGTGCTTAATTAATTAAGCACTACGCCATGAATGCGTATGAGGGAATGGCTCTATAAATCCATATTTTCTTGACCTCGACACTAGTTTGAGATGAATGCTTAGTCTCACGACCCTATCGCTTTAATCCGGGGAAAGAACCCCCGGTACCCACTGGATAGGAGGTTGGGTGAGCCCCAGATTCGGTCTGGATGATGTGAAGAATAGAAAATTCTTAAACCTACTTTGAGTCGAACTCCGACCCATCGTTCGTCCAGCCCGTAGCCAGACGCTATACCGACTTTCTCACTTTATAAAATACCTGAGATGGCTCCGTATACTCGTAGAGGGCCTTTTCTGATCACAGTGGCCTCGAGGTCTAAGGCATGAAACGTCTTCGCTCGCTCGAACACTGGGATCGTGGATTCGAATCCCACTCGAGGCATGGATGTTTGTATGCGTTTATTCTGTGTTTGTGTTCTTCTGTGTGTAGGTAATGGTCTTGCGACGGGCTGATCCCCATTCAAGGTGTCCTACCTAATGTGTCTAGTTTAAGGAACTGAAAAAGCGGAATAGTTCTAAGGGGCTGTAGAGCTATAGAGAAAGAAAGGAAAGAGTGGAAATGTTCTTATTTAGAAGCTAATGATCACTCAGTTAGTGACGAAATTCTCTGCCTTTCATTCAACCTGTAGGTCCACTACCCTATTCGCAATATGCTGCTGCACCGTATTCGGACACAGAATAATCCAGCCCACATCACACACCCTATTTATTGAAGATCCGTTTTAATATTATCCTCAAATATGTCCAAAGTGTTTTCATATGTAATTTAATGACGCATTCAGTACAAAGACCCCATAACTGTGGATTGTGGGATGACTGATGAATTACAAAGGATTTGGAAGGCAACTGTAGTGGCCTAGTCCGGGTACTGTGCCGGAATTTTTCTGGAGGGACTGGGGAAGACCATAAAACCTTTAATTAGAATAGCCGGTGTCCCATTCACTTCCCAGATACGAATCTAGAGCGTCTACCCTAGAGAAACTGTTCGGTGCTTAAGTGTTTCCCTTCATGTTGAGTAAATAAAACTCAGTATGTAAGTACAGTATTTCCCGCGTTCTAGCCGCTGGCATATTTAATCTCCCTCTAATCATTATCTTAACAACATTTGGTAAAGGAACAATTTATGAACCTCCTCACATAGTCACAAACTTTCTGTTGCTCCTAAAAGTAAAGCTATCCTTGTAACAGTTCTTGGAAACACAGTATCGTGAGACGTCAAGGTTCCCACATTTCCTAGATAATCGGCTCACGAATGACGGTATATTTATCAACCTTACGCGCCAGCCTCTATTTATCCTCCAAGAAGATCCCTGGTACTCATTTCTGTTAGAGACTAAGTCTACCCCAGGGCCATAGTGCGGCTGGAAAGTTTAGGTCAACTGAAATATCCAATGACTTCATCGGACATCGAACATCAAACCCGCAACCCTCCGGCTTTTAGCATAGTGCTTAAACCAACTGCGATACCACGTACCCTTCTGTTGCTCTTAGTCAGAAATATTCATTTTCCCCAAAATTAATCTTAATAATTAGCAATCACATTACAGACTGTCTCAACACTACTCATCCTCAGCAGACAAAATATAAACCCTAGGTTACCATGGTAACACTGGAACATTAGTTACCGTAATGACAGTGCGGTAACGTAACCATGGCGACAGAGGATTCAGGCATAATACGACTTTCTTTATAGTCCGCTTAAATTAGATTTATGTGTAGCCATGAGCTCAGTCGGTATAACGACTGAGCTACAGAATGGACAACCGACAATTGGGTTTCGATTTCCGGCTAGGGAAAGAGATCCGCTCACTTCTACACAGTGTCCAGACCGGCTCTCGGACCCATTAAACCTACTCTCCAGTAGGTACAGAGACAGGTTCCCTTGGGTAAAGCGACTGGGACGTGAAGCTGGCGCCTCACACTCATTCGGAGCCAAGGTTAAGAATCCTTGAAGCTATATTTCCGGTTCACCATATGTCTTCATGCCATAATGCGTATTAAGCACAGTGACAAATTTATCTTTTATACACAAAGATAAGTAGACCACAGTGGACGCGCGGTCTAAGGCACGACCCGTCTTCGCCCTTTCCAACACTGGGATCATGGGTTCGAATCCCATTCGAGGCATGCACGTCTGTGTGAGTTTATTCTGTGTTTGTGTTGTTCTGTGTGTAGGTGCGACAGGCTGATCCCTGGTCTAAGGTGTCCTACTGACTATAGGATCAAGAAACTGAAAAAGCGGCCAAAGTCCATAAGGAATTTATAGCCATAGAGATACAGAGATAAAGAGAGACATTTGAAATACAGTTGAAAGGAAACATGGAAATGCAGCGTGGATGCTGATTGCAATTTGTTATCTTTGTTTTCTGCTCGCACGCGTTAATTAATCAGTCTTCTTCTGTCTCAGAATTAATTTTGACAGAGATTAGGCTAATATTTCTCGAGTTTATATGGTATGTTTCAGGGTTGTTATTCCATTGTATTATCTGTACCATCACAAAATGGTACGCAACAACAAAAACACAAATCAACATTCAGTTCGTTAGAGTATTAAAAGTCCTATGATCAGATTCCGTATGAACCACTAAAATGCACACCTTAAAATGTGTGGGCACCATAATGAGAACATTTTTATTACATGAACACATACTTCTGTCAGTAAATATTTCGTTCAACACGATTCAATGCCATTTCTAATTCTACATAAGACATAGAAGTTATTTCGATTTCGAGCAATCATTTCTCGGGCAGCTGGACGGTTAAATGTCATATTGTTGTGTGTTGGGTGGTACCCGTGACGCGAATGACGGCTTCTAATTTGGATGATTGGATTTATTAGCATTTGGTTACAACATTTCTTAATCGTACTTAAATTACAGGCAATACAGCGCTATCGCTGATTTACACACACTTCAAAATTCACTGTCACCCACTCTAGTCCTCCTGGTAATGCAATTAAAACACAGGAACTAGCGCTTCAAATCGCTCCAAGTATTACACATAATTACAGATCATAAACGAAGTATTCACAAGTCTTCTATGAACTTCCCGTGGCTGTCTCCTATCGAGAATTCAACTGAACTGAAACACACATACTCAAACACTGAAACACTCAATTGTATAGAATCTCATTACATAACCTCCGCACCGACCATCTCTGGTCATCCACGTTACAATATCTTTAACATCATTCTACGAAATCCTCACCTGACATTAATGTGCCAGTTCTATTACGGATTGTAAAAATGTGGCAAGAAGCGGTCGTGTTAATCTTCAGGGTGCTGTAATATTTTATTTCACAACAGAGTGAACAAGAAACGCGAAACCTTGTTTAGAAAGTATGTCTTCCGGCCACGGTTTCAATGCAGACATCACGAATAGGGACACTAACACTACGTCTCGAAGACAAAGCAATTCCATTCTCAAAGAGCCGCCGATAAAATGTTGAAGACATTGAATTTGCAGTTCTCTTCGCCTATGCAAATTGATGTAATGTTATTCTCATATTCTAGCAATGACGTCACTCATTAATTACAACTTTTTTGTTCCCTTCGACGAATTGTCTAGAGGTAAACATTTTATTTGACGCAACGTAACATTAGAAACCAAGGTGTCATTTTGCACTCGTCGGGCACTACGATACTGCAGTTAATCTGGAGCGCAGAGAAGGCTGCGTTGCAGTGGAATTCTGCACGTATTCTGAAGGCTTGGTTTCGGACCTGGGGCAGGATTTCAGATAACATTATCAATATTTTTCGTGATTTCCTTCACTTCTTCCAGGAAATTCTATGATAGTAATAAAAAGGTGTACTATAATTGCTATCATCCATATTCCTCTCGCTTTTACAGTCGATATGAAGTTACCATTCTACGCTATAAAACTTAGGTCATATGTCTTTGAATGGCATTCTTAAACAAATTATACAGCAAGAAATATGGACCAAGCCTCATATTTTGTTGTTCTGTTGTCTGTAGTGAAGTGTTCAAGAAACCTAGAACTACTAATATTGGGAAGAAAGCAGTCTTCTGGGATGTGGCACCGTATATATGTGGTGTTAACCGACGTTTCGGAGGAACGTCACATATACACGGTGCCAAATCCCAGAAGACTGCTTTCTTCATAGTCACCGCCGTGAAAGCCTCAAATCTTACATATTGTGTTTCTGGACATTATCCATCGCCCTGATTTCATCTGAAACACCGTCCTGCTTTTATTTAAAAGTAACGTTTCGGAAAATATATTCTGTCTCCTTCTTCACGTAAAAACTACTCAGTTTGGCTCAATCGATAGAGTTAGTCTCTATTTCCGGAGAGAGAACCCAGTCTCCGAAAAGTTTATGTTTTGAAATATAAACAGGATGGTTGTTAGATAAAGACAAGACGATGTATAATGTCCAAAATAATACTATGTGTACCAATGTACCATCATTACCTTATTTAAACCTAGAACTAAGCAAATAAGGTCCTTGTTCAGTCACTTTGTGTCAATTTGTGTCCCATATCACAAGGTAGTGTAAGGAAATTTTTAAAATAAAATACTTCGCATTCGTAAGTCATGTTTTAATTTTTTATATATTTGATTAGACTATTATTTTATATCGAACTACATGTTATCAGATATTACAAACACGACAAAATGCACGGACTTCATTTTAAACAAATTTTATTTACTCAGTTCCCACAAGAATGGTACAAAAGAATTGCGTCAAAATTATTTCGTTCCTTTCGACCTATATTCGACAATAGATTAAATATATATTAACTAATGCGTATATTTAACAGATTCAAATCCACGACTCATTTTGAATTTAAACAGCAAAAATATGTAATGAGACAAGAATCCCTCAATATCCCAAATTATGTCGACGTCACTACAACTAATTAATACTTAATTTATGATGATTAATTCAGTAATTGGTACACTATTACCACTTACCTCTTACCTATGTCGATCATCCTTGCGAATATTGGTGATGTTACTTGAACTAACATACAGGCATAGACACGAGTCGTCTGTCAGTATGTTGGATCGCTCTACATGCAGACTTGCATTGAGCAATGATATTTCATTTACGATAAACTCTACTTCTGTCGGTGACATAAACACAACAAAGCACTCTGTAACATTGCATCTGTTGGTTAAGTCGGTCGCTAAGCCAGTTAGTGGTGAACTAGCAGGAGGATCTGCTCTAACGAAGTGTTACCTAATCTAATGGGAGAATATAAGACTACCATTAGTCTACAGTGCTTTTAATAAAGGGAGCCACTTCATAGTTACATTACCTTTGATAATTTGAAGAAGATTTCACTTAGTTCAACTATATATTTCCTTACAACTCTTACAGTAACACGAGGGCTCTTTGTAAAGTAACCTCTGTCTATTTGAGGCAACTAATATAGGAGCAGGGCGAGAGTTCGGACATGCGAGGTAGTTTAATATGACTCATTGTATTATAAACCATCACATAACTGGTTACATAGTGTTTGTTCTTGTCTCTACAGAGTGAATTTTGGCGTGTCCTGCGATTGATAATCTCACTGACTTCGAAATTCGCGCTGTTATCTGCTTTCTTAATCCACCGTAAAATATGCCAGGTGGTTTACACCAAAATGTAATGCGTGAAGGAACTGTAAGACAGTGGTGTAAAATGTTCAAAGAAGACGGAAACACTTTTCACGGCGAAAAGAGAAGTAGTCGGTCGGCTATCTGTTGCGAGTGATGATCTTGTTCATAGTGCTGAACAAAAAGAAAAAAAATGTGAACGAAATTGATTCACAATTTCAGAACTTTTCTGAGAATTTCTACAAATTTCATGCACTGTTCTCCACGAAATTTTCACATTTAGGTTAGGCTATCACAAGTTTTGCGCAACATGGGTTCCGAAAATACTCACGGTTGTGTACAAAGCGCAGAGAATAGCTTCGGCTTTGGCGTTTTTAGAGCGACATCACAAAGATGGCGATGAATTTCTCAATCACATCATACGAGTAACAGGTGATGAAACCTGGGTTTCATTTGTGAACGCTGAAACAAAAAAGTATTCAAAGCAGTGGATGCACACACATTCACCAAACAAGCCGAAAAAGTTTAAACGAACATTGTCTGCCAGAAAGCTGATGGAAACAGTTTTCTGGGACAGGAAGGGAGTGCTGATGGTAGAGTTCATCTAACAAGGAGCCGCAGTAACTTCAGAAGTGTACCGTGAAACGTTAAACAAATACGTATGGCTGTGCAGAACTAAAGGCATGAAATGCTGACATCCGGTATACTAACCAGTGTTCCTGGTGGTGGTCTATGTAACCGAAGCATGTAGTGTAGTAACATTTCAATTAACATCAATTGTTGAAAATAAAAAGTTGTTATTGACGGATATTTCACATAATAATGATACGCGCAACACAATGTCCAGCATACAAATGAAGATAAGTATGAATATATTAAAGTATATACAAATGAAATATACTTAATTGCACAAATATTATCCTCATATTTTTCGGAGCCTTTATTTCCAAAGAAATATCATGTATTATTAATATACTGTCACGTGTATGGGGGTACGCGTGACGAAAATGACGGGTTCTACTTCGGATGATTGGATTTTTTAACACCTCCCTTTACAAACACTCTTTAAGTGCAGGCAGTACAGCGCTATCGTAAATCACACACTTTCCAGTTCACCGTTGCACAGACACTAGGATTCTCAGTTTTCACTAGTCGTCTCCTGGCAACGGATCACAGGAACTATCACTTCAAATCACTATGAAGTCGTCTTGTCATTTCTTGTTCAATCACTCTGCACTCCTCTGTCCTGATCTGTACTCAACTGCCCTGTAGCTTCTATTTCGCTCCTCCAGCTTACGACTGACTGCAAACGACCATTGTTGTCCCCTATAAACCTTCGGATCGTACCTACAGAAAACACGTCACGTGGTCCTATCCACGGTTGTGACGTCACTGCCTATACGGAAATATGTTTACTGAGCCGTTGCCTAGAAACGAGTTGCATAACCCAGCTGTTCTATTGTTGCGAGGTTGTATTTACTTTAGCNATATTATAGGATTACTGAATCAAGGAATTCCGATGGATTTTTTATTGCTATTGAGGTGGGACTAAGTCCCTTTTACTGCGGCCACTTCTGGCTTATTGTATCAGCGTCAGATGATAGGTGAGGGTGACTGTGGAGCAATTGGTGCAATGAAGATTGGCAGGGGAAACCGAAGTGCTCGGAGAAAACCCGCCCCAGCGCCACTTTGTCCACTACAAGTCCCACTTGACCAGACCCGGGATCGAACCCGGGCCAACGCGGTGGGAAGCCATCGACTAACCGCTTGAGCTATGGCGTGGCTATATTCCGATAGATTAGACATGTGATTAGGAAATAGTTTGACCTGAGGAGTAAATGGATGATACAGGACATTACGTACAGAGAAAATACAAGATTTACACGATTAATTTTGATGGGATTATGAAATGAAAGTGGTTACGATGGCTTTGACTCATTGTTAGGATAGGATAAAATACAAATGCATAAAAAATTTAAGCAAGTAAACTTTCGAAGAACGTCCAATATAAAGTTGAGGATAATGTTAAGATATATCTTAGGAGGACCGGTTTTCATATTTCGGTAACATAAGAAGTATCAGAAGAAGAGAGATTTGAGGATATGATATGGATAGAAATGATTCAGCATCTGGTTCGTCTGAAGACTTTCGTATAAGCGGTGTTTAATTTTCAGTGTTCTGCTTATAGAGTTTGAGTTAGTTCAGATAAGCACAATTTTTTAAAAATTAATCACGAATTTCTGGGATGTCAGAATAGAGCGTGTTATGGTTTTGTGTGAAAATATATTAGACAAATTTGCGTCTGCACTCTGTTGGTTGTAACAAATGGCACACCAGTTGCTTGTAAGATCGGCCTAATGCAGGTTAGAGTCCCAAAATAATTATGCGTACCTCATATGCTGTTGTGCAGCAATGATTTTGAACATTTTCAACTGACTCAGATATATTTGTGAAGCCTGTAAATGACTTCTTGGGAGTTGTATAAGTTCCGATCTTCAGGTTGTAATTCTTGACATATATATTTTGTTCTTATCTTCGAATCTGTTAGCTGAGTTCAATCCTGACCTATATATATTACAGTAATTTAACCTAACATTACATTTTGGAGAGGAATTTACTCCGTTTCATTTGCATTAGGTATATTGGCATGGCTAGGGCTTTCTTGAAGTGTCCTGTGTTCTCGGATATAACGATTTGTAGTCCGTTGAAAGTAAACTGACGCTTCGGAGGAACGTGTGGCTTCCATCTTCAGGACGAAGAATAAACAAAGCAAGAAACCAATGTGGAAAAAGTTGGAAAAGTAGACTGCACGACGTTATATCCAATAAGACAGCACATTTCATACCACCGCTGCGAAATTCTCAAATCCTATACAGAAATTTCTTCTTCTGTAGCAGCAGTGGTTTCGCGTTGGATCTAATTCTTATACAACCAATATCCTGTCTCTTTTAAGCAGGTAGGCCCAATGGTAGTTCCTTCACATCAGACGCAAGATTTACGCCTTAGCACTTAGGATTTCATAATTCTCTAAAAAATCTGTTCATGCAACGGGTCCTCCATCCACAAAAGTTATATGTTTGCTGGTTGCATTAGCTTAATTCGTTGCCTCAGTTCGGTAATAGTACGTATTTGTTCAACATGTAGCATTTCCATTAAAATACCTCAGTGTATTTTCAATTGTTACGAATGTAATGGACAGAAACCTAACTTGTTCTTAGGAGGCAAACCAAGATTATCTGCCCTGTGGGTGGCAGCACTCCTTTTCGAAGTCGGAAGATCCTGTGTTAAAATCTCGGCCAAGGTCTTTCATTCTTTTCTTGAAGCCAACCAGGCCTGGGTAGTTCCTCAAATGACACCTCTACAGAATCCTTCGGCTTCCTTTCCAATTTATAACTCATTGATCGTCCGTTTCACTTGTANATTGTACGTCCCCCTTTGATATTCTACCAGTCTCCATACCCTACCGGTATCGGTGCGTGCTATCGGCCCCGTTCAGCCAGCGAGGCTGGCTGTGGTACCCGATGCTTCCCCATCTACCGGAGGCATTGGAAACTACTTGGGCGGGAAACTTTTTTACCTAATTTTGCTCAGAGGTCTCCTAGAGACATGAGGATATTTTACGTGCCGTAAATCTACGACACGGGACCCACGGCTTAAAGTCCCTCCCGGAGGACTTGTTCCCTGAATTTTTCCGCTCTTAAACATTCCACGACCTCCGCCGGGTTTGAACCCGCGTCCCTTGAGTCATGAGGTGGGAACGTTACCCCTAAACTACGGAGGCCGCTTGGCTTGCAGAGTTATTAATTAAACAAATAATTGAATACGTACCCGAAGTTTCATTACTTTCATCGATATGTTCCATGAGGTATTAAAGTTCCCAATATTTAATCTTTTATTTATTTACTTGTTTGTAGTTTATTTCACAACGCTTTTAATATCTCAGTCTATAGACCTAATCAGTTAAATTTTAAGATGATTAAAGAATAAAGAATTGAGGTGAATTTGAAAGGAAGCAATGGAGGCGTAACTAAGGTAACACCCGGTACTTGCATGGAGGGACCGAGGATTATCACCAGAAAACCTTAATCACGATAGGTATCCCACTCGAGATTCGAACCAGGTACTTCCCTATTACAAACCAGAAGCACTGCCACTTGAACCATCTTGCTCGTTGAGATTACGAAGAGAGAAAAGTTTTTACGTCTTACAGCTCATACTCGCAATAGTAATTTTTGTGTAGGAATAAATCTGTCTGAAAGAATATAAAGCTATGCCATGCTGCTTTTGTTTTATATCGTTGTGTAGTAGCAAAACAAGGCTCTGAATGACGCCGGATAATGGTGCCGTATAGTCTTGTCTCTTCAGTGCTCTGGCAGAAGATACATACAGTTACCAGAGGTGAAGTACATCTTTAAAATTTATTTTATTTTCTATTTTGTATGGAGTCATGGTCAGTCAGCTACACAGCTTGAATGATGAAAGGGGAAGAAATAAATTCTGTAGAATTCAAGAACGGGAAGGGGAAAGGGGCGTTATGTTGCAGAGAATGAGCCGTGAAGTTGGGGAAGAAATCTCTGAGGAGCTGAAGAGGTTACAGAGAAGAGGGTTGACTGCAGAAGTCATTCACATTTGATAGAATCCTGAAGTCAAGGGGTATGAAGGGAGTAGGAAAAAGATGGGAAAAAATTGCACATTGTTCAATCTCACTTCCTATATTTTTTCTTCCATGTGCTAAATTATTGTTGTATGGTCAGAAACTAAATAAAATGACACTAGAACGTGTGAGAAGCTCGACACTTCCATGTGACAATCAATATTGAAAGTAGATGCTACACGTCTTCACAAATTATTTTCCATTTCTTTGCACTGGTGTTCATGCACTTGGTTTTCTTAGGTTGTGTTTGTAGCGCAAATTTCTATCCTTTTCTATTGCAGTTCTACACATTTGCGTGATTTATCACAATTTTTATTGTATACTATCTCGTTATCTCCCGCCAAATTTGGGCCACACGGTAGCGTAGTTGGTTGAGGCACTATGCTACTAGCAGGAATGTCGCGGGTTCAGACTCCGATGAGGTTAATGGATTTTTTCAATTGACCTAATTCTTCCAGCTGCACTATGACCCTAGGGTCGATTCAGCCTCTAGCGGAAATGAGTACCAGGAATATTCTTGGGGGTAAAGGGCGGCCGGAGCGTAAGGCTGACATCTTTGCCGCTATCTATGAGCCGATTTTCTAGAAAATGTTGGAGCCTCAACATCTTACAGCCCTAAGGGCCTCCACGGCCTGTTACAGGGATACCTTTACTTTCTTTTAATTTCATCTCCCGCCGAATTAATCTCGTCTCAAGTGATTAAATAACTGCGTGAATGAACAGGGTTGCCAGTGGTTGGGATTAGCTCTTTCTAAGGGGCCCAACCGAGGAGGCGTCTTCTCCTCACTTCACATGAAGACGGAATCAGATCAAGTTTCCGAAATGTCGTGTTTTCTATTCTCTAAAATACAGGATGATGGAAAAGTCCACAAACCCAATAATTCTATGGGTCATAAACTGCCGTCAGAACCCTTTACAATCTAATATTTAAAGTTCTGAACCAAAACTTAATTTAGGGAGCTCTTGCTTCGACACTTATAATTTATTTCTTCTTCCATTCACTTTTAGACTGTTACTTTACACTAGAGAATAGTATTAAAAGGGCGAGATCATTTGCAAGCGTTCCACGGAACCTGCTATAACGAACAGGAAGTACACGTATATTAAGAGCTAAAAACTTTCTAAACTTAGTACTGAAATCACGCGAAACGTCGAAACGTAGTTCTGTATTAGAGACTTCCAGCTTTACAAATCGTGTGATGTTAATACTCGTATCTTGTCTACATACTGCAAGTTTATAAGGCAACAATAAAATGCAATTTAGGTCATATGTTGGCGCTCTGAACACGTGGACAGGAAGTCGCAGGATAGAACTATCAACATCATCGTCGTCGATGCCATCATCATCATCATCATCATGCTTCAGAAAATTGAAGTCTACACTCTCTACGTAAAGGAGACAACACCTTGAGTACTGTCCTCTCTTCTCAGCTATCATGACCCTACTTTTTTTCAAAGTTTAGCTCTTCTACCTAAATTACACATTCTCCTCTCTTCATCAATGCCGACATTTACACAGCTGAGCCATCCGTCAAACAGTATCAGATATTAAATAATAGCATACAACATAACAACGGGCCTCCGAACACCACATCAGCCATTATGTATATAATATGTTCTTATAAGCATTACATATATTACGATTACAACTGCCAACTTCGAAATACCATCACATATACAACGTTTAACTATACTTTTGATTATGTAACTGGTTATTTAAGACTTAAAATTTATTGTAATTTATATTTTATATGCACTCATATAATTTTATACCATTGTATATATTTGGTAGTCTAGTACTGTATCCTATATTTGACATGCAATTCAATAATGAAAAGTTTAAGGTATTTGCCTGATGATGGCCTTTGAAGGCCGAAATATGTAGCAAAATTATCGCCTAGAGCTACTTACACGTATTATTGATTGTTGTGTTTTGAAGGTTTTCATTAAGAAATAATATTTAACACACATCAGGATGCATTCACTGAAAATCGTCACATAACTGATTACATAGTGTTTGTTCTTATTTCTACAGAGTGAGTTATGGTGTGTTCTACGGTTGATAATCGCACTAACTGCGAAATTCACGCTCTTATCCGCTTTCTTCAGGCTAAAACAAGAATGCTGAGGATATTCATCGTGAATTTTGATCGCCTTACGCCCAAAATATGAGTGAAGGAGTTGGTCAATGTGAAGTCAATGGTGTGTATTATTCAAAGATGGCCGGCAAACAAATGTCAACATCTTGATCAGATAATTTGTGAATGACAGGGCTTCACAATTTCACAACTTCCATGTGAATTTATACAAATTTCTCACATCTTTCTCTGCGATATTATCACAGTTAAGCTATGCTATCACAAATTTTGCGCAATATTTGTTCAAGGGTTCGCATGAAATGCAAAGAATTCCTTCGGTGGAATGAAGATTGGCAGGGGATACCGAAGTACTCGGAGAAAACCTGCCCCAGCGCCACTTTGTCCACCACAAATCCCACTTGACTAGACCTGGGATCGAATCCGGTCCGCCGCGGTGGAAAGCCAACGACTAACCGCTTGAGCTGTGGTGCGGCCACGAAAATAGGATAATTTTAAGATATATTCTACTGAAATGAATTGTGATGCAAGGAGATGGATGTAATTGGTTCTGGTCTATGTCTAATGGCTAACTTTTGTACTATCTGTGCTGAACTTACATTCTATTTGGTCGAGAGGTAATTAATTAAATAGTAACTTCTTGCTAAAATACAATACTGTGAATTGTCAGTAATATTTTATTTTCTGTTCGCGCAACGTGAACTTTGTGTACTTTTCGCTTGTTATCTTATAAGAAAGGTAGCTCATATACAAGTTATAAAAATGTTTTATAATAATTTGATTTATAAGCTTTTAGTTTAATTACATTTGTTTTCTCGTGCTGTACAATAAAATGGAAGTTAAATATGGAGACTTGTTCATGGTAGTACTATACTGAAATTAAATGATAGTGAGGCAAATGTCACTACTAGTTTCGGAAGCGATGAGCATTTCGGGGGGGGGAGAATTATCCGACATATTTAGTGTGACTTGGTCTTGAAGTCTGTGTACCTACACTGTATCAGTTTGCGAGAGCTCAGAGCCGTTACTTACACCCTTCAGACATACCCGTGTGCAATTAACAATGGAGAAGTTTATGTGGAGGAGACTAATGATGTAGCGGCTAACAGGAAGTCGAGTTTAGCAACTGTGAGAAACAAGTTTAAGGACGGCTCCTTGCGTGTCCATCAGTTCCACTGATAAACACAGCAGACGCTCCGAGAATGCGGTTATCTCTCTGTCACATAAGGCACAATGACCGAGGGCTCTTGCAGGCCTACGCAATATTTCAACCAATTGACGTCACAAGATGGATGGAATTAGTTGGCTCAAGTTTCAAGCAGTTGGTAAATACTGAAGAACTTTCATTTCTGTGAAACTTCCAGAGGAGTTCTAGACGGAAGAATGGGTCGATCTTAGCCTGTTTATAAAAGATCCATCAACTGTAGTGATTATTTTGCGTCAAATATTAAGAAGGCATGAACGAATACGGTTGAAGCTAAAGGAACGAAGAAGTGGCCATAGTCTGTCTCGTCATTCGTCTGGAGAAGTTGAACTAAACCACAGACATCGTCAGACAGAACAACCGGTATCCCAACCCAGATTTGAGCCTCTCGAGATATAATTACTGTCTGCCGCAGTCGACAAAATGGAAAGTATGAAAGTGTTGATACATCTTTCACTCTAAATAATAGCTTTGTATCTTCATGAACTTAACGGCGCCAATTCAGCTGTATAAGTTGCAATTATATAAGCGTCTAATTGAAAATATTTTCACGCGTAGGGGTTGTGAATGACTTATAAGACGGGTTTTGTATTGGATTATCGGCTTTATGACGCCTTAAACATTCACACAACTCGGGACTACAGGTATCGCCGATCTACACACTTTACAAATCACTATTACACATTCACTAGGATTCTCATTCTTCATTAGTCGTAACCTGGCAACGGATTTATCACAGTCTCACTGTCACTTCAAAACACACATGAAGTCTTCTTCTCACAGCCTAGTTCATTTCTTGCCACTCTTCTGCAACTGCCAATTCCGAAGACTCGACGCATTTCAATTCATAATATCCCGGCAGGCTGGCGTCCCGAAACTCTTCTCTTCACTTCACTGGACTACTCTGCTACTCTCGACTACTTTCTCTACTTCGTCTCATCTTCTGGCTGTGTTCTTAATAACCCTTCGGCACGGACAACACAGAAAACACAGCCTATATATTTGACGAAGCGTGTTTACCACGCCGTTGCTTAACAATGGATGTCCTTCTATTGTGCCATGCACGTATGTTGCGGGAATGTGTTTACCGAGTCGTTAGCTAGCAATGGGTATAGGCATCACAATATATATCTGAGCGACTGGCAGCTTCTCAAGAAGGATTCATCTCCATGGAGTTAGATAGTTAGATAGGTAGTTAGTTAAATTGTAACATGAGAATGATCTAAACTACGAAATACTGTACATATAGAATGTACACAGTGCCATATAATAAGCAAGTTACTCATGAATCGTGATAGATATTTTACACCATTTAGTGACGAACTGTCAAGCCAGAGAGCACACAGCATCGAGTGTGACAATCTTCTTCACTTCATGCTATAGACAAAATAGCATTGACATAATATTCCATGTTTGTATGAGTATTATAGGCTGGTAAATCATGATTATATAAAGGTTTCAAATTTTGTTGTCGTGCCACTCAAACCTAGTATGACGGAAACCGTGAGAAAGTTCAACGAGAGAGTCCGCCCCGTCTGAGGATGAGGCACGATATTTCCCGAATGCGATTCTACAACATTTCACCTGCTTAAGTCTACTTGGTTTCACCTAGGCTAACCAAATAAAACCACGAAATTTTCAAACTTCCCGTCCCAAATTCGAACCCGATACCTCCTGAACATAATTCAGCATGACAAATTGTGTGCCTCAAGCCAAGTGAAGGGAATTTTAGTCAGGGTCTAGACACACTTTCTGGCCGTCCCCTGTCCGTATGCAGCCAGGATCGCTAAGGCTCGATAATCTCATTTCGGTAAACAGCTTGCTGAAATGAACAGGCTCCGATGTCGTCAGAATCAGTCAAGTTGCGTTAGTTGCCTCTAAGTCAACGAGAAAATTAATTAGCAGGATGATATTAGCCGTCATACTTTTCACACATATTTTGTTACATTTGTGTCACATTGCGAATGTAATTTGAAATCCCATACCGTTTGTTCACAACAGCAGACTAGCTCAATTTTACATGTCTCTAATATCAGACAAAAGGATGGAAATATGGGACCAGCTAGGATTCCGTATTGGAATTGCTTGTTTTGCCTCAGTCTATGACCTCGGAATATATTCAGCCAGAGAGACTCCTCGAGCGACAGCCATGCTCAGACATTATTGATAAATCAATATTTTATTAATTTCTCAAACTTATAACGCAAAAATAAAGGAACTTGAGATAAAATGACATTAAGTAGAAGCAAAGACCTAGGAAGAAATATTAAAATTAGAAAATAACTGAATATTTTTAATTTAAATAATAAATTTCTACAATCGAGATAACAGTTGAGATACGCATCCCGTTGTGCGAATGGAAGGCAGATGAATTCAGAATAAAATTCTAGTATACAAACCTAAACAGACTAACAACCACAGGGCGCCACAGAGCACAGAACAGACCAAGCGTGGCCTAATCCTTATCATCCTAATGATGATTAACGGGAAATAATATTCACAAACAATTGGATCTTCCTTATCACCGAATCACTTACTAATCTGGAGGTCATTTCATATATCTCTTATAATTCTCACGGAGAACTTCTAAAGATGAATCATTTGCATCGGCAGTGAACAGTGAGCAGTCAGCGACAAAAGCAGTACCGTGGCCGATGCTGGATAAAGGTTGCCGTTATGTCAATTTGTACGGTAATGTGAAACAAGGATAACCCAAGCATAAACAACTTCGTATCTTGTCATTTCTCTTCACTCTCTTGTGAAGTAAACTGTATAAGGTCGTAGTACAAAAAAATGTATTTTCACTTTCTGATTAATTAACATTTTATTGTGATGGGTTTCACAGGGCAGACATGGGGCCAGAAAAAAACCTTGTAACGTGCCTAACAATAGAACTTCGATTACTTAGTGGCGAAGGTCTCAATAATCACGCCAACGGAGGAAATAATGAAGTCGCCTACTAGGCAACGGATACAGAAACGGGCTGTTACATCGGAGACGCGAAAAGAGAAACCGTCAAGGAAATGTTCTCCATGCGGTATGACCAGAACCTACCTCAGGGAGAGAACTGACCAAAACGGAACAGAATACGACAGAAGAATAGAGTAGGATAAAGAATAGAAGACTAGAGGCTAGTGCAAGATCCAGACAACAGCGAGAGATTCGTTATCCAGAAGAAGTCAAATGTATGAACCGTTGTAATCAAGTGCAATTTTAATAGAGACGCCTAATCAATTCAATCAATCAAATCTGGAACTCAAAATGTCAGTCACGCATACTTCCTTAAAAGTGATAATATTTATTTTAAATTTATGAAAATAAATATGATTTAAGAAATGTGTACTTATATCTATCTCTTATAGCACAAATTACGTAGCCTAACACAGAAAAGTGTCATCGAAACCAGTGACTCTGGAAATAAGGTGTACACAGAAGTGGAAGAGTGTTTTATCTTCAGTTCATGCAAAACAACGCATAGACTTCTGTAATCATAGAATTTGGAAATTAATATCTCGAGCCCTCGAACGTAAACTGGCCTGTTTATTAAATAAACACGGAAACAATTATTGTGGCGCAGTTGCAAATGTATATGTATCAGTCAGTTTCTACGGAATCTGTGAACTTTGAGGCTAATATGATGTTCTGTAGGATGAGAGGACCACGGAGGATATTCTCTACAATTTCCAATTAGTAACGAATGAGGCTGGGAATACCATTCCAGTCTGTAACCGGAATTTGTTGGCTAGAAACCATTATGACAAAATGACCTGCCACAGAGCATTTCTGGGCGTCTGTCCGTCTACTGACCTCCTGAGATATTTCAACAATCGATACAACAAGCCCGCTCCCCACCCATGCCAGTGTTGCAAGTTGCGTTGGGAGTTAAATTCAATTCGACTTTTTACTAATCACAACCTAAAATATTCATCTCTCAAATTTTAAACTCTGGGGAAGAGAAAGAGCAGGGTCGGTAGAGTGACTCAGTGATTGGCGACCTGGATTCTATTCCCGGCAGGGGCAGAAACCTTACCCTTTGCTTCTGCATTCACATCGACTTTGATCTCACGAAGCCTTCTACCCAGTGCATGTTGGGAACTCTTTCACCGTGGCTGAAGCGTGAAGGTAACGCTCATCTGCGTTTAAAGCAGAGGCCTAGAATGCGCGATGATTTATTTCAGCGATCTATATACTATATGGCAGTTGTCTAATAAGTGATTAGTTAAGAATACAGGTTACAAGCTGATGGTCTTGAAGGAATTTTAAGTTGGTCAAGGTATAGTTGGGATTATGAAGACTTTTATGTTATCTAGTGACTCTGTCAATATTGAGATGCTGTAGCATATGTGGCGCCGGTCACGGTAGCCAAGCGATCTAAGGCATGCACTGTCTTCGCTCACTCGCTCGGAAGCTGGGATCGTGGGTTCGAATCCCACTCAGGGCATGGATGTTTGTGTGCGTTTTTCTGTGTTTGTGTACAGGTAGAGGCCTTGCGACCAGCTGATCACCGGCCCAAGGAGTCCTGCCGTATGTGTAAGATCTAGAAAAACCGAAGTGAACGGAGTTCATGGAGATAGGCCTAGGCCCACTGGGGCTGTAGTGCCAAGAAAAAAAATAGCATATATGGCAAGATAATTAATGAATATGGTGCAGTTGGTGGAATGAGAATTGGCATGGTAGATCGAAGAACTGGAAGATAACATTCACCAATGCCATTTTGTCCACCACAAATTCACAAATCCCCACACGATCTAACCTGGGATCGAATCCATGTCGCAGTCTACTCTCTTATAAAAAATAATAATTCACCAATCAACCAACAACAGACTACAAAGAAAAGACAGTGGAAAAAAATACAAGTAAGGTGAATTTATTCCTGTTCTTAATCAATTTACCTGTTTATTTGATTTCTTAATTGAAATTCTATGAGCTGTATCCATAGATTTTAACAGAGGTGTGTAGTGAATGTGTTATATGTATTATTATGTAATGTTTTTACAAAATAAATGTCCATATATTTTTATATTTCGTAACTTTTTCCTTATCTATCGCCCTTCTCCTGCGAATTTAGCCCAAAATTTCCTTAATTTATAAGAAATTGGAAGCCTGGTATATCGTCACGTCCAAGTATGTTAAGTGCCCGTGCCCCCATATTCGTCCTAATTCCTTCCCAATAATTGACGGATTTTCATGAAATTTGGTATAAATATTATGGAACTGGTTATCATCCCACGTTTCTCTTCATGATTTCCTCTTACCAGGACACAAATTCACGACCCTGCGAACCTTTTTAGATGACGAGTTGTTAGTGAAATTACAGGTAATTAATTTAGGGTACTTAATTTTCTGTAATAGCCGATTTCAAATACAATTGTATTTTTTATTTAAATTTTTAAGATGTGGCTTCAATTAAAAATTTATATATACTTTTCAGTTTCACAGAAATAACTTCGAGATATCGCAACTTTGGGTATCGATAGATTAAGAGGTAGTTACAGTATTTTGTTACAGTCAACATTATGTTAAACTTATGTTTGCTCTGACTCTGCTATGCAGTAAAATATCAATGTGTATGTTTTCGTCGTACGGCTCTGTGCTGTTTCCTTCGCTTTTATTTTGATTGCGCGAACCCTGTAATTGTCTCCTCTACCCGTTGAATTAACATGCAAATAAAATAAATGAACTGAACTGAACTGAATTACCATGACCATCATTTCGCTTGTTGGTTTGCCTACATGAATTAATACAAAGTCCCCTCTTCTGAAAATGTTATTTGCATAATTTTAGGGGCAAGATACATGAATGAGTCGCAGTCAGAAAACGTAGCATGGCATCCAGTTTGCTAAATTTTGCCTTTGTTATGAATTGTACATGTTGGCAAGTGTCTAGAAGCCCGGTGTGCCAAATGTATAACTCACAGTATGACACCACATCAGAAATTCTCTCTTAACTCTTTCTCACTCTCTCCTATTCTTTTTTTTTTGTCATTTCCTTTAACCGCAAACTTTCTCACTTCCATTTTTTCATCTTGTCATACTCTTTCTGCCATTCTTCTTTCTCTTACATCACCCCATAAATCATTTCTCAACGACCTCTAGCCTACACTTTGCCCATAGAAGATGAAGAAAGAGAAGGGAAAAATGCGACTTTTTCTCTTAGAACTATGAGTGCCATTGCGAAGTTCAAAAGTGGGGAGTGTTGTAGGGGAGAGATGAGATGAATTTCTGGAGGTATAAATAATTCGCCAAGGTGTTGACACAAGGTCACTGCTGGCATTACTAAGAATTGCTTTCTATTCTTCTTCGATTAAAAAGTATCTCAGGTTGGGATATGTATCTTACGTTACTGTATTCATAGATACATAATACATAATACAGTTTCCTTAACTGCTGTGAACATTCTCAGAAATAAAGAGAAATGGAAGTGAAAAGTTTGCACTTTATATCCAAACGGTGAAAAAATAAAATGGACATATTTAAATATACACAATGTTAGTGCATTAATTTTTCTACTTTCGACTGCTTTTGAATGCAATATAAACCATAAATTTTTTATGTTTCAGGTGCGGACTTCTTAATCTGGAAAATTCTCCTCCACAAAAAGAGTCTTCCTAATATTTTAAACTTGGGTAGTTTTACGACAGCAGGCAATGCTAAATAATTTCTTCTATGCCTTGCAGTACACCATTAACTTTATACAGAACTAAATATGCATCGTGGAAAGTCCATAATAATATCACAGGTTAGTTTTTGTATCAATTGTGAAGTAAAATCTACTCAATTTCTAACCAAAATACTTTGAAGTGTTATTTTCTAGAGGCAAAGTTTTCTACTAGGACTATGTTAAAATGTAGGCCCCGCCATAGCTCAAGCTGTTAGTTAGTTAGTGGCTGGCTTCCCACAGCAGAGGCTCGGGTTCGATCCCGGGTCTGGTTAAGTGGGATTTTTGGTGGACGAAGTGGCGCTGGGGCCGGTTTTCTCCGAATAGTTCGGTTTCCCCTGCCAATCCTCATTCCACCAAATGATCCACAATCACCCTCACCTATCATCTGGGGCTGGTACAATAGGCCAGAAGTGGCCGCAGTGCAAGGGACTTAGTCCCACCCCACTAGCAATAAAAAAATAATGGTAAAATCTTCTAATTCTTGTACCCAGAACGCTAGCTAACTGGAAGTCCTAGTTTGTTACATAATATTTCGCATTATCAGCGTAAGTTTCGTAATGTTGTATTTTAGCGTCCTGTTGCACTCATTTTCATCCATGATATGTATGTAATTGTCGTCTTGTACTGCACTCAACTTCACATGTCACTTCACTACATGTTTCGGCAACATTGTGCCATCCTCAGCTGTGAGCCAAAAAGGAAGGACACATCACAAGACACAGTACACAAAAAATGTAGGAGAAACGACTCCCATAGTGAAAGAACCATACAATACGCGAGTTTGAATTAAGGCGCATAAGATGAATACTCTTAACAAGTTTTAGTGTATACAAATTTTATTATAGTTGATGAAGAATGTACATTTTAATAATTTTACGAAAGACACATGATGGCAAGCAATGCAATAGCTTAGCGCAAATAAAGCACCTAAGGATGGCACTATGTTGCCGAAACATGTAGTGAAGTGACATGTGAAATTGAGTGCACTAGAAGACGGCCATTACATACGTATCATGGATGTAAATTTCGTAGATAAAATATTTGAAGACGCGCCAAAATTTGCGTTAATTTCCCTTATACAAACAGGAATATGTCTTCTAATAAGTTCATAATTTTATGAGGTAATCAAGAGATATATTTCGTTTTTAGTTATGTTGGAGTCATTAACGACAGTAACAAAATTTGTGTTTTCGTAGCCGAACCCGAGAGTTCTAAACCATTGATATCAAAACCCATCATTGGACGTGATGCTAAGCCAGCTCAATCCACCTGCAATCCTCATGTCGTCCTCCTTTCAATCCTATCTATCTACCTATCTATCTATCTAAATATCTATCCGTCTATCTATCTGTCTATCTATCTGATTGTCTGTCTGTCTGTCTATCTATCTATGGCTCTACGGTCCTTGTGGACCTTGGCCGCTTTTCAGTTTCTTAGTCCTATACAGTCGGTAGGAATCCTTTGCCCGGAGATCAGCCCGTCGCAAGGCCTCAACCTACACACAGAACAACACAAACGCAGAATAAACACAGACATCCAAGCCTCGAGTGGGATTCGAACACACGATCCCAGTATTCGTGCGGGTGAAGACGGTTCATGCCTCAGACAGCACGGCCACTCTGATAGGCCCCCTTAGAATCCAGCTTGCCATTATTCTTGCGCCTCGTTCTCGATCTCTTAAATTTCTTAACGAGTTTTATGGCAGCCTACTTTGTGGATCACATCCTAGCAAGGATTTTGCAACTTAACGAAGTACAACACAAAATCAGAGAAAGTGTCTATCTTGCATTCATGATTCGAATCAGCGTCCCTGCTTCCTTACTTTTAACCAGCAGGACATAACCTCAAATTTTGTATCAAGTCCTCAAGGCTCGCAAATCATCTCCTTTAGGTTAGTCACCGCAAAGAACTTAAAAATGATTCAGCTTTCAGGAATGTGAAGCATCATGCTTTAAGGATATTTGTAGGCTGAACAGCAGTGTCCATGTTCTGAATAGTGATCGCCATCTCTTCAAGAAGAAGGCTTTACTTCCCTTTTTCTTTTAACATTTCACTTGTAGTTTCCAGAGGAACTTTTCTCGTTCCATGAAAATGGCCAATTTCAATGCTGTTCGAGAATTCCTTCCTACAAAATGTACGTACGATCCATTACTGGCTTTGAGAAAGACTTGTATCGGGTACTTGGACCATATGTATAAGATATCTGACTAAAGAAACAATACACATACTGCTCATTCTTAAAGAAGATGTATCTATGCTCCAAAATTCTGTTTATAAAGCAGAAAGTGGGGAAAATATAATTAAATATAATGTAATTAAGATTTCTACATAAATATGGGCTGCAAAATGCATATTCTTCGGGAAGGAACATTAAAGTTTTATGTTAAAAATTAAGATGAGAAAATGTTGAAAAAGACTGAAATTAGTTAACAGAATATAGACCATAATGAGTTCTTTAAAAAATCAACAAATTACCGTTTTCTATAATTCGTAACCAGACGATTAAAATCAATGGAACATAGTAAATAATTTTTCATTTTCGTAAGTTGAATATACTAAATTACAGAAATTTATGGAGCGTAAGGACAGAAGAAATTGTTAAATATGTAATGTTTTCTTTTTCTTCAAACGTTAATTTAAGGTGCACATAGCTTCACACAGAAAATATGCCAAGGCTTCCCGACACGTATTTCAGCTATTTACGTGGGATACTATTTCGCAATATACTTCCATAATTTTCCGCGCTGAAATTCTCTAAAACTTTAGAACCTAATTACGCGTTCTCATCTCAACATTTAGTTAAAGACTGAAATGATTCTGATATGTCTTTTCAGCAGCACAAAATTAGAAGTAACTGATCTGTATATACTACAAATTTATTCACACAACAATATAATGTACTATTATTGGAACACATTCAGATTCTTGCAAGGTTCTGTTAGTAAGGCCGATAAATGTAATACATATATGGCTGTTTAATTATTTTGTAATATACAATGAATACCGGAGCTCTTTCCCTGGAGGTAAAGCGACCGGGGCGTGAAGCTGCCCACTCATCTCTAGCAAGTGCCGATGTCAAGAAAATGTGGATGTGTACATCCACTCCCCGGTAATCCTTCATGGCGTAGTGCTTAATTAGTTAAGCACAGGGACAACTTTACTTTTTACTTTTTACATTGCACTATATAGAAGATTCATACCTGAAGAAACTGTTCTTAAAATTGGTACAGTGTCATGGGGTAAGGATATGTAGAATAGTAAAATATTGGTTTTCGTCTTCTGTACGTATCATACTCGTATATTACAATTGAACATCAATTAATTCTAACCGCATAACCTAAGGAGATTTGTATCTCGTGAGTTCCAGTGCACTCTGCCATATTAAAGCATGAAAGCCATGGCAGTAAGGAGTGTCCCAGTCTGATTGAATGAATCCATCCGCCCCCTGCAGCCGCCCGGGGTCCTGCGCCTTGATGAATGGCAGATAAGAGCATAGGAATCCTTAATCTCGTCGACGAGTATAGCTCAACTTCTTTAGCACGGTGGCGTCTCAGAAAACTCTCTCGTCGACAGATCTGACTTTTTCACAGTAAGAAATTTTCGTTAAATTTGGATCTGTATCTAGTTCAGCTTGTTTGGCTTGTTTAATCTAATGTAATTTGCAGAAGGCAGCTGATGTGTCGAAATATCTTTGCGAGTGAGTTTTAAATAAATTATTTTGGGTAGCGTGTGGTACGCAGTAGCGTAGTTTGTTGAGGCACTATGCTAGAAGCCTGAAGGTCGTGGGTTCGATTCCCGATGAGGTCATTAGATTTTTTTCTCAATTTACCTCATCCTTCCAGGCGCATTATGGCCCTGTGTTCGTCTCAATCTCTAACAGAAATGAGTACCGGGAATCTTCTGGGGGTAAAGAACGGACGGAGACTAAGGCTGACAACCTCGCTATCTATGAGCCGATTTTCTATAAAATTTGGGATCCTCAACGTCTCACAACCTGAAGGCCCTCCGCGGACTCTTACAGGGATAACTTTACTTTTACCTTTACCTTCGATTGGTGTGTATGATCAATTACAAGAACTAATTTTTCATTTCATAAAGTTTATCTGCCTAAATTTTCTGAATTGCAGAGGTTATATGACGTAAAATGAGAAGATAATAGTGACGGATGAGTTCAGATGAACAGAGAAGAAAGACTGCTTTCTCATTTTAAGATACTGTTACGTCATGTGCTTGGAATAATGGGGACGTCATAGCTCAAAATGTAAACTCATCAGGCAGAGAATCGATCTCAGTAATTGTGAATGTGAAGGACTAATCAATACACTACAATATTCAGTCCAAGTGCGTTTCGCATGGGTGTAAAACCTGGTCACTGTATGGAAGTACGTAAACTGCGTGTTTTACAAAAAGCCTTATTAAAAGTATTTCTGTCCATTAATTATGTAAATTTCTTATTTCGTGCCCTATCTCATTCTTCTTAGACCATATATTCTCGTCGGTAATTCCTTCTTAAACGTCCTTAATCTGGAGATTTAAAGTTACACATAAACCAAAACTTTGAGGAGTTAATCTTTCATTTTTCTCGCAAAGATGCGGAGGGGTGCAATATTCTATGCAGAATGGTAGTACATTGTGTCCCGTGCAACGTACATATCTGGAATGTTCTCCAAATAACCACTCACGTTACTCGGAAATATCTAAATCTTTATAGCAAAATGTACCTAACTATAAAGTATGCTATATATCTGATCACAGCATCACGTTATCATGAACTTTAGTTCTTATTTTGATTCCATTGCTTAAATTTATTTAAAAGTAAACTCTGAAATGAAATTCTGTGAACTCAGAGTCGACGACAAAACTGCTTGCATGAGGGCACAGTTCATGTAAATACGCATAAGAAGTGTTTCTCTTAAAGGAAATCGCTTACTTTTAATCACAAAAGCTGAGGTAGATTTGGGGCAAGTTATACATATTATATATTATATATTGTGTTATGTTTTGTATTATATATTGAATACATTATAAAATATGTAATCGTATATATTGTGACATATGGATGAAAGCTTGAATAGTGGAGCCAGAGCGGATATCCACTGCTAAGTAACGGCTTGGTAAACACGTTCCCGCTACAAAGAATAGCAACGAACGAGCCGTTGCTAGGTAGCAAGTTGCTAAACACAAGATTTCCATGACAACAAACAGAATAATAGAGAACAATTAACTGTTCGAAATGGTGACGTACATTCGGACCTCAGGGAAGTTGGTTCATTCCAGGAGAATTCATTCAGAAAGAGAATATTTTAGAGCATTCTTTAGACAGGAGTCGTAATTCATTCAGAATGAGTTCAATGTTTGAGCTGGCGTAATTAACAGTAATTGTAAAGAAGTGCCAATAAATAAAAATCATCATATCCAGAACCCGTTATTTTTAGTCACGATAACACCCCATACGTGACAATTTAATAGAGCAGACAACAAGACAAGCACAGTAATCACAAATATATTTGTTAGTGAAAAGTAAGAATATCTACAAAATGCTCCTCGCCTTGAATGAGAGAGTTGGCACTGTATCACATCGACAGACGCAGAACGCAGAGAAACTGTGGTCTTTCTGGGCTACGTTCAACAATTAGACTTCTCACAAAGTGTGGGCTGTGCTTCATTCTTTATGAAATTTGAACTTCATGTACAATAGTGCTAGAAAGAAATAGAATTAAACGTGCAGAGTTTTCAGTCCATGTTTCTTGTGACACACTTCCTAGATTTTGAGTTTAAGTGTTTGTATGTCCCTTCAAGCATATATGATTGTGGGTTAAAAAACTTCTCGGGCGATAAATCTTGCCAATATTGAGCCAATAATTAACGTTTCAGAGATCAAGGTAGATCAGGGCTGATCGCCCGAAAATAATTCAGCACATTCGTTCACAGTGTAAGCTTCAAATCATACGTATAAAATTCTACATCACAAAACACTTTTAAGCATTCAATGGCGATATTCTGGGTTTTGGTCTATAGAAATATATGTCGAGCCATACGTAATGGCATTTCCGGCAAACTTACAAAATAGAAGGAGAAGATCTTACAGTAGTGGTGGACCCTGTGACACAAAAAGTTGAAGGGGAAAGAGTAGGAGCAAAATTTACCGCCTTGCAGATATTGTGTTCGTCCAAGAAGCAGCGCATTCTGTCCTCCAATCGTAGACCGCAGGAACCTATTAACATATTTGGTTTCAGTATCAGTAACGACATCTTTGAATTGGGAGGCAAAATATTGTGACACGTTTGTGTTATGACGGAGTAACTTCACAACATTTGCCGTAGTTATAGGAAGCCATGAAGTCCATCGCTTGTCTG
Source organism: Cryptotermes secundus (assembly GCF_002891405.2). Lineage (NCBI taxonomy): Eukaryota > Metazoa > Arthropoda > Insecta > Blattodea > Kalotermitidae > Cryptotermes > Cryptotermes secundus. Next base: position 856,629 of record NW_019731236.1, on the reverse strand, counting down.
TGAAGTCCGAGTCAATTCTATTGACACCAAAGACAAAACATATTGAGTGAAAACACCACAAAATGACATTGTATACCCAGGGTTTCTATGCTGACTACTGCAACTTCTTACATATTAGAACAAACAGTCACTGCACTCAATGAAATGGTAAAACGTTAATGAACTGACTCACATGTGGAATCCATCTATTCCTATCCTGGCCGGGACAAGTTAGCATGATGTTGCAGGTTTTTCCCAGTCCATCAAGCAAAATTATTAATCATACCTGAATTATTTTAGGCACCCGGTAGCGTAGTTAGTTGAGGCACTATGCTATAAGCCGTAAGGTCGCTGGTTCGATTCCCGATTAGGTCATTGAATCTTTCGTGTGACCTAATCATTCCAGCCGCACTATGGCCTTTGAGTGGCTTCAGCTTCTGACATAAATGAATATCAGGAATCTTCCTGGGGGTAAAGGGCGGTCGGAGCTTAAGATTGACAACAGCAACGCCATCTGTTAGCCGATTGTTTAGAAGATTTGAGAGCCTCGACGTCTCATAACTGTATGGGTCTCCACGACCTGTTACAGGGATAGCTTTATCTTATTTGCATCAGTTTAGTATACCGTAGTTTCCGTTCACACTTCTCCTGGTCCATCACTTTGAAGTTACGTAACCTCACCAGTTGAGAGAGCATCGTAATAACAACATAGGCCATGCCATAGCTCAGATCGTTAGTATCGAAATTCCCTTTGCGACTTCCCGTGTTCGGTCCGACGTCAGATGGTATGGAATTTGTGGTGCATAAAGTGGCACCGAGCCAGGGTTTCTGCAAGTATTGCGGCCTCGTCCCCCCCCCAATTCTCATTCCAGCTACTCCACATTCATTAATCACTTTTTGATCTACGTTTAGTCTCGGTACTCAGAGCGTCGTTAAAAATCGACTTAAATAAAATAATCAAAAGCCTAACCAAACTCAATGACGGGGTCCTCTGAATTAAGGCACCGTACTCTCTGACAGGTGCCGGTCACGGTAGCCGAGCGTTCTGAGGCATGTACTGTCTTCATTAGCTCGGAAGACGGGATCGTGGATTCTAATCCTGCACAAGACATGAATGTTTGGTGTGTGTATACGTTTATTTTGTTTGTGTTGTCCTGTGTTTAGGTAGAGGCCTCGCGACGAGCTGATCACTCGACCAAGGAATCCTACCGTCTGTAAAAATAATCATGAAACTGAGAAATCAGCCCTGTACTTCAAAGTGGGAGCGATATTAGATAAAACTCTCTGAGAGGTGGGTATTGACGTTTCAGAGAAACAAAATACCCCCGTCTTCTATCCTGAAGATTGAGGCAATTGTAACTTACCAGACTACACCGTACCATAACCCACAATGTATCTTCTATCAATGTATCTTATTCCTGTTGCTCCCACTTGGAGCAAAGGGCATCCGTGAAACGCTTCTTTTCACTTCATTTTTCTTATTCTTAGACAGACGAGTAGGCAGGTTTTCTCCGAGTACTTCGGTTTCCTCTGCCAATACTCATTCCACTGACTGCCCCACATTCCTCATCTAACTACGTGTTTCTGCGGGAAAGTAGCAGGAGCAGTAATAGCATTAAGGTAGTAGTGCTGAAGTAATATTAGAAGCAGCAATAATGATGGTGGTGGTGGTGGTAGTAGTAGTAGTAGTAGTAGTAGTAGTAGTAGTAGTAGTAGTAGTAGTAGTAGTAGATCAACAACGGCTCTAGTATTAGCAATATGAGCAGCAGCAGTAGTAGTAGCAGTAGTAGTAGCATTATTATTATTATTATTATTATTATTATTGGTAGTAGTAGTAGTAGTAGTAGTGGTAGTAGTAGTGGTGGTGGTGGTGGTGGAAGTCGGATTAGCAGCAGCGGCAGAACAGGTGTAGTGTTGATGTTGCTATTGGTGTGGAAGTGTGTTAGTTGTCCACTAGAAAACTAGTATTTCCATGTTGAACTTCATTCTGCTCCGTCAGACTAGTCACTACTGTAGAATGATTTGACTGCACCGTCCAGTGTATATATTGTAACACGTAACAATATGATGCCTTATATGTTTCCGTCAACTAATGGCCATCTTAACAAAGCAAATAACAACAGTTGAGGAAACTACTATTACGTAAATCATAGAACATCAAGTTCAAAGTTGTCCGAAGCTTTATATATAAAGATTTTAAATTAATCTAAAATGTGCGTGAATTAAAACAAAATCTTAAACCGCTATGGTTCGTGTCTTTATTCCCTTTCTATCAACGAGGGATTGGGTAGATTGACGCCCTTGGAAGTCCGGGCAGTTTTTTCTCTCTTCTTTATATAGTTGGTTAAGAGTCTGTGTTTGTTGTTGGGCTGCTTCTCCTTTGGTTGTTTGTGGCGAGAGGTTGGAGGAAACTGCATAATGAGGAGCTTTACGTATAACTTGTACTTTTATTTCTGTGGCGCTACAACCCCAATTTGGGCCTAGGCCTACCTCCATGAAACTCTCCGTTTCACTTCGGTTTACTAGATCTTACACATACGGTAGGACTCCTTGGGAGAGTGATCAGCTCGTCGCAAGGCCTCTACGTGTAGACAAACAGAGAAAAACGCACACAAACCTCCATGCCCTGAGTCGATCCCGGCTTCCGAGCGAGCGAAGACAGTGCATGCCTTAGTCCGCTTGGCTACCGTGACCGGCAACTTGTACTCTTAGTCAAGTATAATTAGAATCATGAAATCAAGAAGGATGAGATAGGCAAGACATATAACACGAATGGGAGAAAAGAGGAATGCGTATATGATATTGGTGGACAAGCCAGAAGGAAAGAGACCACTAGGAAGATGAAGACGTGGATGAGCTGATAATATAAAAATGCATCTTAGAGTGATAGGATGGGGTTTTATGGATTGAATTGATCTTGTTCAGGATAGGGACCAATGAAGGGCTCTTGTGAACAAGGTAATAAACCTTCGGATTCCATAAAATACTGGGAGTTTCTTGAATAGATGTACAACTAGCGGCTTCTTTTGAAGGGCTCAGATGTATGAAGTTAGTTAGGAGTTTCCCGTGAGCTCTTCCGTACTGTCATTGACCCTTGCATTACGTTCGTGTAAAAAAAGAGATTTTTCCCTCGTAGACATACATACACATAGCGAGTTGTTGCGGTATTGCAGCTGCAAGTATCACTTATGTGTATTAACGTTGTGTCGTGTTCGGTAACATTGCCTTTTAATTCCATTAAATGATACATAATGTTTTCTGACGGAATTTTATTTAACACAGAAACAACGTACACAAGGCTATATAACACTGCAATCAACTTGCTACTTCGAGTTAATTTTTTTTTGTTAACACTTTTTCTATTAAAAATTAAAATACATTGGAGTCTAGCCCAACATATTTCTTAATATTTTTAATGGACCTTCCTAAATTATACATAGTCCTTTTAACTTATCTAAATATTAGTACTGTAACTATAATTTAATTAATAAAATAAAACTAGACAGTAAATTATTAGGGGGGGCGTAATTTCATGGCGAATTTATGACTTGAGTACGGTCAATGAACTGACTGCTAGAAGTTTCTCCTGCTTCCTGAACTGAGTCCTGATCCTAAGAGGATTAAGCAGACCATGCAATTGGAACTGTTATGAAATTTGTCAGGAATTATAGACTTCATCATTTCTTCAGGATCAGATATTCTGATTACATGCTCAGCTTCTCGATACAAATATCGAAATAATATTTTAAACAAGTAACGCCTGTCAAGCCCAAACACTAAATAATGACATTAAAAAACAGAAAATGATGTCTTACATTGCCTCTTCTGCAACGAAAATGACTTGAGTAACATTACCCAACTGAGCATTTAAAGCAGAATCATTCTTTCATTTAGTGACGTCATTCTCCGTGTGTTATGGAATTTGTAAATTAAGATTTGATAATGTCAAGACAGCATATATAATGTGGTATTTAGGGCTATAAACAAGGTAGTCTGGCAGGTAGTTAGAGACGTTTCGAAGGAACCTCCTGCCTTCATACACAATCTAATCCTGAGGCACTTATAACTTTTATTCTTTGCCAAATATTGTCATGGTGATCGAATCAAAGGGAAATTCAGGGTAGAAAGAATGCATGGAAAAGATATGACACTCATACAAAATTTCATTCGAGACACCTAAAGAGAATAGATCACTTGGGAAATTATATTATAATTAATGGATTTTAAATAAGAGAATGGGTAAATCTGGAAAGGATTCACCTGGCTCGGGATGTGGATCAGTGAACACATAAAGAAAGCCTTGAATTCCATAAAAGTAGGGCTATCTTGATTAGCTGAGCGACTACTAGCTTCTCAAAAGGGACTGGACTTCACGAGGCTCACTTGTTTGTTTCGTTTATGTTTGTTCTATAAGAAAAATCGGATATTTTCTTAATTATTTCTTATTATAATAAAAATAATATGGGATATCTCACAGGTTTCATTCTGCAGGCTGTGCCTAATATTTCTTGTTGACATTAAATTGTTTATCGGCACAGGTAGTATGTGCTGATGCACTATTGGAAATTCAAACTCCAAGTGTACCTTAGCTTATTTCATACAGAAATATTTCGTTTTATGAACTACTTAAAGTCACTGTGCCACTAGAAATGGATCAGTGTATATCTGCATGCCTAACGTTTGAAAATAGAAATGTCTGATTGACGTAATAGAATCTCTTTGATTAAATGTAATATGTAAAAAACTTTTAATTTCGGTTGGGAAAAATACTTTGGTCTATAGCGCACAAATGCAGAGCAGCGATGGATGAAATGCGCCCCGCGGACTGGTAATGACCTGTGAGGTAATTGGGCCCCTACTGCTGCGATATTTTTATAAACGTGCGCCCGCTTGCAGGCTATGCTTTTTGTACAGGAAAACAATATTTATTTTGTAAATTTAACCTTTAGGGTCTCTAATAGATTATTTATAATTTAAATCCGTTATAGGTACTTCATGAATTGTAGGTCAGCAGTAAGACGTAAGTAGAATATATTCCCTTATATTGATTTTTCCTGTTAAAAACCCAACATATTTCAGTTCGCAAGTCCATCTTCAGGGGTTGCACAACAATAGAGGAAAATATACAAATAATATGAAATATAACGCCGATTATCCGAAATAACTGGTGACAAATATTTCCGATAAATGAAAATTCGAATAAGTGGATTAATTACTTATCCAATTTAACTGACTCGCTATTCTTTTTAATTCCAGAAATTGTGATCGCTCCGACACCATATATCCTGGTGAACTACTTCCGTGATAGCCCTTTTCCCAACAAACTAATTATTTTCACTTTACCCGCCATTGTCAAAACGGCGTGTTTTCTTTCAGTTGAAATTTAAATTTTTTAGCATCCATAAATAATGAGCTGAGATTGAAGATCAAACAGATTGTAAAACTATACACTAACATGGGGCAAGACGAGGCCTGGATTCGAACCCGCGTGGTCAAGTGGGATTTGTGGCGGACTAAGTGTCACTGGGGCAGGTTTTCTCCGAGTACTTCGGTTTCCCCTGCCAATCTTCATTCCACCAAATTCTCCATCATTCAGATCACCCGGGGCAGGTACAATAGGCCAAACAGAGGCCGCCGTGCCGACTGGACCGAGCTGGACTCCACCCCCCACTATGAGGTTAATAGTAATGGGGCAAGGATAACTGCTTTTAACAGACTGAAACGGACAGGAACAATGACAGCGTGGGCTGACTCAGCGAGTGGAGACAGATTCCGTATTCCTTAGTTGCGGTGATTCGGTTAATTGGCAATTCGGACAATCTACCTTCTACTGTATATGAATTCCTTTTCATTGGCTCTTCCAGCCCATTCAGGGCCCTGGCCTCTTATTCAGTTCCGTATTCATTTTTCACAGACGGCAGGACTCCTTGGACGAGTGATCAGCCCGTCGCAAGGCCTCTACCTAAACACAGGACAACACAAACACAAAATAAACATATACACACATACACAAAGCATGCATGTCCTCAGTGGGATTCGAACCCACGATCTCAGTGTCCGAGCGAGTGAAGACAGTTCATGCCTTAGACCACGCGGCTACTGTGACCGGCTCTGTATATAAAAATAAAGGATTAAAATAAGCCATAAATTTCCCATAAAAATGAAAATTGTTATTATGATAAAACTGTTAGTTTTAGTTTTAGTTAATGCAGCTTCACTGGTTATGGTATATCGTCCCGTGTTGCATGTCGTTGCCTTATAGTCATTTTAGCCTATTTTACTTATTTTGAAAAAATTGAGTAGACTTGTGAGGTCACCTTGCTTTGCGTTCCTGTATTTAAGTACGTGTTACTTACAATTTTTGAAAACTTGAACCGAAATTTATGAAAAGTGGAATGTGAATCATGCCAGCTGAGGCCATATCAACGGCATACCTCACAAGTCTATCCATCGAAAACCCCAATGCTGCACCCTCTCAATTTTTTGTTGTAATAACCTTAATATTACTTGAATGCCTGAATCAATAATCATGACACTTGGTATGTATGTAATGCTACCTGAGGTCACTCAACAGCATACTTCACAAATCCTTCCCATTAGTAATACCAATACTGTAGCCCCTTAAATCGTACTGTTTTACTGACTTCATTACGAGCATACGCCCAAGGTTTACGATTCAGTTTGTCTTATCAAATGCTCACATTGTAGTGAAAGAAATGTAGGCGATTTTTCTTCCCAGAACTTCTTACTGAAATGTCAATAAGATAGGGATTTACAGTTTTGTTGTGGATCTTCGTAAGTGAATTACACCTCCTGAAGACGGCCTTATGAGACCGAAATATTGCTGGCTCATCACAACAGTAATGAACATAAAGAAATAAACTAGGCATATTTAGATGGTAAGTTTCACCCACTCTCTCATTCACTCATTCATCGAGCTGAGTCCTTCTCGAGAAGCTGCCAATTGTGCAGCTACTCAAGAACTTCTTAGGACCTTATGGAACTCGAAGGTTTATTACCGCGTTCACAAGAGCCTTCCACTGGTCCCTATCCTGAGGCAGATCAATCCATACCATACCATCCTATTTCTGTGAGATCCGTTTTAATATTGTCCACCTACCTACGCCTTGGTCTTCTCAGTGGTACCCTTCCCTCCGGCTTTCCCACCAATATCCTATATGCATTTCTTCTCTTCCCCATTCGTGCTATATGCCCTGACAACCTCATCTTTCTTGACTTAACCATTTTTAGTATACCTGAAGCGTAAGTTACGTGTTATTTTAATACAAGTAGAACATGTATGCCAGAAAAATGAACCCTCTCGAATTATATGAGAACGTCTGATGCTACAGTTCTCAACTGTTTGTGTTTGGAACGCCGAAAACAATTAAAGAAACGGCCGGCCCAGGTAAGGAAAGTAGTAAAATTCACAACTTTGTCTCTTAGTGTTCCTATAACATAAATGTACAATGGTCACCTTTACACGTATATCTGTCATATGTGCAAGATTATAATGAGTCGTTTCAACAGAAAAGTAGTACCAAAAATTAAGAGGTTTCTATGGAAATGCCGAGAAGTACAAAGGAGGACTTACCTTACCCGTGGAAACATACCTAAAGTACTATAGTTTGAGAAACGCAGGCCTAGTGGCGTCTGCTCTAGGTTTGGCATACTGTCCGTACCTTAAACAAGGCCTGCCTCAAGAGAATGCGCAGACGATCTGATCAAGCCCAATAGCCGAGAGAATGATGTAATGTGTGTATTGTTTACCCAGGAGCATTAGCTGCAGGGCATCACCGTCTCTCCTTTCCATAAAGCAGTGGTAACCACTGTCCCAATACTTATTCCATCCTTTTCTTAGATCCACCCGCACCATTCAGAGGCCAGGCCTGAAAGCGTTGTCTGCACACAGCGTTGGCCTGCTTGTACGCATGCGCGTACTTCTGTCCTTTCAAGTAACAGTATAAGCGGCTGAAAGTTGAAATCCACACTCTCGCCTCTAGATGTCACATGCATACAGCTCTGAGTGTGTAACATCTTATTACATGCAATTTGTCCTGTATTTTTGTAATCTCCTTCAAAAATGTAATTCGCGTGTTTTGGCATCTTCAATCATAGCTAATAACTGATAAATAAATTTTAAAGAAAATGAATATTTTTATTACCAGATTGCTTTGTTCTTGGCGTTGCCTTGGTCTTAGAAAACCAACCTTCTTACTTCTCACAACCTTTGAAAATTTCATTCTTTACGCGAATGGGTTTTTCAATCCATTCAACAGCCAACAACTTGGAGGACAAAGGAGTTTCTGTTATGGCGTCCATCCTTTAGTCAGGTTGTCTTCACTACAACTATGGGGAACTGTCTGCCAAAGTCCTTCTTCCTTAGTGTCCGTTCCATTAGAAGAGTTGTATTCTTAGCGCCTAAAAGCCTCATCTGTCCTTTCCGCTGCCCATTTGCGCTCAGACGCTCCGTTGAGGGTTAATCTTGGTTTTCTCCTCACCCTTAGTCAGCCAGAAAATGGAATGCTTCCTCGCCAGGGTCGTATGGAACACTGGAGTATTGGGCACTCACAACTGCTGGCAAAATTAAATTCCACAATTCCAAGTATGAAAAGAAGTCCTTGAAAAATGCAGAAGTAGCGATATAACTGTAGGAAAATCGAAAATAGCCTAGAGAATTAGAAAAAACAATTCTAAATATTCCCATTTATTCAAAACAAACACAGAACATTTTTATAAAACTAACAAATCAAGATTGTTCCGTTATTGCGGTGTGGATTAGAAGGCCGAAAGCTAGAAATCCCAGGTTCAGCTAGGACTTTCTGTACATCATCACCCACAGAAGAGTTCTGTGTTGCACGCAGTAACAGATATAATTGTATACTGGACTTTCTTCCGGGTTTAAAGGCAGCAAAGCCTAAGCTAGTTTTAGAGCCGAATTAATTCAGTCAGCATAATGACTAGGCTGCGGGGCGAGACCAATGAATCGGCGTTTGACTCCCGGTAGATATTATTCTATTCTCCACAGCGTCCAGACCGGTTCTGGGGCTACCCAATTATCTATCTAAGGCGCACTAGGCACCATTTCGCAGGGAGCAGAGCAGTTGGAACGGGACATTGACAATCCTACTCATTCTAGTGACGAGATTAAAAGTATTCTTACGTGTCAGAGGTTCCGTGATGAATAATTACGAGTTCTGGATTGGATGGTTAGATCTAGTAACCCCTTCGTTTACAGTCTCTCTTACTCGCAATCAATTATAGCGCTATCACTAATCTAAACGTTTCACAAATTACTAGGACACGGGAACTATTACTGCAAATTATTATGAAGTCTTCTTGCCATTTCTTGTTCAGTTATCTTGGAATGCCGACCCTCCAGAATTCGACTTAATTTTTCAAAGTTAATAAGCTAATCCAATTCTCTTTGCACGGACCCAACGGAAAACATAGTCTACATCATTGACAAAGTCTGTTTACCGCGCCCTTGTCTGGCATTATACTTCCTATTGTTGCGTGCTTGTATGTTGTGGGAATGTATTTACAGAGCCGTTTTCTAGTAATGGGTATAAATTTTCCAGTATGTTGAGCTATACCTCCATTACGGTATGATGCTTAATTAAATATTGGAAGAACGTCACTTTTTCTAGATTAAAGAAAAATTTTATATTAATCTTCAACTTTTTACGAGCCGGAATAGCTTTGTCGATGTAGTCACGGGCCATTGCTTATCTTGAGCTGTTACGGATTAAATGCTCTGGCTTGTCCTAATTCAGAATTTACTTCTGCAACTATTAGAAACTTTTAGACATTTTGTTGGACTCCTTGGATGGGTAATCGGTCTATCGGAAAATCTGTACCTATAAAAATAACATCACAAGCACAGAAATATTTCAGATATTAAAGACACCCGAGTGAGATGCGAACTCTTGTTCCAGCCCTATATCAAGCAACCTCTATGTCCCGTTTATTTAATATTTATGTGCCATCAATATCAGTTTGATTCTTAAGTTATTTTATGATACTGTTTCAGTTCCATAACTTCAAGGAGTCTAATTAGGTGAGTGTAATCATGAATAATAAATAGGCACAACAATTAAAATGTGATGTTCGTGGCCTATCTCAGCATTCTCCTGCAGAGACTCTAGAAAAACAATAACAGTCAGTCCACTGGCGGTGAGGGGCCGAGATTCGAACCGTGTGTATCCCGAACACGAGCCTGGGACAGTAACTCTGCACCTGCCTACTCACAACAATAAGATACTTCACTTAAATGCTGTAAAGTGAGGATTCAGATTCTGTCACGGATATTGTTCTTTTGTGTTTAAATGTTGCAAAATCCCAGAGACCTTCTCATATCATGTTATTCCAATTAATCTTTATATTTTATTAAAATGTTTTCCGGTATTTTAAGAAACGTGACTGTAGCTTATGCAATATATTGAGAATGATGTTCTCTCATCAGGTTTAAATTTCCAATAAAATTACAAGGCAGAAAGAGACAGTAGAACATCGTACTTGTAAATTGATTTGTTCGTTATGAAAGGCTTCTGACTACAACAGCTCACAGCAGGCGTCTGAGCAGTATCACAGAGCAACCTGTCACAGGTGTTAAGCTCCTAAAGGAATTTCTGAATCTATTTCACATGACCCTAATTAGAAACTCCCTCCTCTGGCTGAAGCTTTCAAGTAAGTCAATATCGTTTGGTCTCGTCTGCCTGCTCATTATGTTGGAGATGCTGTGATATCCAATCACAACGAACTGTTGTTTCCGATGGAGAATGAAAACCAACACTCTTTGTATGCGACTTCTCCGAGTAAGTTACCTGAATATTTATATCCAGACGGCCGAGCAAAAGGGGTTTAAGTTCAGAAATGATGAGAGACTAAATTCGAACTCGGCCGCGTCATAAGTGAAGCGGTTAGTTAGTTAGTTAGTTAGTTAGTTATTGGAGAGGGTGGGTTTCTCCATGCACTTAGACCAGTATTGGTCCATTGTGCTTCCCTCTATGATATTCTACCAGTCTCTATACCCTACCGATACTGGTGCTTACCATCAGTCTCGACCAAGCCAGCGAGTTCGGCCTCTATTGGCTTAGCGGTATCTATAGTGCTTCCCCCCTCCTCTATCAGAGGCGTTAGAGACTACTGTTGGGCGGGAAATGTGCTTGAATTTTGCTCAGTGACCTCCTAACGAGATATGAGGTTCTTTTACGTGCCGTAAAGCTACGACACGGGACCCACGTATTAAAGTCCCTCCCGGAGGACTTGTTCCCTGAATTTTTCCGCCCTTAAAATTCCACGACCTCCGCCGGGTTTGAACCCGCGTACTACGAGTCATGAGGTGGGAACGTTACCTCTAGACTATGGAGGCTGCTTAGCTCAAGCGGTTAGTCCCTGGCTTCCCACCGCGGCGGCCCGGGTTCGATCCCGGGTCTGGTCAAGTTGGATTTGTGGTGGAAAAAGTGGCGCTGGGGCGGGTTTTCTCCGAGTACTTCGGTTTCCCCTGCCAATCTTCATTCCACCAAATTCTCCATCATCATAATCACCCGGGACAGGCTACAATAGGCCAATCAGTGGCCGCCATGCCGAGTGGACCCAGTTGGACTCCACCCCCCACTACTCTTGTCAGTGTAAATGATATTAGGAACAGGGCGTCTAGAATATTTGTTATTTATCACTGAGCAAATATGATGCACAGGAACTTAATGTACAAGAATTTCACCTTCTAAGCCTTGTGTGCGTGCGTGCCCGCGCGCCCGCATGCGTGTGAGACTAATCAAAGAGAATTATTATTTTATTTTCATTTGCATACATTTTTAAAATTTACTCCTGTTTTCCTCCATCATTATCCGTAAAATACTTCGAATACCTTGACAGGAAACGCTTCGCCTAAAATATAAAACACAAAACAATTACATGGAAATGCTTAAATACATGTCGTTCTGATTTCCTTTTATATTTCAAAAGTACTTTGCAAATCGACGCTTTAAAGAATGGATTTCTTCTATACAAGACATTACATAAAATTCTCTTCATATCCCCAAGGGAAACACATGGTTTCTCCGCTACAGAAAATCAACATTTTAAAGCCGTTCAGAGAAAACATCGCTGTTTGCTCTTAGAGCCATACGAAACAAAGAAATCCACAGTTTTTGCTAAAACGTCGAGATTTAATATGCTAAAGCATGCAGTACATATAAGACTGTCGAGTTAATATGGAAATACAGAAAAGAGACAATATGTATATGGATATTTATTCAATTCAATTCAATTCTTTATTATTAATGTGCCGAGTCAACAGCCGCAAGGCCAATTACAGACACAGCACAGTGCAGATGAATGAATTACATTATAGACAAACTTATTAAAAGTCAAATACAAATTACAGGTAAGTACTTGGAAGAAATAATAATGAATAAAAGTAAAAGTAAACAAACAAATAACTGATAATTATAACAGTAATAATAATCTTATTATCATTAAACTAAGTGTTATTACGAATTGAGGAATGAAGCATAATAACAATGTTACTATATAAAGAGGAAAACATGCTTATTTCGTGAAAATGGAACAAAGAGGCAAAAGTATGGCATTGATGATAATGATAATTTACGTGATGTGGAACCTTGTCGCATCTTCAGTGCGTGTACTTTGAAATCTTTTCCAAGCATTAACACACTGAAGTGTTATATACAAACAGTTTTTATCAGAACCTTCTAGTATATAAGATCTAAAAGTTTATGACGATGGTGAGTTGCTACAAGTAATATGTTTTTGGACATTGTCCATCATCTTGTCTATTTTTTAAAAAACAGCCCTGTTTCCTTTTCAAAACACAACGTTTCGGAGACTGGATTCTGTCCCCGTCCTCAGGTAAAACCTACTCAGTTGGGTGCAGCAGATAGAGCTAGCCCTTATCTCCTTTATATAGGGAGATACACATCATTTTTGTATGGTTCGTTCTGAAGAAGACTCAATATTTTTATATTCTATTTTTATGTACTGTTTCAGACTATAATTTTCCTGAACTTCACTCACACATCACTCTAATGCACACAGTATGAAAGCCGAAAGCGAGTTCTGAACCACCAACCAATATCAGGTACAGAGAAATCAATACAACAGTGCTAATCTCATGCATCTGTTTACGTATGCAGTACATGTACGTAATCAGTACTACAACTAATCATGGGCGAAACATGAAAACACAATGGTTCTCTTGTCGATTGAAGTAACTCTAAAAGCCATGTTTTAATTTAGGTTTGATCATGTTACTACCAATTAAAATGCAAAGGTTTGTGACGATTGTACATTGGTAGAAATATTATGTTTTTGAACATTATCCATAAACTTGTCTCTATCTAAAAACCATCCTGTTTATTTTTCAAAACACAGCGTTTCGGAGACTGGATTCTGTCTCCGTCTTCAGGTAAAACCTGCACAGTTTGGGCCCAATAGATAGAGCTAGTCCCTGTCTCCAAAGATTGCTTTATCGATTGGGCCCAACTGAGTAGTTTTTACCTGAAGACGAACACAGAATGCAGTCTCCGAAACGTTGTGTTTTGAACAATAAGCAGAGAAGCTTTTTAGAAAATAGACAGGACGATGGATAATGTCCAAAATCATGATACTTGTAGCAGTGTACATTCGTCACAGACATTTAGTTCATATTTGCACAATAAAACTCTTTTGAGAGACTCTTTAAAGAGACAAAATGAAGCAAACGACCCATTCTGCTGCTGACGTGCACTGCTTAAATAGGGTCTTAAAAATTTTTATTAAAAGAGAAGAAAAAATGAATTATGCCTCAACGTACGCTATGTATGCCGATGAAAAATGACGAAATATTTGTAGCTGAAGAATAAAGAAAATTTTCAAAAATTATTCCAAACACAATTCGAATTTTACATGCAGATGTATTAAATATAAAACCAAAATTTTTGTGTCAAAATACCGGATGTCTTAATAAAATGAATTTCCTAGACCTGCATAATGACAGACTTCATTAACAATATTTGATAATTTTATGAGGTGACTTATTAAAGGAAATTCATTGTGAAAATTCTGTCTTTTGGGATATAAAGATGTGTAGTGTTGTTAAAGTCAATCGAAGTTTCACAGGAACATAGCTCATTCATCTTCAGCGCCGAAAAGTAATATAGACAGAGTTCTACTTGCTGCTGTTTCAAGCTTGTTTCTTGCTTGGCTTACTCTTCGGCATTGAGATGGAAGCGGTCTATTCCTCCGAAACGTTGATTTATTTTTACTATAATACACGGCGTTATATTCCAGGAAATATAACTCTTAATATCCAATTTTGTTAGTAATTTTCTTTTTTCAGAAAAATATGATGCACACATTCTAAACGAGTGTAGCATAAGAAACACCGGACTCAGCAAATCACCAAAATTTTATGAAAGTAAGTAGCATATAAATAAATACAAGCCTGTCACATGTAATTAGTTTAACAAGCAAAAATTTTCTTATTCCCGATAAACTAGTTATGCTTGATGGCCTAACTAACTATATGGAGCTGATCTCTTCCTGAGAAATCGCCAGTTGTTCAGCAACTCAAGAATTTCCCAAAATTATGTGGAACACAAAGATTTATTACCGTGTTCACAAATGTCATCTACTGGTCCACATCCCAGCCAGGTCAATCCAGTCCATAATACCCGATCCTATTTCTCTAAGTTACATTTTAATATTATACACCGACCTACATCTTGGTCTTCTTTCTGGCTTTCCCCCCCCCCAATATTCTATATGCATTCCTCTTCTACCATTCGTGCTACATGCGTTGCCCATACTTGGTGGCTTTCTTCTATTTACTTATATATCGAGAGGTGTAACCGTTCAAGATGTCTCATGAATTTAAATAATACGGTTCCTCCAAGGAACAGGCAACATGTATCTTGGTCCCAGCTACACGATTTGCCAAATGTATCGAACCAGCTCAAAGCATGAAAGGGAAACTTCAAAGCTCTCACTTCCCAATATTCGCTCTGTCATCAGTCAGATTCCCCGTGTTCTTTACAAAATTCAATTTCCCGAGCTCGTATACCGGTAGGCAATATACATACAGCGAATCTTATGATGCTACCGTTACTACTATTGCCACTCGTCTGAAGTACAACATCACACACACCACTGCAGTATCCACAATAGTTCAGCCGCTTCATTGCAGCTACTATCGCATCGATAAAACGGGTTTATAGCACGGAAGATTTGTAGGAATAATAGACTTCCAATGAGGATGTCGTTAGCTTTCTCACTACCTTCATGTGCGCTATATGTTAGCCTCCCCTAAGCGTCCTTAGCTTCATCACTCAAACATGCATAAATAAGTAAACAGGAAAACTTGCCAATCCCCTCATTAATCGACTTTCACCAGTCCTTAGTTAGAGTCTCTCCATGGTTCAAATATATTGGCGACAATTTTAATATAAAATTTACACGTAAAGGTAAACCTATCCCTGTAACAGTCCCTGAAGGCTCATAGGGTTGTGAGACTTCGAGGCTCACACATTTTTTAGACAATCGACTCACAGATGGCGATGAGGTAGTTCGCCTTACGCGCCGGCCGCCCATTACTCTCCAAGAAGATTCCTGGTACTCATTTCTGTTGGAGGCTGAGTAGACCCCAGGGTCATAGAGCGGGTGGAATGATTAGGTCAATTTAAAATTCCAGTGACCTCATGGGTATATGAACCCGCGATCTTACGGCTTGTAGCATAATGCTTCAATCATGTATGTTACCGCGTGTCCTCATAAATTTACAGTCATAGGAAAACAGCATTTAACTGCTTAGTTTGTGACTTAAAATATCAAAACAAATAAAAGTTGTACAGTATTTCTGTCTTTTCGGATTACTGTCTTTTTGAATGAATAAATGAATGTATAAGGGGTGGGCCTTCTCGGCCCTTGCACCGCGACCTACAGTGATCTGTTGTACTTTATTGTCTTCTTACTTTGTCCTTCGTCCGATATTTAAAGAAAACAACGTTTCGGAAACTAAGTCTGTTACCTAACCTAAATCATTGGTTCAATGATTGTTATACACCATAGTCAGAAACCCTTAGAATATTTCTGACTACACGAGCACCATGGGTCGCGCCATAGCTCAAGAGGTCGGTCGCTGGCTTCCCTCCGCGGCGGGCCGGGTTCTATCCCGGGTCTGGTCAAGTGGGATTTGTGGTGGATAAAGTGGCGCTGGGGCAGGTTTTCTCCGAGTACTTCGATTTCCTGTGCCAATCTTCATTGCACCAATTGCTCCACAATCACCCTCACCTATCATCTGGGGCTGGTACAATAGGCCAGAAGTGGCCGCAGTACAAGGGACATAGTCCCACCCCACTAGCAATAAAATAATTATACGAGCACCACGTATGTAACACTAGATATATGTTCGATAAGGCACGGGTGAAGAGAGAGGTGCCAGAAAACTCACCACGTAAAGTTCTCTTAGTAACTTGAGACAGGAATGCCGTTGTAATCAATTTCGCTTCCTTTCCATAGCTTAAAATTGACGAAGGTTCGTGCTCTGAGGAAGAGACCTGAAACCGCAGTATTTAACAACATTAGACATATACGGTATACAGCACGTTATGTCAAGGAGAAACAAGATGGCTTCTTGACCTTTTAGCTTATCTCAGTACTGCTGAAGGAAATCTTTGGAGCATGAAATATTTTGTTTTTCCTTCCTTTCTTTCCTTTTCTCTCTTGGCTTACGTTCGAGTACTTGATGTGTATGACATATTAAATCTATAGTACAAGCTTAGTCAGATTCATAGAATTGTTTTATCTGGCTCATAAGCGATTTCCAGAATATTTTTTCGAAGATTACATATCTTATTCAAAACCCAATTTCATGAGAAATGTTAAAGTGAAAAAGGAAGAAATAATTATCTATGATTTATTTTCTCCGTAGGCTCAGAAAAGTAAGGGAAGAAATAAATAACTCACATTTCCAGCCATAAGTAAAAGATAATACTAGAATAACATCATACGTATAAAAATATATATATTAAACAAGACAGGTTTTCTGAAATTCTTTTAAACTGCAATACCAAAATATTTGGTTTCCATTTTTTTCACATAAGATGACAATATAGAATAAGCCTTTAATAACACCATCCTCTAAGCGTTATTGTGTTTCAACTCCTTACATTCTGTTATATTCACACTTTTGCACTGTGTAAATGCTCCAGGAAATTTCCTAACTATAATTTCATTATGTTTCTCAAGTATAGGTAACTATTTTTATTCGAATAAAGATGCTTGCCATGCCTTGTTCATATGATTTCCGTTTCCCGAGTGACTGCTGCAATATAATATAAGCTCTATATAAAATTATAAATTTCTTGTCGCGTGGTGAAGCAGGAAGAGGTAAAAAATATCGCATTCGTGTCCTTCTTATCGGAAGAAACGTAACAAATATATCCCTTCCATCTCATAGTAAGGAGTTTCTTACCTTCCCCAGCCTACTCTTATGCTCCACCCGAGAGATCAGAGAGACAGAGAGAGAGCAAGCATAGCAGAAAATTAAGTCAAAGTGAAAAGTGACAGGAGAAATGAAAGACACTCTATTGATAGGGAGGAGGGAGAAAGGGCATTGTTTGGTTAGGCTTCCAGGCTTCTCCTTCCAGTCTCTCTTATAAGAGCAATGCGAAAATGAAGCCGTTAGCATGGTTAGAAATATTTCACTCGTCCTGCCTGAAGAGGGGGAAGCAGAAATGATAGAAGTGTAGATGAAAGTGAAAAGTCCTGGGAAAAGTGAGAGACACTTCATTGTGGAGAGGGAGAAAGGGCATCGTTTGTTAGAAGTTTCCCAGGCTTCGCTCGCCAGCCATTGTGATGAGACACTTCTCCTGTCAGAGTTCCGTCGGTTTCGTCTTTCCTGCGGCAGAGCGAATAGAGGAGAACTAGACATATTATAGCCGAGACTGCTACGAAGAAGGGGCATGTAAGAAACGGGAGAGAGTCGTCCAGAATCATCTAAATTCAAATGTACGTGCCATTGGACAAGGAGAAGCCATGCAGAGAAACCATAAGATGCTTAAACTTGGCGGAGGTCAGGTCTGCGACGGTTCAAGTGACTAACTGCCGTTTCGGAGTTCCAAAAGAAGGCATAATCTGCTGCAGAAGACTCCAGTGACAGATGTCCTGCTTATATCTTGCATAAACATTGTTCATTGCGGTAAAGTGACAAAGTGGGTAGGGCGTCCATGAAGTGTAAATGCTTTTGCCTGGAAGTTGCGTGATTGTGGGTACACTCATGTGATATACGATACAATAAATGTTAAGCTTATTCAGAAAATCAAACCACTCCTCTCGTCTAAGAGGAGACCCAATTCCAAAATACATAAAAGGTCTTAGAACGAGTATAAATTAGGTCGTCTCTCCTGAAAGGATGCGAAATAAAAAACGACTTTGCTGGCGAGGATGACCAGCAGTTTATTGGATTGTTTTACAATTAATGTGTGTAGCTCAAGGCTACAGGAGATGATGATGTACCTGGAGATGTGCTCAAGTTACTGGGAGAAGGTGGTTTGAAAACAATGAAAAAACTAATGAACACCATATATGAAACTGGGGAGTGACCCAAGGACTTTACAGAAGTGACAATGATTGCCTTAAAGAAAAAGACAAAAGCTACAAAATGCAGCGACCATAGCACAATAAGCCTTATTGCACATAGAGCAAAGATAATAGCAAAGATACTTAAAGAAGAATTGAAAGGAAAATAGAGGATGTACTTGGAGAGGATCAGTTTGGATTTAGAAGAGGAAAAGGAACCAGGGATGCAATTGGGATGATGAGAATTATAGCAGAACGAACTTTGGAGATAGATGAAGAACTGTGTGTTTGCTTCATAGACTGGCAGAAGGCATCCGACCGGGTAAACTGGACCAAATTAATGCAGATCCTAAAGGAAACAGGTATCGATTGGCGTGAAAGAAGATTGATTAGCAAATTGTACATGGATCAGAAAGTTAGAGTGCGACTGGACAGAGGGGAGACAGGAAGTGTGCAGATTGGAAGAGGAGTTCGACAAGGATGCTGTTTATCACCAATTCTGTTCAACTTGTACAGCGAATGCCTTACCAAGGAAGCTCTGGATGGGCTCGGAGACTTCAAATTAGGAGGGCAAATTATTCAAACTGTGAAATATGCAGATGAACTTGTGTTAATGGCTAAGGAAGAAACTGTGCTACAGGGCATGATTGATAGACTAATTGAAATTGGAAGGTGCTATGGCATGGAAATGAATGTGGAGAAAACAAAAGTAATGAAAATTTCGAGACAACCAACCCCAGTCACAATAAAGATAGACCAAAAACAACTGGAGAATGTGAAATGTTTTAAATATTTGGGTAGCTTGTTAACAGATGATGGAAGGTGTACTTGTGAAATTAAATCCAGGATTGCCATGGCAAAAGCTGCATTTAGCAAGAAGAAGAATCTTTTTACCAGCAAATTGGACTTAAATTTGAGGAAGAAACTAGTGAAATGCTACATTTGGAGCATAGCTCTGTATGGGGCTGAAACATGGACACTTAGGGCAGTAGATCAGAAACATCTGGAAAGTTTCGAAATGTGGTGTTGGAGAAGAATGGAGAAGATCAGTTGGACCGATTATGTGAGAAATGAAGAAGTGTTAATTAGAGTCAGTGAGCAGAGGAATATCCTACATGAAATAAGAAAACGGAAGGCTAATTGGATTGGTCATGTTTTACGCAGAAACTGCCTTCTAAAAGAAGCTATCGAAGGAAAGATAGATGGGCGGATAGAAGTGACAAGAAGACGAGGAAGAAGACGTAAGAAGATGCTGGATGACCTTGGGGACAGAAGAGGATACTGTCATTTGAAGGAGAAAGCTCTAGATCGCATTAAGTGGAGGAATTGTTTTGGAAGAGGCTGTGGACCTGTCGTCTGACATATTACTGATGATGATGATGAGGCCAAATCCTTCTTAATATTCTTTTTATTTACGCGAATAAGCTTTCGTTTCTTCTGATCTCAATGCTTAATTATTGTGATAAAACTCTTCAGTTCAATGTTTATGAACTTTACTACTTCTGATATTTGTGTTTGAGTTCATTCATTCATCTGTAATCTGTCACGACGACAGGTTCACAGTCTCTTCCAAAACAGTTCCTCCACTTAATGCGATCTAGAGCTTTCTCTGTCAAATGAAAATATCCTCTTTTATCCCCAAGGTCATCCAGCGTCTTCTTATGTCTTCTTTCTCGTCTTCTGGTCACTTCTATCCGCCCCTCTATCTTTCCTTCAGTAACTTCTTTTAGAAGGCAGTTACCGCGTAAGATATGACCAATCCAATTAGCCTTCCGTGACTAAAAATACTCCCCTGCTCATGAAGTTCGTCGCCCTTAAATTCTCTGATATATGAAGCAATTTATAAATACAAAATGTTTACATTTAAATTATTATATATTCTAAGCCTTTCCATGCAGATGAATTCAAGTTATATTTTGAAGCCAAAAGTGCAGTATGGTTGTTGTTTGAGAAACCAGTTTTTGTTCATCCATATTAATTATTAGAACACATATATGCGTTCCCTTTTTTTCTTTTGAAGGAACTGCGTGAATTTATTAATTAATTGCTTTGCTGGGTGCTTAAGCTGGTGGTTAAAATATTTTATAGAAATGTGAGATAATATATTTTTCAATTTTTTAATTCTACAAATAAACCTTCTTTCCTTAGGTACTTTGCATTTTTACTAATGAACAAAATACGTGATAGGCCATGAAAGGTAAAGCTATCTCTGTAACAGGCCGTTGAGACCCATAAGTTTGTGAGACGTCAATGCTCCCACATTTTCTAGAAAATCGACTCACAGATGGCGGCTAAGTTCTAATCCTTACACGCTGGTCGTCCTTTACCCCAAGGAAGATTCCTGGTACTCATTTCTCTTAGAGGCTGAGTCGACCCCATTGCCGTAATGGTGCTGGAGGGATTAGGTCAAATGAAAATCAGATAACCTCATCGGGAATTGAATCCACCACCTTCCGACTTGTAGCATAGTGCCTCAACTAAATACGCTACCGCGTGTCCTATGAACAATGAGCATATTATTTCAGAGTTAATTACTTTTAGTTTACTTTGCTCATTATGAGAAAACGAAAAGAAGTCTTATTAGGTCATCTTGCTTTCTGTCTGTGTATCCCATCTAATTTTTATTAGGAGGCTTACGAGAAGGCCATGTGTCCCTCCCCCTCCAAATTTTTGGTTTCATATGCGGTCCATGTCCTATCAGAGGAAAGTAGGTGATCATTTATTCCCAGGACATATTGCTGTAGTTTTAGCTGTTGTGTTGTCGTACTGTGATATGAAAGGAAAATAGCCTCACCCCTAGAAAAGTAGGCAGCTCTTCCGAGTACCTGACAATATCTTATATCCGGCAGATTCGTTCCGTACTCTTCGTAACTATATTGGTTATTTCGTGAATCCATAGCATTGCAAACATCTAAAAAGAATGTCACTTAATTTAAGCACAAAGGAAACTAAAAATTTATAAAGAAGGGAAGACAATAGAGTGTTTTGAGACGTGCATTGATTGTCGATTGATGGACGAATGCATATAGAGCGAGGAAATTTTGGACTTGAAGGACAGATGGATTGATGGATTGATGGAGGGAAGTATAAACTGAAGAATGTCTGCAGCATTTCTACACATTCAATAAATTTGAATTAAATAATTTATAACCTTTACTAAAATTTACCCAAAATCTTTGAAGATTCTTTGTACTATTTCACCCATAAGTAAAAATAAAGCAAGTAAAGCTGTTCCTGTGCCAGGCCGTGGAGGCCCATAGGATTGTGAGACGTTGAGGGTCCCACACTATCTAGACAATCGGCTCAAAGATGGCGGTAAGGTTGTCAGCCTTACGCGCCGTCCGCGCTTTACTCTCCAGGAAAATTATTTATTTAATTCCTGGTACTCATTTCTGTTAGAGGCTGAGTAAACTCCAGGGCCTAGTGCGGCTGGAAGGATTAGGTCAACTGGAGAAATCCAATGACCTCATCGGGACTTGATCCCGCAACCTTCGGGCTTGTAGCATAGCCCCTCAACCAACTACGCTATGGAGTTCCACCTTGTCGCAGCAATAATTTGTAATTGGCTCAAAGAGTTTTCTATAAACTGAAGATTTAAAAAGGACTTCCATTAATGTTTCATATTTCATACTTTAGAATAAAATCACAAATTATCGGTAACTGATAACAGAACAAATACATTAAAATAGTTGCTTCCTCTTACATTTCAAAGAATTCTAAAAGATCTTTTCCTCCATATAAATTTCCTAAAGACAGAAATATTGCAGACCATAAGGAGCATTTTTCAGAAAATCAGCACTTGCTTAAAAACTTGCATCCTCTTCAAATATCTGTCAGCTTTAATCCAACATTTTTCTAATATTATCATCCAATCTATATGCCACATAATTAGGTGTATAGAGAGCAACAGTTTCTAAGGTTATGTAGGCATATATAAGCGAAGAGGAACAGTGGGCGAAAATAAATTTTGACAGAAAGAGATTATCGTACACCGAGGATTGTTTCGAAAAATCATAGAACTACTGCAGCACAGGTGACAGCAGAACCGAATATGGGCAATGTGAGCTTCACAAATACCAACATCCACGGTATGGCTGCAGTTGATAAACCTCTGATTACTGAGAGTAATACTCAAATGTGCAAATGATGGTTCCCATGACGACCATAAAACCTGGACACCAGACAACTGGAAATACACGCGTGATATGGTCAGATGCGCCGTCCTTCGTGCTGTTCCCTACATCAGGAAAGAGGTTACGTCTGGAGAACACCAAACTAAGCCTACAAGCCGGAATACCTAGTTCGGTTCCAGCAGTGAAACACGTGCAAGAGCTGTGATGGTTTGGACAGCAATGTCGTGGTACAGTATTCTGTTGATCCCATGGCTGAACTACTGCAAGGCAGTATGTAGATAAGCGGGGTAATCAGGTGTATCCCATGATCCAGATGTTTCCGAACAATGATGCAGTTTTCCAAGACGACAATGTTGCAATTTACACAGCTGGAACTGTTCATGCATGGTTTGAAGAGCTTGAAGGTAAACTTCAGCATTTTCCCTGGGCAGCACAGTCACAAGATTTGGACATCAATGAACAACTCTGGTCAGTTTTGGAGACTAGAATGAGGAACAGATTTCCACCTCCAACATCTTTAAATTAACTTGAAGATGTTCTTCAAGAATAATGGTATAACATCTTGCTACAGACTGTTCAAAATTTGCACGAGTCTATTCCAAGAAGAACTGTGGCTGTATTGATGGCTAAAGCTAGTCCAGCACCATATTAATAAAGAAATATGTAGAGTATCTATACTTGTTCCATTGTTTTGTCCAAAACTTGTATCTATTGTTACGTGAATGGAGAGACTATAGACCGGTTTTGGATTGATGATCGAGTTTATTTGACTCTTTGTTACAGCGCCTGACTACATTTTACAATTCACTATTACACACAGTCACGTCTTCACTAGCCGTTGCTCAGTAGCTTCTTCCAAATGTGGACGTTCCCCTTCCTCTGGGTTTATGAACACAGCTACCAGTTTCTCACAGCAGCAACTCACAATGACTGAACCCCAGCAGTTCTCTAACTGAGTGATTAACTCAGTCACCAGCGAACTAATGTAAGTCAATTCAACTGACTCTCTGTAACTAACTGTCCAACTTAACAACATTTCGTCACAGACCGCACAGAAAATACCTTTCCATTGTTGTTGTGCAATTGTTGGCGTGAAAAGATGACTGTTTTCAAAGCCGTTACTTAACAGCTGCTGTTTTATAGTTTCTTCTTTCTTGGTCGTTGCTTAGCTGCGGACCTATATGCCACAATATATAGATAGTATGTATCGTATTTCTCCAGAAAGTGATACAGGCTTAGTTCATATATTCGTTCTTGGTTGAAAATACATGAAAATATTTTAATATTATCCTCTGAATTATTCTACGCTGAATCCATATACTCGTATTCTTTTCAAAACTGAATGTGCAATTTTTCCTTGAAATGTTTCATTGTGTTTCACAATATCATAAAACAGGATGTAAATTTGGAGTTTTCATCTTCGCGTTTTTGAGAGAAATAATTATTATTTTCCAGTCTGAATCTCTTATCTAGCTGTCCTTCCAGAACCGGATACTTTGACAACGAACGGCAGAAAATCATTGCTTAGTACAACAATTCCTAGACCAAAGATGAAACTGTGACGAATCTTTTAATGGAATAACTTGATACGGGAGAGAATTCGATGCTGTAAAAAGCAGCTGATGAGAACTGACATGTGGAAAAGTTGGGTTACCACTGAACATCTTCTATCTGCACTTAACGTTTGGTCAGTAGTTGTGCAGGTCGTACCGGAATATGATCTTGGAGAAATAAGAATTTAGTAGACATTGCAGACGCTAGTAGCTACAGTTTTCCTGAAAGGCATGTTTCTTGTGGTTCCCATTACAGCCACAAAACTTCGTTTCCTTGAACTGTCTTACATTGCCGCGTTAGAGAAAAAGAATGAACAAATAAAACATATCGAAGACTGCAGAGCAAATTATAGCGTTTTTTTCCTTCTCCAACAACTTCATTTCTTGTCTGTGCTGTTTCAAGTGACTCTACTCTGATGCTACAAAGGAGAAGGGAGCACTTGTATGTGAAGTTCAGTAGCTGATGGCAGCCATATAATGCTCGTAGAGAGGACACTAACTAACTATATAACTAACTCTTAAGAGTCACTCGACTTGCCAAGAAATTTGCAGCCCTTTATAGAGTCCGAAGTTCCATTATCACGTTCACAAGGGCCTACCACTAATCTCTGCTCTGGACAATATTAATTCAGTCCATGCCGTCATATCCTATGCTTTAAGATCTAATTTTAAAGCTGTCTTCTCATGCAGGCCTAAATATCTCGAGTTATCTTTTCCCTCTCACTCACTCACTCATGGAGCTGGGTTCTTCTTGAGAAGCCTCCAATTGTGCAGCTACTGAAGAATTTCCCAGCATTTTATGGAACCCGAAAGTTCATTACCGTGTTCACAATATCCCTCCACTGATCCCTATCCTGAGACAGATCAAACCAATCCATACCATCCCATTCTATCTCTCTAATATCCATTTTAATATTGTTTACCCACCTACGTCTTGGTATTCCAAATGGTCTCGTTCCTTCTGGCTTCCCTACTAATATGCAATATGCATTCATCTTCTCCCCAATTCGTGCTACATGCCCTGCCCACCTCATCCTCCTTGACCTGATCATTTTAATTATACTTGGAGAAGCGTACAAGTTATGAAGCCCCTCATTATGTAGTTTTCTCCAACCTCCTGTCACTTCATCTCTCTTCGGTCAAAATATTCTCCTCAACACCCTGTTCTCAAAAACCCTGAGTTTGTATGTCTCCCCTAATGTCAGAAACCAAGTTTCACACCCATACAGAATGATCGGCAAAATTATAGTTTTGTATATTCTAATTTTTATGTTTTTAGACAGCAGACGAGAAGACAAAAGGTTCTGGATTGAATGGTAGCAAGCTTGTTACAAAAATTCTTATCTCTTCCCTATACATTTCACAAGTAAAACGTTTTATTTTCTCCGATATGTCCAACATGCCTACCCTATTTTATTGCTGTAACAATAATCTGTGAAAATTCCATATTATGTAATTTCTCCTGTCCTCCTGTTATCCTCCCACTTGGTTCACATTGTTTCCTTAGCCCTGTTCCCAGACACCGTCAATCTGGGTTCTCCAACAGATTCTGCAGAACCGTGCGAAATCCTTAGTCGGATAGCATAGTTTCGAAGAGGCAAACTTAATAGTGCAAATCTTTATTATGACTTTTACATCTCTCGCGATTAAAATTATGAGCTTGGGAAGACGCCGTAGAAAGAAACAGATGACTGAAGTCCATTTCCACAGCCTTGCTAAGAGAGCACTAAGAAATATTATGATAACAGACAAGATAGGTTTCTGTATTTTTACAGTTTGCATCCTGTTGCCTGAGTACAACTAATAATACAAATTACGCCGTCAAGACAACAATCTTTTTATTGATTTAAGTTACACTTGAGTTACCCTACATGTTTCGACCCTTAAAGGGTAATTTTCAAGTGTTTCCTGTTGGCATTATTAATTACTGAATTTCAACGTGAAATGGGGATTTCACTTTGCAATTAAGTAATGAATAATATGTAATTGAAACATCTGAAGCTCTTCCTTTAAGGGTCGAAACATGTAGTTTAACCAAAATCAATGAAAATGCTGTTGCGTTAATGGCGAAATTTATATTATTAGTGATAGATTTTTGTCTTGGATTCCGATGTTGGAGCGACGCATGTACCAAGCAAGGGTGATAGAGCGTCACTCAATGAGCACCATAGCTTCACGCTGTAAATAGTGAAACCCTAGCAAGAATCTCTCTCTCTCAATTATTGACCCTATCAAACTGCCCCAAGTGTTACTTTGTAAAACTAACTTTGTTTCAACTGTATGCATTTGTAAGGGATCTACCTCAGAATTCAGCCGCTGAAGAAAAAGAGATGCTGATGATGATGAGGATTTCGAATCAAGATATTGCTGTAACGGACAGAAACCATAGCAATATTCCAGCCTCACACTCTCGCAACTGCCACTTTTCAATCCATAAAGAATCCAATGTTTCATTCTCCTCTTCTGTGTGTTGGAACGCATGAAAACTTTACTATTCTTGGACTAATAATAGAGATAATTTCCGGAAAGTTATGTGTCCTACGTCATTATTTTAATAAAAAATTGTCATTTTTTTAATATTACAATATTTTAATACTCTAAATGCTTATGTATTTAGCATTCTGTCATAAATTACGTTAAGTATAGAATGGTGAAATGATTTATGAACAATGTAAATTTTCAATGTGACGCATTTGCTAACGATGAATGTGCATTAGACCCAAACAACGCGAGGTAGATCGATTCTTAATGTATGCAATTTGTAAGCAATACTAATTATTGTGCTTTCCGATTTTTTCCTGGTTAGCTCGGTCCTTACAGTCAGACGGCTATCTGAACTGCAATTATGAGTAATTATTAGGCAGTTCAATGATTTCGAATTGTTTAAAATCACAAACCTCTGATTTCTCATGCACATTCTTCAGAGACCCACGACCTGAATAGCCATATATGAAATTGGTATAGAGACTCTATGTTTCATAGTTAGGATTTATTTTATGTCATTTATATTTGATTTATTTAAAGAAGCTCAGATTATGTAGCATCAGATGAAGGTATAAAGAATATAGTATAAGTATTGAATTGGAAACAACATAGAAGGAAGTGGTCGTGGCCTAATATGATGCAATCCTCCGTTCCCGAAATTACCTTGAATATATGTCGAAAGCACGTACAGCCCTAGTCAGGATAAATGATACTGCACGCACCACTACCGGTAGGGTATGGCGACTGGTACAATATCATAGGGGGACGTACCATAGACTATTAGTCGCGGTGCATGGGGAAACCCACCCCCTCCAATAATAATAATAATAATAATAATAATAATAATAATAATAATGTACTCACAGAATGTGAAACATGGATGCTACATATATAGTCAAAGTACAATTAACAAAATTATGGAAATATCCAAAATTTCAACACTCATGAAACGAAAGGATGATAATATATACAATAAGTTCCAGTTCATGTTGCCACAAATCGTTTATTCAGGATATATTTTAATATTATCTTGTCTCATCTATGCACTCAGTCCATCAAATCTCCAGCTATGAAGTTACTTAAGTTGGTCTTTAATGATGGGATAAAAATACTACCCCGAAAATTGATAGATTAACAAATTAATGACTTAAAAGTAAAAAAAAAATCTATACAAACAGAACGCTGAGGTAGTAGAGACTTATTGAACGAACGAAGAAGTCTTACAGATGGTACCATAAAAAAAGAAGAGGAAAATTTATATACGTGTGGAAAAACCATATAAATTCCATCACAGGGAGTAGGTGTGTGGAAAACAGAAACAAACTGCTTTGAGAACTGAAAACAGCAAACCCATAAAACGATAAAGAGAATACGAAAAAGAAATTAATCAAATATCAAATCATTAGCCATCAACATCCGTACGAAGGCAAATATAAAACAGGATCGAAACACACCCTTAAAATGAATTTTTGGTAATAGATCGCGGGGGTTCAACGCCACTAATGCCATGCTAGGCCGTGCCATAATTCAAGCGGTTAGTCACTGGCTTCCCACCGCGGCGGTACGGGTTCGATCCCGGGTATG
The DNA here is from genome assembly GCF_002891405.2 of Cryptotermes secundus. Classification (NCBI taxonomy): domain Eukaryota; kingdom Metazoa; phylum Arthropoda; class Insecta; order Blattodea; family Kalotermitidae; genus Cryptotermes; species Cryptotermes secundus. The sequence goes on along the minus strand of NW_019731236.1, from coordinate 828,314 downwards.
GTCAAGTGGGATTTGTGTGGACAAAGTGGCGTTGGGGCAGGTTTTGTCCCAGTACTTCGGCTTCCCCTGCCAATCTTCATTCCACCAACTGCTCCACAATCACCCTCACCTATCATCTGGGGCTGTTACAATAGGCCAGAATTGGCCGCAGTACAAGGGATTTAGTCCCACCCCACTAGCAATAAAAATCGCTATGCTAGAGAGCGTCGTGAAATAACCAACTGAAATGTCACTCATACCAAAGTCCTGCATTGGATTTGACACTGAGCTTATCTCGCTTTCTCATCTGAAAGCCTCTTCTCATGAGATAGTCTTCACATTAATCTTCCCTCTCGACCTTTCGGCCTGCTGCCTACTAGGAGGTCCCCCACTAAGCACTTCCAAGTAATTCTTCTCTCCGCAACCCTAAATAGTCGTTTGACTATTATTGATCTCATGTACTTCACTGCCCTAACAATATCAAGTGACTTGCATCAATCGGAATTTCCTAACTGCGCAGTCTCTTCAATAGCTCATTCCATCCCTCTTGGATCCACATATTCTCTTATGCACTAGCCTATGTATATCACTGCAATATTATATTTAAGCATCCTCTTGCACTCTATACGATAAATGATATAGACTCCGTCCCAAGTGCAAACAATGCATTATATGTCCTTGAGCTTGCTCTCTTTTACACTACATGTTTCGGCCTCAAATGGCCTTCATCAGGTGTATACACTCACGTTGCTGTTACACTGTACTTAATTTATAATTTAACATTTAAAAACATATTGTTCCTTTCAAATCTACTTCATTAATATCTGTCTAGTTTATAGGGCGAGTAACCCTAACAATTTTAAATTTTAAATTTTAAATTTAGAGAAAAATTTTAAAAAATGTTAAAATTAGAACTGTAACTGTCCAGTTTCATGGGAAGGGCAATTGATGTTTGTGTATGGTTAGGGTTTTGTGAAATTCCTCACTTTCACCTCACAATTTGAAATTTTCCCCCTGAGACAAGCAGCAAGTGGCTTGGGTCAAGCTTGAAGCCAGCTGCCCATCCGTAAATCAGTCAATTTAATGCGTAAAACAAGGCCGAGTTCTTTAGAAATTCTAAACTTGACAGGGGAAGTCATAAATTTAGCAGCGTCGTTTCCTGCTACCCCAAAATCTCAGTTTGACAGCCACGCAGCAGGTGGCAAAATTCACCCCTAAACTGTACACTAGTGGAGATTCGCTTTCCTAATTGGAGGAGAATGATAAGCAACCTCCCAGTCTGACCGGTCCAGCCAATCATCGCCTGAAGTTGGAGGTCCTTTGCCCGAATTTTGGGTAACAAGGGCAAATATTTACCATTCAGAGGGTGCTTGGCAAGGAGGACTCTGAAATTTACCTTCACCGGGGGTACACGTGTTCTGATCCCCGTGAACACCCCCTGTGGTGACTATTACGTGTGCGTCTCAGTAAACAGTAAGGAAGCCTACATCCACAACTCTGCGAAGCGTCACTACGGTGCTGTTTCCGTACAAATAGTGCTGGTTGAATAAAGACTTCAAACAGTTAATTGCTGTTGAGGTGACTTCCCTACGCCTAAAGCCCCACTAATCACCCAAGTCGTGGCCAGTCAACACGCCCTGAGAGGAGTCGAATTGCTCTACCGGGGCTAGCAGAACCAAAGGACGGTTACAGAACTAAAGATTTTATAGTGCTACTACAAGGAAATCAAAATTAACGTGTGTAACAAAAATAATCTATAAACCAGAGAGATATCAACGAAATAGATGTTGATAATAACAATGAAAGGAACAAATGTCAAATGTCAAATTTTAAACTAAGTACAGTGTAACAGCAACGTGAGTGTATACGTTTGATGATGGCCGTTTGAGGCCGAAACATGTAGTGTAAAGGAGAGCAATATCAAGGACATATAATATATTGTTTGCACTTGGGACGGAGTTTATATCATTTATCATATCACTGCAGATTTATAATGGCGTGATTATGGAATATTTGACAGTTGTCAGGATGTTAACGCAAATTTATGCTGGTAATACGAATGTTGCGCTGACTCATCTCCACTGTTTGGAGTAGATTCAATATGTACAATATCCCATAATTACATGCCAATTCTTTCTGGAGATGAAAAAAAGTAAAAATATTTGTAAGAATACGTATCCTGTGTGCCTTCCTTAAGAAGTCACAGCTGTTTGTCAACTTGAATAGTCACACCTTAAGTATTACCTAAGTCTTACGGATTGCTTATAAAGACGAAAGAAACAACAGGGCTGTTACTGAAAGTTTCGCGTCTGCTTTCTTCAAACAGATACTCGAAATTCCCTCCATGTTCACGGACACAACTCATCTCTGCTCTAAAAGAAACTCACGAGCGTTACGTACTTTATTTCGCTTACAAATTGTTGCACTCTACTCAGCACCTCCTCCACTGGCATGGACCATGTTTTCAAAATTCCTCACGAAAAAGAAAACTTGAGAGATTTCAAGTCGGGTGAGCGTGTAGGCCTTGAAACTGGAGCTTCACCCCCGCGTCCAATTCAGGGCCCAGGATAATGTTTAGACAGCCATTGACGCCCTTTACGACTGCAGTGTGGTGGAACAGCGTCGTGCTGAAAGGACGAAAGACGCGCATTAAGGGACACGTCTTACAATAGCCCACTTAAGTGCGCTGGAAGAAAATTGGGGTAACCGCGGCCACTGACTCATGCCGGATAGACGTGAGGGCCCATGAGGCGTTAATTGGATCTCTGCGACATAAACAAATTGCTCTCGAAACGTATGTTTCCCAGAGTGTGACGACAAAGCATGACGTTTCCTGATAGATACAATTTGTCAAGCAAGGCAATCTGTATATAGAGTTTCGGATACTGGAACATTTCCACCATCCGAAGATCCTGTTCTCTTAGACCCTTTAGAGAAAGCTACCCCAGACAAAAAACAGTGTCTAATATGATATAAGTCAAAGGCAAAGTTGTTCCTTTCCTTAACTAAATAAGCACTATGTCATGAAGGCGTATAGGGGAGTGCACGTATAAACTCACGTTTCCTTGACCTCGGCACTAGTTGGAGGTGAGTGGTCAGCTAACTCCTCGGCTGCTTTACACCCGGGGAAAAGCCCCTGGTACTCATTGGATAGGAAGTTGGCTGGACCTCAGAGCCGGTCTTGACGACGTGGAGAAGCGAAAATTCTTGACTCCACCGGGACTCGAACTCCAACCCCTTGGTCGTTCATCCTGTAGCTAGTCGTTATACTGACTACGATAGCCCGGCTCATCGTCTAATATAATATTCCTATATATAATAAACCAACATCTGTCACATCAATTAGGGATTAGTGTTTGCTATTACCAAATATGTACAGCATCACTGTTTTATTTTAGTGGAATCAGGAATCTGAAAGCCGCTACGCAATAAAGTCTGCCATAGTACACGATCCTGAGCCCCTTCCATCAGCCGCCCAATAAATAGTCGCGCTCGGTAAATGGTGATCGTCCAGCCTGTGGCTTGGATACTGAGCTCACCATGAACGTCATGCTTTATGAAATGTTTACAGGGCAGGATTTAATGAAAAGCTAATGCAACGGTGGCCTCGAGGCCTCCACAAAGCATAAACTTCATCCACGAATTTCTGTTGAGATATTTATTCCTTTAAAATTGTCAAAAGTTAGCCTGTATTTTTTGTTATTGTAGAATATGATGATACATGACTGCCATAACCTGAGGTAGTTGTTACTGATAAGGGAATTCACATTTTGACTGTCCCGGGGTCAAGAATCTTTGGTTGGAAACGTTTTCAAAATTCAGTACTAGTATCCATTTAACTCTTATTTATACTATATCCAATTTGATATAGAGAACTGAAAATAGACGAAAGTTCTTAATCGCTAATGCAATTCTCGTTAAAAGAAATACTATCCCAAAATGTAAAAATTTCCTCTACCGTATCACACAAAAACATTTGTGAGTGTGTACTCGTATGTTCTAAATGTATATAAAAATCTTAATTTCAAGTCGTGATAAATTATAAAATTACGTACATCTTCTCACATCCGCATTTTGCCAGAACGAGAATTATCACCGTTCTTTACGTTCATTATAGCGAAATAGCAATCCATTCTCACGTAACTGTCCTCTTTCTTGTCCTTGATTCCTTATTCATTATTCTTGCTGTCGTCACCCGTAATGTCTCCGTCTGGTGCAGTTCCCGGAGGAGACAAACACAAAAAAGTGGATGGAAACAAACGAAGAATAAGAAGTTTCTCTTTCTTGTCTTATTTCTTTCTTAAAGATCTGACAATTTGCCGGGATGTAAAGAAAACGTATAGTCCTGTTCAAATTAAACGTTTCCTTAGCCTTCAGTTAGAGATATCCCTTTCGAAGAATTATCAAATTTACGAAATGTTTCAATCTCGCAGAAGCAAATAGTACGTTGAAGAAAGCAGTCTTCTGGGATGTGGCACCGTGTAGATGTGGTGTTAACCGACGTTTCGGAGGAACGTATCTCCTCCATCTTCAGGGTAGAAGGAAAAATAAGAAATCCCTAAGGGAAGAGACCGTGAGAACCGGTACAAGCAGACACCGGTTTCCTAAGGTAACCTATGACTCAAAAAGGGCTGTTCTGTCAATGATGATGGTGATGATAATTTGGAAAGGGAGGAGGCATACGACTGATAATTTCTGCGTGTTATTCGTTGGAGATGGAGCTAAACATTAGCCTCTAAGCATCATTCAGTGTCATGTGAGTCTGGGAAAGAATGCAGCAGGAAGTAGGGGACATTATTCATAGAAAAGCTTACCTATGCTGAAACTTCCATTCGAATTCTCAGCGGGTGCTGAGCTGGTTCTCGTACGAGTAAGGAAATGTAAGCTCAGTGAACTACGGTAAGGCAAAGGTAAAGTTATCCATGTGCGTAACTAATTAAGCAATACGTCATTAAGGCACATGGGAGGGTGAGTGTATATAGTCAAATTTTGTTGATTTCGACACTAGTTGGAGGTGAGTGGTCAGCTTCACGACCCGGCCACTTTACTCCAGGAGAAAGAGTCCCCGGTACTCATCGAATAGAAGGTTTGGTGGGCACCAGAGCCGGCCGGGACGACGTGGAGAAGAAAAAATTCTTGACCCTACCGGGACTCGAACTCCGATCCCTCGGTCGTCCAACCCGTAGCTAGTCGCTATACTGACTGCGTCACCTCTGCTTCCTCAGTGAACCCTTTCTTCTTCAATTATTTCGCGAACTGTAGCACGGAAATTTGCATTGGGGTTGAAAAATATATTTCATTTTTCTACAACATTTATTAAATATATTTTTCGCTCCGATAAATATTTAACGAGATACTCTTGTGATGCACACCAAAACTCAGCTTAAACACTTAAAGTGTTCGTTATATTTGTCCATATTTACCAAAAGTCAGATGTATTGACAAAATTTAATAGAGCTGCAATATATCAGATTAAAAGAAAATCCAATGAAAATCCGTCCAGAGGTTTTGGAGTTGGCTTGTAGTTGGACGGACAGACAAGCAGACGGATTAATTTTAATAGACGCTCTGCAGGGTTACGAACGCCACTAAAACGGAAGTTATTAAACTGCAGGTGTTATTTGCAGACTAACAAGTTTGAGAAAATAAAGTTATCCTAGCCTCTAATCCACAAAAAACGTGTAAACAAATCCGCGCAGGAGCGCCGTGGTCACGGCTCTGCTATAGAGACGAAATAGAAGAGGCGATTGCAGAATACTAAGGAACGAAATGAGAAGGCTGGAGTGAGTTCTGGGGAAATAAGTAAACGAGAATATGAATCTTAACCTGTGTTATGTGGCCTTAAGTAAACACATTGAATGTAGGATTTCATTTCCTTGTTTTTTACGTAATTGCTAGGGTACGCAATATTTCAGTCCTCAGACGTATAAACATATACATGGAGTAGGTTGACACGGTGGTTTTACGTGTATTATTACAATATTACAATTATTACAATATCGTGTCAATAATAAATGACTACATATCAGAAATATTGCATACCTATTAACATGTTTCATATCTGCCATTTCCAGCAATCCATTCCATAATCTATTAGCATATTATTCAGTTCTGCAATATATGAATCATGCAATTTAAATGAGAATGTTTCAATATTTTGTGCTCATTAGAACTGATTGGCTCTTGCGCCTGTTGCTATGTATTCGTAGATTGTGCTATGACTTTCTTATTTGCTGGAACAAATACGAGTCTTCTTCGATTTTCAACTCAGAACTCACACTAATCATTACGAACATTATATACCAGTGTTTAATTCGGAAAAAATAGAGCTCTTCACATTTGTACCATGAATTTAGGCCCATATCAAGAAGAATGGAATATAAATATTGGGTTATTCTTCTGTAATAAATGCACATTTTTAATGAGTTGTTTTAATCTCGGTTTTGCACTATATTTCCTTTAATTCAGTAAGATTCAGCCTTTCGTTTCTGGCGTATTTATTCAGCGAATATTTTATGTCAAGTATAAATAAATATTTAGCGAAATTTTACTTCCCTGTTCCTAATAAATCTGATTAATATTTTATCGTCTTCTCTAAAGCTTTACAATCATATTTACACTGAGATTGGGCATCAGGTGCCAAGAGCCCTGTTGGCTATGTTTCCATTTCCAAGTGACACATTTGATTCACTGTCTTGCTAACATGACTTCCAGTACTGAAATTAAAGGTATATATTAATGTTTCGCGAACCACTTGATGAGAACCAGACTTAACAGCATTCTCTCTGTATCCGTGGTCTCGCACTGGGACATTTGCATATGGGGTATAGAATTTGACTTGTTTATGTACCTACTATTAATGCAGTTCCCAAGGAGGCTGGATGTTGAAGCACAGGCAGAAGCGGTAGGCAACTAACTAGGTAGTGCAGAAGAGGGACAGTAATTTATCTTCTGGTGGCAGCCCACGCGTCATCTAGTGTTAAGTTGGCCGTGCCGTCTCTCCTTCCCTCAAAATGTGTTCAGAATTCCCCAGAGAGAGGTAGAAGCGCATTAAATCATCTCCTTTTCGGATTATACCTAGCGCTTTCAGGACGAATCCCGAATGGACTCCCGTCTTTATAGAGCGGTGGTTACCAAAGTCTTTGATATATGGCACCTGAGATATTGTGTCGTCACGGCACGCCTAACCGCATTTCAGTCCGGGTTAGCTTCATTGATTCACGTACACGATTGCTCGGTTGGTTTCAAACTTTCAGGTAAGAAATAGACTAAACCTACCGGTCTTGTGTGTAGACCTCTTTCTTTGTATGTGGCAGGACACAGGATCACATTACAGCTACTTACACCTATTGGTTTTCCTCAGACATTCCAGCTGAAAGAGTTTATAGCCCCCTCAAATTAGCTGTCACATATTCTTTCAAAATCTCCACTCACAAATTGATTCATAACCATGTAATATCTGGAATTTTGGCTTCTGTGGTCTAGTGGTCAGAGTTCCTGGCTACAGATCCAGCAGTCCCGGGTTCGATTTCCAGCGCTGCCAGATTTTCTGGGTCTCTCAGCCTCATGAGGATAATTGAGGGACTATTTCAAACAGATAGCGGCTCCGATCTAGAGACACGCCATTAATGGCCGTGCGTTGACCACGCGAAACTCTGAATCCGCAAAAATTGAGACTAACTTCGCCGACAAGCGGCGGTCGCTCGGTCGGTATAGTTCGCTTTCGGACTAAGACCACGGAGTTTTGTGTGTCTGTGTGTGTGTGTTATTCGTGCAGAAATATCATATCCTACCGTCACACAAGCAATGACCTCCATATAGTTGAAAACCATCTTTAAATAACCAAATAATCCATCATCCGAATTCCAGCTTGGAATTTTTTTATTGCTAGTGGGGTGGGACTAAGTTCCTTGTACTGCGGCCACTTCTGGCCTAATGTACCAGCTCCAGATGATAGGTGAGGGTGATTGTGGAGCAGTTGGTGGAATGAAGATTGGCAGGGGAAACAGAAGTACTGGGAGAAAACCTGCCCCAGCGCCACATTCTCCACCACAAATCCCACTTGAACGGACCCTGGATCGAACCCGGGCCGCCGCGGTGGGAAGCCAGCGACTAACCGCTTGAGCTATGGCACGTTCCATTCCGGCCTGGTACTGAATATTATTACGGCTACTGATTCTTTTTGCTCCCAATCAACAGGTGAACGCCGTCATAATCTTGATATTTGAAGTCAAAACTTCAAAATTCTTATCTATTTTTCATATATGATCTCCCCCCACTCACTCAGACTTATGTAGTTCTTTATATTAAACAGAGTTGTTATACTTACTGAGAGTCAGTTCGCTGTGAAAACGAATAAGAGAATTTGTTTTCAGGTCTATGCCACCTTGAGCAATAAATTTCCTTAACTATGTTACAGTTTAGCCGTCCTTCCCAAATGCTTCCTCGCCTCGTCCCTCACCACCATACCTAATTGCGGCGATGCACTGATATCACCCCTGCGTCTTATAGAAGAGATACCAACATCAAATCTCAGCTATGACAGAAGCTTTCTGAAAGGATTTTTGTGGTTTTTCCAATCCCTCCAGGAGAATGTTGAGTTGGAATTTTAAAAAGACGCATGTTACGACTTATCTAATGAGAATGTTGTATTTTAGATGGATCCACTTTCAATCTTTTCATTATTACCAGTTATCCCATTTGACAGTTTGTTAGACTTTCCTAGCGGTCTCCGTAGTCTAGGGGTAACGTTCCAACCTCATGACTCAAGGTACGCGGGTTCAAACCCGGCGGAGGTAGTAGAATTTTTAAGAGCGGAAAATTTCAGGGAACACGTCCTCCGGGAGGGACTTTAAGTCGTGGGTCCCGTGTCGTAGATTTACGGCACGTAAAAGATCCTCATGTCTCTAGCAGACCTCTGAGCAAAATTAGGTAAAGTTTCCCGCCCAAGTAGTTTCCAATGCCTCCTGTAGATGGGGAAGCATCGGGTACCAGTGCCAGAAGAGGGCCGACCTCGCTGGTAGAATGAGGCTGATAGCGGGCACCAGTACTGGTAAGGTATGGCAACAGTAGAAATTAAAGAGGGACATACAATAGACTACTAGTCGCGGTGCATGGGGAAAAACACCCCCTCCAAAAATAATAATAATAATAAATAATAATAATAGACTTCCCTAATTCTCTTCAGAATATTGAAATATGACTGGGCCGCTTCCCTGCAAATCTTTACAACTCATGATCGTCTTCTATCTCTAGTTGAAACAGAATCGTTAAACAACCGACAATTCAATCAATGACATGTATCGTCTCAAAGTTCGACCCATTTAATCAGTGACACAGTCGTACATGTATGTTTCGTATACATCTTCACACACTTTGTGGCATGGCATTCTCTTTGGACGTGTAAGATAGACTGTAAATTACTATAATTATTTTTTGCCAAATTCAAGTTCATAACCGTCTTTGACCTCCTTAAAACATAGTTCACTGTAGCTCCCTCGTATTTTTTTCAAACACAGCCATTCTGAGTTTGTGGCCACTTGACGTAACAAAGTAAACAAGAAGCTATAAAGTCTCTTTGACGCGAAGACCTCCAGGCACTCCACTCACTGAGATGCTGACATCTCCCGAGCTACTTGATACGCGAACACAAAAATATATAAGTATTAAAATAAATCTTGCGTCTGTGTGTGTTCATCAATGTACTGAGAGGAAGGAGACAGAACAATAACGTATATATCAATGTACTGAGAGGGAAGGAGACAGAACAATAACGTATATATCAATGTACTGAGAGGGAAGGAGACAGAACAATAGCGTACATATCAATGTACTGAGAGGGAAGGAGACAGAACAATAACGTATATATCAATGTACTGAGAGGGAAGGAGAGAGAACAATAATGTACATATCAATGTACTGAGAGGGAAGGAGACAGAACAATAACGTATATATCAATGTACTGAGAGGGAAGGAGACAGAACAATAATGTACATATCAATATACTGAGAGGGAAGGAGACAGAACGATAACGTATATATCAATGTACTGAGAGGGAAGGAGATAGAACGATAACGTATATATCAATGTACTGAGAGGGAAGGAGACAGAACAATAACGTATATATCAATGTACTGGGAGGGAAGGAGACAGAACAATAACGTACATATCAATGTATAAAGAAGTGAAACTGAAGCATAATTAAGGAAAGTATTTTACTCAATTTTAAATTTTTTAACAACAAACTCATATTTTCTTCAACTTAACTATAAGTTATATAAGTAACAAGTTAAATTTTTTGACTAGTTCATGTGATACAATTCCAGTCTGTTGTAATGACACTGGGTAACTAGTTTCGTAAGACTGGCTGAAGCGGAAGATGTTTGTTCTCCCGTTTTATCTTCCGTTATCAGTGTCAATGAGATTCCTGTTGGAAGCCACAAATGGCTGGATAATCTCGATACTCTTTGGTAGATTGTATTGACCGCAGATGAACCGTGTTCGCAGCTCAGTCCAAATCACGGCTTTCCCTAGGAAACTCCACTACCTTAAGGTATGAAGGAAGTTGCCCTGCGATTTATCAAAAAGCCCATGATCTGTGTATGTTTTGTCTCACTGAGAAACTGCGCCCTCTTGTTTACGGTGCCCAGTAAATGCTGAATTCAAACCAGCAACTGATGAAGGATCATGAATAAGTTCTAATTAAAATCTCTGCACTAAAAAGAGGTAGTTTTCTTTCAGTCCACAATATAAATGCTTGGTTAAGGTTGAGATACTGAGCTGAAGTACTCCATTTCATATTTTTTCTTATCCTTTTTAAAACCCATTTTTGTCAGACTTTCATTACACACAAAGTTTGAAAGCAAGCGGCTTCTCATCATTCTTGGTAATTTCCGTTTCAAACTCTCCTAATGAAAGGCCCATGAAGTGCCATACGGTCATTTCAATTTTGTCTGATATTGCAAAACCGAAGCCACTCGGCAAACAAAGAGCATTTTATTACTTCATATTTGTTGCTTACAGAGACCGGAGAAGGGCAGAAAAATCATCATACGGGTTTCATATTTATATTTATGAAGACATTACACCGATAAAGGAAAGTAAATTAAAAAAATCTCTTCAAATAAAAGGCCTAGTTATTAGTGACTGAATATTACGTATAGAAGGAAAATATGAAACGTCAATAATTATGTTAAAAATTGGCAAAATCAATCCAAATATACAGAATACATAACAAAATTACGACTGTGCGTTTTATTATTTTCATTTTCATGCAACCGCAGCATGACATCAACAGAGGTTATGAAATGTCATGGGAGACGTGTGTAACCATAAGCAGGAAATTATTGAATAGAAAACGGAAGTGCACAGTTTAAGCACTGTTTACATGTTTATTTAATGGGACTGGTATAAGATCTGTGAGCTTTGTCAGGTCAACATGTATGTGAGACCCAATTTTAATAAAATTTTGAAGATGCCTGCTTCTTGAGAAACTTATCAATAAATTCTCCACCTCTTATTGTAATCGAAGATTTGTTACCGTGTTCATAGAAGCCTGTCACTGCCTCTATCCTGGTCGATATGAATTTAGTCCTTATTGTCATATATTGCTTCCTAATTTCCATGTTAATATTACGTTCCCACCCACGGCTACGTCCCCAAAGTAAGCTCAAGTTTCCCAAATAAAATTCATAGGAATTTCTAATGCTTTCTTTGCACGTTAATATTTATACGGTTACGGTCACATGATGGGTGATCTGTATAGGCCCTAAATTATATTCTGAGAACAAATGTGTCAGCCGCTTACAGTTGAACCAAAATGCCGAGGCAGAAAAATATCTGTTAAACCTCCATTTCGTAGCTGTCACAAAGTAAAGTTGCCTTTATGCTTACAGTAAGCATCACGCTACGAAGTCTGAAGGGCGAGAGAAGGTATGGGTTCTTAGTTTCGACTCTAGACGAAGATGAACGGTCAACTTCAAGCCCCCGCTGTTTCACACACCGGGAAATAACCCCCGGTTGTAACAGGGTACTAGGCTGAGTGAACCCTCGGACTGGTCTGACCCAGTAGCAAAGAGAAAAATCTCAGTCCTTGCCGGGATTCGAAACCTGTTTGTCCAGCATATGTCCTAATTAGCAGGCTACTACTTGTTGAGATCGTACCTCAAAACTTACATTCAGTTGGAACACACTAAGAAACCGACGTCTCGTACAAAACATGACATTTTTTTATTACTGTTTCAATCCATGGAATACCGAAAACATAAAGTATCAATTTAAAAATATAAAATAAAAATTATGTTGTAACGAAATGTAACAATATTTCGGAATTTAACCAAGTTTTAGAACAATTTTAACTAGGAAAAGCAATACAGTTGCAGAAATTACGTAAAAGTATCTAATTTATGATGACTTTATAAAGTGGAAACATATCGTAGAATTATCATTACCTAAAAAGTGACCAAGTGGTGCACAAAGAGTCTATGAGCACAACAAGAAAGTTCACCTTCAAGTCCCCGCAAATTTAATCTTTAACCAATTCAGGAGGATTCTAAGGTATACTATTACGGTGTACCCTCCGGTTAAGGAAATCCCTTAGAATTGCTCACTTTATATTTTACTATATATCGTCACTTGTAAGGTGGTACGCGTGACGCGAATGACGGGTTCTAGTCTGGATGATTGGATTTGCTGGCACCTTGGTTACCACCTCCCTTGATCATGTTCATGATGTGTATTTGTACCAACCGTCTTACAGTGCACACAATTTCACCTTTCTCTTCACTACATGTTTCGGCACTAATGTGCCATCTTCAGGTGTGGTTTTATTTACGTCAAACCATTGCACTGTATGCCATCATGTCTCCTTTATAAAATGATTAAATGTATATATGTCATGTATAATAATAAAGTTTATATATTAAAACTTTTCTATACGTCGCACTTCAATTTCGCGAGTAACGTCAATCCTCTCCTATGGGAGTACTCTTCCTATATTCTTGTGTATATTGTGTCCTGTGTTGTGTCCTTCCCTTGTGACTGCGAGCGTTGTATTTATGACACTTAAATACAGGAAATACGGTGTTATGGCTGATTACACACTTTCCATTTCACCGCTGCACACGAACTAGGATTCACAGTCTTCACTAGTCGTCTCCTGGCAACGGTCCTCAGCACAGAAACTATAAGAGTCTCACTGGAAAACACACACCCAATATAGCACTATAGCACACGTCTTCAAATCACACGCAAAAAAAAAAAAGACGAAATTCCAATGGCTATCACTTAAAACTGTTACTGTTACTTAAACACTTAAACACTGAACTCTGAAACACTAGTCTAAGTTTAAGCCTAAGTAACATTGCGACTGTCGGTCAGTCAGTCAGCCCCATCTGAGGATCATGACCAGACATTTATTACTCTTTGATAGTTACGGTTTTGTTTTTATGGGGCGCCCTCTCTGAAGATAGGACGGGTCTGTCTTTTGTATATGCTGCCGGCTCTTGCCAGCACAGTCTTTCTCGGGTCCGAGTCCCTTGGCACTCGCGACCATATTTTACGGTCTCAAATTTCAGACTTCCCTTTTCGTCACCCCTGTATGGAATCTCGTTATAGAGCCTCCCCACCGGCCACGCACAGAATACAGCCTCTATTGTTGCCGCGGATTGTTCATCGTGACGTTGCATAGCAACGGTCACGGCATGGACTTCGTAAAAAGCCAGTCACGCAAAGGACACATTGCTAACTTATTGGCGCGCTGACCGTTGCCTAGCAACAAGCTATAAATATTAATCCTATTGTTGCTTCACTTACGCGACTGAAAATTGTTTACAGGTCGTTGCCTAGAAATGCTCTGGCCATCCATGTTACAACATTTTATCATTTTTAATTTGAGCTTCATGGACTAAATGAAAATATGTTTTACAATGGCAGTGGAAATTAGTGAATAATACGTGTAATTCTTTGGAACTCCGTGATTTTTCATAACACGAACTGCAATACTGTTTTAGGGGGGTACTTATGCTTGGAAACGGCAAGTAATGTAACATTCAGCTCAGATCGGAATTTTAGAAGTTTTAATATCGATAGAGTTTAATAAATTCTTCCAATGGTATATAAAGAAAGGACTATAGGAACACAATTATTTGAGATTTCAGTTACTACTTTCTCATTTCGAAGAAAAAGATTCTATTCACAGTTTTATGACACAAAGAAATCTGTCATTTGCCTGCGTTCAGAAGGAATTCCTCTGCGAGATAAAACAAAAGGCTACGGTCGTCGACTTTCACCTTGTAATTTCAGTTTCAGAAAAAAATGTTCCCACCTCCCACCCACGACAATCATTTAATTTTCCTAGCTTTCTCTTAGATTTCCTTTAATTTGTTTGCGTTGTGTTTCGTTTGATCAAACCTCCTGCGATGTTTTCTCTTATTTGTGAGCCTATGAGAGAGCGAGAGAGAGTAATATTTATTCACATCAAAGGAGTCACGTTTATACTCAAGAGCAAGGCGAGAAATTGAGAGAACTTACACAACAAAATATAGATTTATAGATTCCTGTAGCCTGAAGTCTAATTTTGTCTTCCTTACTAAGCAAATTTTACAGCTTGAAGGAATAAAATATTCAAAACTATGTGATCTGAAGTTTTCAGGAGAAAAATCGGCAATTTCGCTGCTTATGCAGCTAAGATCAAATACAATTTCTTTAAAGTGACGCAATGTCTTCAATATATCCATCTACATAATGAGAAAAATTCAGTTTCAGTACATCTTTCGCCCAAGAAATTTTGTTACACTGTTGCAGCATAATCAGGCCGTTACAGAGCATGGGATTCCACACTACGATTTGAGCCAGCCTTACTTTGCTTCAGGCTACCACAGCCGTAACTACTCTGTGCCTTTTACGTGAGATTGTGTTTAGAATGGGTTCGGTCCTTTTAAAGCTAAAAACTTTCTACTCCAACTGTGTGTGTTAATGTTCACTTCCCTTAAGGGCATTTTTTCTGGATTTGCTGAGTGGCTGAATCCGCGAAGTCACTCTCAGGATCCCTAAGCTGTTACCGGTAGTGTTATGTATGGATTTATGGATATCCTGCGGCGGGACCTTTTTAAATTTGCTAATAAGTTTGAGAGAGATGAAGGGTCCATATATCGGTGTCCTACGCGGGATTCGAACTCTATATCTCAGCGTTCACTCTAATTACAGTTTAAGAGGTGCAGCTATTGAGATCAATTGCATTAATATTGTCATGATAATTCTACGGGATGTATAATCAATGTGTAACGGCTCGTAGTCGGAACATGACAGCTCTGTTATTGTACGTGGAAGATCCTAGGCTACGGGCTGGACAACTAAGCTCTGATTTCAGGTGGAGGCAGGAATTCGCCTCTTCCCGCAATTTTTAGGCCGACTCTAAGGCCCGCCCAGCTCTCTACTCAATGCGTATTGTAGTTTCTTTTTCCCTGTTTAATTCGGGTCGGGTCTGAAGATTGCCCCTTAATGTCAAGATAAAAAAAAGTGGATTTTAATTTTCTAGGATTAAATAGGAGCTCAGTTAGTCGAAGAATTTACGGCTTTACGAAATTGATAATTGAAAAAGAAAGCCCGTCATTGGACCATGTTGTCATGTGTATGGGTGACTATAGACTTAGTTTGAATTGGTAATTGGATTTATTGAACAGTTATAGATCCGTGACTACAAGTGATTATAACACTATCGCTAATCCACACAATCTACAGTTTACTACAACACGCACTAAGTTTTCTCAGTCTGCTGTGTCTTCACCACTCGCTGCCTGGTGATAGATCTCAACAATGTGTTCGACTTCCATGCTCACGTTCTTGCCGGCTAATAAATACCCCACAAGAGACTCATTGTTTCAAATATGCTGCTAATAACATGGCGGCACGGACCGCAAAGAAAACACCGTTCATCTGTTACTGTATTTATTTTTGCGTTCGCGTCTGTTGGGATTCCCACATGATCGCTAATGAGCCATTTCCTAGGAACGGCTGTTGTTTGCAGAGCCATTGCTTACCAACGGCTTCTGTGTAACTGCTTATCTCGCGGTCGTTGCCTAGCAAGGGGTCGAGATGAAGCAATGTATTGAGCAAAAGAACTCAGCCCACATCGTCACCCTGAGCTTATAATTTCGTCCGATATGGGCCTATGTCAGACTCTTCCAGATGTCGTTCTTTCATGTTTTCGGATGAAAAATTTGTATGAGTTTCATTTCTCTCCCATAAGTGCTACATGAACGGCTCACTTTACTGTCCTTAACTTCTCATACTAATTACATTTATGAGGAGTAGAAATGCTGGACAGCCGGTCACAGGGGCCGCGCGGCCTAAGACATTAACCTTCCCCCCCCAATCGCTGGGATCGTTGGTTCGAATCCCAATCGAGGCATGGATATCTGTGTGCATTTATTCTGTGTTTGTGTTGTTCTGTGTGTAGGTAGCGGACTTGTGACGGGCTGATCCCTCGTCTAAGGGGTCCTACCGATTGTGTATAGGATTAAGCAACTGAAAAAATGGCCAAGGTCCACAAGGGCTTTAGAGCGATAGATAGATAGATAGATAGATAGATAGATAGATAGATAGATAGATAGATAGATAGATAGATAGATGATGGACGGATTGCAAGTTATTTAATGACACTGTATCAGCTTCAGCGGTTTAGCATATAGTTGTGTGGTATATCTCTCAGTAAAAGTGAAAGGATCAGAAGGAGAGCCAGTGGTCTCCTACTGCAAGATACTCTCCTGGAATTCATGCCGGGTAAGGGAACCCAACAAAATCCTCGTGAAGATAGGCGGTCTCCCGGCTGAGGTTGTAATCGAATATCTTGCGAATACAATTCGCATACGTTGCCGCTTGTTGCAGCTTGCTCGCTGTGTAAGAATTATGAAGCTCCTAATTATGCCGTTTCCTCTGTCTTCCTGTCTTCCTTTGGAGTTTAATTCCTTTGCTCAGAACTCTGTTCTCAAACGTTCCTTTTCTCTATTCTTCCGTTAGGAAGAGAAACAAATAAAATCCTATAAAACAAAAGGCAATATTACTTTTTCCATATTTTATTCTCCACCACAAAAGATTACGTTTTATTTTTTCCCATTACCTTTTATCACTACTTGCGTATCTTATCTAAATCTCCTCTTCATAAACATTCCATGTTGACTGTTAAATGGATGTTAACATAAAAAGAATATATGTACGGAAACATCTTTATAGTGCCTTTATTAAGAGGTGAAAGAAATGGCAGAAGTAGAGGAGAACAATTCTAAATATAAAATCAAAAAATAAATGAACATATTCATTGTCATATTTATAAAGCTGTAACTTTCATAAATCTAGGCTTAGTGTAACAAAAATAATATATAATTTTCTTCTAGGTAAATTAGTTTTAAATTCTGTAGTTAAAACGTATATTTTCTACCATGAGGTCTTCTGAAACAATGGTTCGATCTACTGCAGATCCAAAACAAGTTCAGATCGATCCAACTTGTCATCTTCTTATGATTTTTTTTTTCCTTGGCACTACAGCCCCAGTTGGCCTAGGCCTACTTGCATGAACTTCTCCGTTCACTTCGGTCTTCTCATGGATACTTTCAGAAATTCTACGCAACACGATATAAACGTTCTTGTATGAAGAAGATTTCGAATAATAAGTATATAAATGTATTCTGGTTTCCGTTTGGCCGAAATGTCCAGCAACACAAAATATCCAATACTTTCGAATAGCTAAGGTGATATAATATGCAACTAACTGTCTCAGCCTACGGGTTAATAAATTATGTCTTAGAATACTGGAAATGAAAAGACTGAAGTCAACTTTTTTATCGTCTTTCGGAAATTTGCTCCCTGTAAGAGATCGGACGTTTCTTCTACAATACGGATCGCACTGCACGTCATGTCTGCGCACCAAGGATACCAACATGGACCACCACATGATATTACAGGACAACACAAAAATACCCAAACAAATAAGCATGCCCCTGACACAGTGGTCGACAGTTGGAATTGGCGTCATTTTCACTTAAATTATATCGTGACATGACTCCCAAAAGCCGGAATGGTGAAGTCAGAATAGACGTTCAATGCTAGGCAATGACTCGGTAAACACATTTCCGTGGCAACGAATACGCAAGCAACAGTCGAGTAAATTCCATTGCTATGCCACGGTGCTGTAAACACGCATTCCCAAAAATAGAAAGGCTGTGGTACGTGCAAAGTGGTTATAAAGAAGAGTTCAGTTTAGAAGAGTCAGTCGAATTTGGAGACGGCAGCCTCAAAGGATATGAGCTTGAGGGCAGAGGAATTGAAATGATTTGGCAGTTTCAGAATAATGGCAAAAAAAAAATAGGCTGTGAAAAGATTTCATGTATGATTTGAAGTGAAAGTGAGAATATTACGAAATCCGTTGCCAGGATACGGCTAATGAAGGCTGAGAATCCTACTGGGTGTGTAACGGTGAACTGTAAATTGTGTAGATCAGCGATAGCACTATGTTGTCTATAGTCCCGAGTTCTGTGAATAAGTAGTGAATAAATCAAATCATCCAATCCAAAACCTGTCTATAAGTCAAGCAAAACCACTACACATGACAATACTGTCACGTGTATGATGCTACGCGTGACGAAAATAACGGGTTCTAGTTCGGATGACTGGATTTAGTAGCACTTCTTTACAAGTTCTCTTAATTACAATCAATGCAGTGTTATCGCTAGTTTACACACTTGTCAGTCCACCGTTGCACACGCACTGAGATACTCAGTTTCCACTAGTTGTCTCCTAGCAAATGATCTCAACATAGAAATTAGCATTTCAAATTCCTACGAAGTCTTCTTGCTATTTCGTTTTCAATCACTCTGGAACCTTGGAACTAAAAATTCGTTTGGATTCACTCCTCCAGCTTATGATTGACTCGTAACGGTCCTCAACTGAGCCTGCTTCTGTATTCACTTCTCTTATAAGCACACAGCACAGACACCATGGAAAATACCGCCTCTATTTTTGATGACGTCACCGCTTTCATAGTACGGTCAGATGCGCGAAAATATGTTTACGAACTGTTGCCTAGAAAGAGGTTGCATAAACCCGTTGTTCCACTGCTGCTCAGAGCGGACGACATAGAAAACACAGTCTCATCTATTGTTGCGTGTTGGATCGTGTTTATAGAGATGCTGCCTGGCGACGCGTTTATCAAATCTGTTACAATATTTTGGACTGTCGTTTTACGACACTGGCCTCTACCTACAGACAGTAGGATCTGGAAGGAAGCGGTCAAGGCCTAATCTAGATATTACCCCTGAAAATACGTGGAGGGTCTGAGGAAAACAGAGAAAGATCTCACTCAGGATATTTTGTGTCCGGGTCGAGATTCGAACAGAGAACCCTCAGAATACTAGTCACAAGCCTTACCTCTACGACAGTCCGCTCAGTGCGTCACTTAGACAATTGATTCACATCTATATAACTACAATGTAATCTGTATCAAGGGCTCTTTCAAAACCCCATAATTCTACGTGCGGTGTCTCATATTTTTCCTATTAGGGAGGAGCCTAAAAGACTTGTTCCTTTTCCCTTCTCCAGGCCGCAATAAAACCATAACACTCCTCTGTCGGTTGTAGAGAGATTTCCTGCCTAAACATGTGCTGAAGAATTATATCTTCTGGAATATCACGCCATGCAGTCCGTTGAAATTCAACAGATGTTTCAGACGAACTGTCGCCTCCAACTTCGGGGTAGAAGAATAAGTCAAGCAAGAAAGCAACATGAAGCAGGTGCTGCTTGCCACCTACTTCATGGAGCCACGTTTATTTCAATCAATACCATCAGCGGTAGCAGCTGTTGGCCATTTTAAGTAGTAGGAGCGCTGTTGTCATTAAATGAATACTTCTGAAAATTAATACGGTAACAGATTTCTAACAGTATTTACAATTCTATGGCGTCCCATTTGACTAGTATTGAAAGGAACATGTCTTCCGCTAGTCCTGCAGTAATTCCCAATGTAGGATGTAACTGAAGGTGTACTAGTTCTTTTGTGAGAGTTGAAGGTTATACGACAGTGAATATTGAGCTTGTCTTCTGGGCTCTGACACCGTTTGGTCTTGGTAAGTGGTTACCCTGAAGACGGAGTGTTGGTAGCCACATGCGAGACTGCACGGTGTCACACTAAACGGATTGGCTTGGCGGTATCGCCCTTGCCTCGTAATCGCGAGAATTTCGGGTTCTACATAAACGTATGCTGTTTATCTCAAAAGCATTATTACTCCCAGTATTGCCAACATAAGCTTCAGCTCCTTTACAAGTTCAAGTCAGAATTCAAAATATTTAAGGAATTGGAGTGAAGTGGCGATGTCACTTTAAGAAGGGACTGGCAGCAAGAATATTTGTGAATAGTTCGTTGAAAATCAACTGACATTTCGGAGGAACATGTTGCCTCCGTCTTCAGAGGAAAAGAAGTAAGCCAACCAAGAAACCAACATTATTCTCTTCCTCTTTTTGAAGTTGAGAAATACAAAGAGCCATAAAGAATTGTTTTGAAAAATTCCTATAGAGAAATGTGAATTTAGAGGAGAAGATGACTTGGTGCATCAGACTTCCAAATGTCTTTCTTCCCAATCAGAGGTTCACAGAACAATCCATCTAGAGAAAAGGTGGTTGTATTGTAGCATGTAGATCCGTTACTAAGTAATGACTCCGTAAAAACGCCCATTGCTACGCAACAGTTTCCTGTGTCGGATCAATTGACCTAATAGAAGAGCTGTATTTTACGCGTTACTTGCAACAGTTGTATGACGCAGCAGTAGAAGAGATCTGTTTTCGTGCTGTTCGTGCCTAAGTGTTATACGCAGGATAAGTCTAGGATTTACTGAGTTGTGAGACAATCGCCGGCCGGTAAGGACGTGAACCTTGAAGTTGAGGACTCTAGGCCGTTGCAAACCGTTGCCATACAAAGCCTGGCGATGACACAGAAGGCTGAGAAGTCTTAGTACGCGCTGCAGTAAATTGTAGAGTGCGTGAATTAGCGATAAGCTTGTCGTTACGATTTGTAAGCGTTCAGTAAGTCCAGTCACCAATCCAAATCCCGTCTATAGTCACTCACACACGTGACAATACCCCTCACCTTATTCCAGTACCCCAGTTGGTCAGTTTCTCCCAGATACCAACTGACCGCTAGGCGTGACATCACCAATTCGATTAGATTGGAATCAACAGGAGACAATAAAGGACAAGTGTAACCCGGAAACATAGTTAAGCTTCAACCATATTTATAATTTTCAATTCTCGCATGGTCTCATACTTACCGTAAATGAGATGAGAAGTAATGCACATCAGGATAACGAGGAATAAAACGGAGATTCTTCAACAGCGACTTAACACGCACACTGATATGTGTGTGTGTGTGTTTGTGTGTTGAGGATGTTTGTTCCAATAGACAAAACATGTGGTTGATGATCTGGTTATTTTCATTTGGAATGGTTGTTAAAAATAAAATCCGACACCGCCTTACACCTCCAAGTTTGGAGGAAGGCTCATGTTTAAAACAACAGGTCTGGTGATTTTAGCTGGCATATTTGTGTGATATCCTCAGTTAATCAATTGCACTGGAAGGTTTTACTGTTTATGTTTCAAGTGTGTTCTCCTCTGCTCCTGTTAACGCAGTCTCTTCTTCTACACCGCACTCTCATTGTCTGGCAGGACATAAAAGTGTAAGACATTTATGTTTGCCAGGGAGCTTCACCTAAGCAAGCTCTAAAGAAGACACAGCAACACTTTGTATGTGCCCATGTATGTATGTAAGTGTATACATTTTTATTATCAATTAACACCTGGTCTCCTGTGGCGACCGAAATATTTTGATTGGCAATTCATTTTTCGCATGGAATTTTGGATTCTTTTCCGAGTACAGATCATAACGAGGAAAAATATACCACTCACCAACTTTTTTCTTTAATTCGCTTAGTGAGGGGTGGAGTTCAACTGGGTCCACTCGGCACGGCAACCACTGATTGGCCTATTGTAGCCTGCCCTGGGTGATTATGATGATGGGGAATTTGGTGGAATGCAGATTGACAGGGGAAACCGAAGTATTCGGAGAAAACCCACCCCAACGCCACTTTGTTCACCACAAATTCCACTTGACCAGACCCGGGATCGAACTCGGACCGCCGCGGTGGGAAGCCAGCGACTAACCGCTTGAGCTATGGTGTGGCCCACTCACCAACCTTTGTCTGAATTCGAGATCTTTTCTCGGACGCTACACCTTCAAAGAAATATCGACCTCTGCGTCTATACATGTAGGACCTATGAATTTATGTTTAGTGTGAGTTATTTAACAATATTTTCGTTATTGAGTCTTTGTATAACATCGGATGTTGGGATGAAAGATGAATGATGAATTCAGTAGGATTTGAAAGGAAGCTTTCGTGGCCTAATCGATATACTTTCCCGGCAGTTTCTTGGAGAGACTGAGAAAATACAAATCTGGTGCCACGGTCACAAGATTCGAACTCAGCACATCCACAGTAAAAGTTCAGAGTGTTATTTCCAGACCTACAAGCTCGGCTGTATATATATATATACAGTATATTCGAATCCCAATAAGGTCATTGAATTTTTCAACTCACCTAATCCTTCCAGCCGCACTATGGCCCTGGGGTCGACTCAGACTCTAACAGAAATGAGTACCAGGAATACTCATGGGAATAAATGGCGGCCGGAGAGTAAGGCTGACAACCTCACCGCCATCTGTGAGCCGATTGTCTAGCAAATGTGGGAGCCTCAACATCTTACAACCCTATCGGCCTCCGCGGCCTGTTACAGGGGTAACTTTACCTTTATATGTGTGTGTGTGTGTATATTCCATTGTGCTTAAAGCTTGGCCTTATAATTTTACTCCATTAAAGCTGTAAAAATAACAAAAGAGTTCATGTATCAAATGACGAACAGCTCTGTGAAGTACTCTGCAGCCATTATGTTACGTAATTGGATGGTCAGAATTTCTAAAGAACCAGAGAAGCTGTACAAATTTCATGTAGATTTGAGATGAGGTTTCTACTTTTATATTCAAATTCAAGTTCCTGTAACCTTTCCATCACACTAACAAATTCCGTGGTTCACGTTCCTTCTTGAAAATGTTATATTTATTCAGATGATCAAGAATTCCTCCCTTTTGTACAGAACTCAAAGATTAGTTATATATTCTTAAGAGCTCCTTTGTCCTATCTTGAGCCTGGGCAGTCCATTCCACGCTCTAACAAACTATTTCCTTAAGATTCACTTTAATATTATCCTTCCATCCCCCCAAGTCTTCTAAGAGGTCTCCTTCTTTCACGTTTCCTGATTAGTATCCTTTACTTTTCCTGTCTCCCATATCCGTCCATTTCATTATCTTTGACTTGGTCACTCATAATAACACGGAAGAGAGATAATTATCAAGCTTCTATTCCGCTTGGCATTTGCTGTCTGTTAGAGTAAAGTTGTCTTCATCCTTAACTAATTAAGCACTACGCCATGAAGTAGTATGAGGGCATAGGTATATAGATCTAGGTATTCCTGGCCTCGGTACAAGTTGGAGGTGAGTAGTCAGCTTGACGCCCCGGCAGTTTTACCCCAGAGGAAAGAGCCCCCGTTTCCACCTCGACGGCCCCGGTTCGATCCCGGGTCTGGTAAAGTGGGATTTGTGGTGGACAAAGTGGCGCTGGGGAAGGTTTTCTTCGAGTACTTCGGTTTCCCCTGCCAATCTTCATTCCGCCAATTGCTCCACAATCAACCTCACCTATCAACTGGGGCTGGTACAATAGGCCAGAAGTGGCCGCAGTACAAGGGACTTAGTCTCACCCCACTAGCAACAAAAGAAGTTCTGAATATTCTCCTAATAACATGAAAACTGAATGTGACACGCAACACGTTGTTTTCATCGTGTAACCGTAACAAATGTTAGCTTCAAACCGTTTGTGCGATAAAGTTGAGCACTGGGTGGTGTGATGTGTGAGTATCTGAAAGCGATGATCCGTCGCATTTCATACGGGTATCATGTTCAGCATCTGAACGCGTGAATTGATTATTCACTCGATACCAGATCAAACGGTAAACACGTCATATCCAGTGACAGCAAATCGCAGTTTTGAAATCAGATTACCGGAGGGGTGGCGCCTCTTTCTTAAATGAAATTGAATGACAACTTGAAATAATAATCGAAATTAAAAAAATATGTTCTTAATATTAGGCAGCGCCATAGCTCAAGCGGTTAGTCACTGGCTTCCCACCTCGATGGCCCGGGTCGATCCCGGGTCTGGTCAAGTGTGATTTGTGGTGGACAAAGTGGCGCTGGGGCAGTTTTCTCCGAGTACTTCGGTTTCCCTTGCCAATCTTCATTCCACCAAATTTTCCATCATCATAATCACCCGGGGCAGGTACAATTGGCCAATCAGTGGCCGCCGTGCCGAGTGGACCCAGCTGGACTCCAC
>NW_019731236.1:784270-803815 GCF_002891405.2 Cryptotermes secundus | reverse complement strand
AGTCGCTGGCTTCCCACCGCGGCGGCCCGGGTTCGATCCAAGGTCAGATCATGTGGATTTCTCGTGGACAAATTGTGGATGGCGAAGGATATCTTTGAAGGCATACACTGTCTTCGCTCGCTTGGAAACCGGGATCGTGGTTTCGAATCCCACTCAGGGCATAGATGTTTAGTTTGTTTGTGTGCGTGTTTCTGTGTTTGTGTACAGGTAGAGGCCTTGCGACGAGCTGATCACCCACCCAAGGAGTTCTACCGAATGTGTAAGATCTAGAAAAACCGAAGTGAACGAAGAAGTTCAAGGAGGTAGGCCTAGGCCCACTGGGGCTGTAGTGCCAAGGAAAAAAAAAAAGGATATCTTTAATTTATTTGGTTTTCTTTGCCAATTTTCATTGAACAGAAGCCTCCATACGGTTGCTCCATCCGGGACTGGTACAGTAGGCTCCATAGTGACCGGTGTTCAAAGTGGACTCGGTCCCACCCCAAGAACAGAATAATATACGGCTTTTCAAATTTACTAAATACAACCAGTTCCTATCTGCCTTCGCTAATGAATCATATACTCCCTTGATTTTCCAGTATTAGGCACTGTTTTGACTTTAATTTTCACAAATAATTCTAAACGTATGAATCATTTAGTTATTATTTAGGACCGGGAAAGTCTTCGCCCGCCCGAACACTGGGACCGTGGATTCGAATCCCACTTAAGGCATGGATGTCTGTTTGTTTTTATTTTGTGTTAGGTAGCGGCCTTGCGACGGGCTGATCTCCTGTCCAAGATTAAGAAACTGAAGTGAAATGAAGCTTTTCGCGGATGCCCTATGCTCCAATTAGGAGCAACAGGAATAGAAGAAGAAGATGATGATGATGATGATGATGATAAGGTGGATCAGTATTTGCAGAGGACAGCACAGTAAGGCACGGACATAAACACGTGTCTCCAGTGGGTTTTAATGAATCATCCGAACATGTAAGTACAACTGTTTCAGTCAGAACAGGGATTTGGGCCCATTAACCTGGTACCCGAACTCATAAGTTTTCCCATTCTGGAGGTAATAAAGTACCCGTAGTCAAGGTATCGACCTGCCTGCCTTCCATAAACCACAGTATGGGACAGATTAGCTACCTATCTCAATCTGATCTTCCCTGCGTGACCTCACGTGCGTCTGATCCTCAGGCGGAGGAAATATATTCCACTGAGAAGGTAAGAGCTTGACTTAAAGAAGGGAATGGAATCCATTTCTACAGTGCAACCCGTGGAAAACAAAATAGGAAGCAATCGGAGTGCTAGTAGGAAGAGGAAGAAGAAGAAGAAGGATTTGAGGAAATTGAATTTTCTTGAAACGGTAAGAAGAGAAGAGAGACCCGCCCTCAGTACAAACAATGACAGGTTCTAACCTGTTCGTTTTCATGAGGCATTCTAATTAACCTCGATACTGCCTCCTTGTACATCTGTTGCGAATAATATTCATTAATAGACGAGTCAAACCAAAGCAGCCCAATAATTCAATTTTCCTTGCCCAGTGCTCTGTACCTCGTATGATAGTAATGGATATAAATGAACCAAAATGCGTGTTCCATCTCCTTAGGATACCGACTATATATTCATGAGAGGAAGATAATTATGTATTTAAATCCAAATTCAGTGAAAGTTATTTTCCTTATATCTGTATGTAAACTGCAAATCCCGAATTCTTGGAAATGTGGTTCTGTTCACATCGCATAGCAAGCCGGGAAATTGCTTTTTAAAAAGACCGCAGTGGAATAAATGTGACCTGTAAAGTCAACAGAAATTATTTTATGTAACCTGTTAAAACTTTTCCATTTCGAATAAACCCACATGGCACAGATGTCTATCTTTTCATATTTACTGACGAAAAGATGATGTCTCATGCATAACACTTGATTGGTTTGGGGGTAATTTAACAATGCTTCTCCATCTGCAGTAGTTGTACAAGCTAGGAAGTTCAGCGTATATGTTTAGGAAGAAAATATAAAATGGTATGTTAAGAGGCCCAATATTCGCTTTCAGATACTGAGGAAAACTGCAACAAATCTGTCAGCACATATAGACATCCCGGCAGAAATTGAAACCGGTTACTTTTAGAATAGACAATGGCCGACTTCCTCGAGGAGCTAATTCTCTTCTCCATATCGTATCATCTTCCTATCATATCCAACGTCTTTCTTAAAGCGTGAGGATCATTCAATAAAGCCACACGGACAGAGTACGTATACTTTCGAAAATGGACTCTTAGCTACTTGTTACTAATTTCTTTTTCATTCTTGGGATGGGCTGAGAGGCCATTTTAAATTCCGGCCACCGTGGGACTATTATACAGGCCACGGGCGATAGATGAATGTGGAGCATTCAGTAGAATAAGAATTGGGAGGGGAAATCGAAGTACTTGGAAAAAAGAAATATATGGACGGATATACAAAAGAAATATTTAATTTTGTCACCAAAATGCAAACATGGTGACCATACCAGTTTGCTTCCTTCAGAATTTATCATTAAAAATGTAACAGTAATATAATTATGAAAGTGTAAATCGTTTATTAGAGTAATATTAGGGTAATGTTGGAGTTAAAGTAATTTATTTGGGTAGCAAATATTATCTTCATGCAATGATAATAACAGATCAATCATAACTAAAATTATTGCGAATGTTACATCTGAAGAGTAAAAACTTGTGGCTCCGTAAATTTCACAGCACCGAAGACAAATACTGTTATATATTCTGCAGTAGCTATGGTTCTCAAGTCCAAAATATGCATGCGTATTGTTCAGCATTCTCCGTGTATCTGGACGCGAAATTGTACGTAGGTACAGGCTGTCTTTTCATACTTGACCCAAGCGCTGCGCGAGAGAAGCGAGGAGAAATATGGCAAAAAGTAGCGAGTCAATGAATGTAAGTTCATTGTGGAAGAAAGGATGCCAGAGGGTACCAAAATCCACGTTTTAACACACACAATTATAAATTACAATCCTTATCTTATTCTTGGTAGGCCCTATCATATTCGTTACGCATTCCTTCGAGAAGAGTCTATTGTAAAATTACGGACTGTCGGTTTTGCCTTCAACTCTTCACTGCATCTGCAGTAGATGGCAGTAAAATTAAATGCAGAATGCCGTACTTAAAGTAACTTAGTTCGAAAGAAAAATGAAATGTCCTTAAAGCGTCAGGCTAGAGTGAGTTCACTGACTTATCTTAAGGTTAACAGGAGAAAGGACAGTTGGAATACACAACAGCAATGAAATAGTTAGCTCTATCTCATGCAGATGGCACTATTGCAGATGTTCAGGTTTATCCATAGTGTGACATGTTTCGCAACGGAGGACCCCTACCTCCCCAGCGGCACGTGGCGGTAACGTAGCGCTCTCGTTACCGTTACAATATACTTGTACAGAATTTCGTCTTGTTGGAGGCATTGTTTCTAAGATGATAGTCAGATGCTTCAGCGAGGAGTTCTGTGGGATATAACGCCATGTAGACCTGTGAAATTAACAGATTCTTCGAAGGAATATATCGCCTCCATTTTCAGGGCTGTATTTACTGCCTGCTTCATTTTTCTTGGCTTACTATCCGACCCTAAAATAGGGGTGATATTTTCCTCAGAAAAGACTACGCAGGCGTTATAACCTAGCCACAACCACCGCTGTGAGGACATCGAATTCAGCCCTAATTTTAGCGTTTCTCGGTCGCTGAACAAGGCGAGAGTAAGCGAGTGGCTGCAGGCGGCCTTTGCCCTTAATTAACACATACTCAGTTAACTCATATAGCCTTTCATAACATAGTTACGAAGGAAACTGTGATGCAGTTGATAAAGAAGTAAATGTTTCCCTGCTCTCAATAAAACGATGTTATTAAGGTTTAAGATGCAATGGAACTGTTGCTCCATTGCATCTTAACACCGCTACTAGATGGAGTTGATTGGTTATGCTCACGAACCGGTTCTTTTACCCAGGCCAAAGGGCCCCTTGTACCCACTAGACATGAGGTTGTGTGGGTCCTATAGATGGTGTCGAGGCTGCGGAGAAGAGAAAGGCCTCTTGCCTCTCTCGGGAATCGAACACCGATTTCACGTTTCTCCAACTCATAATCTAGTCATTACACTGAGTTACCCCAACTTTATGAAATGTAGTTATATATACCAGCCGATCTACAGAATAGTGCAAGGAAAATTCCCATTTTCGCTAAAGAATCAAATTCCAACTTTCAATAAAGAGAAATTGCGTTCAATAAATCAGCTTACCGTGCTAGTTGGAATTTATTGAATGAGGTGTAATGCGGCACCAATGAGATAAAAATAAGAAGAGAAAGAAAAACAAGGGAATTGCTTTCTCTGAGAAACAAAGCTCGATATGACTTGCATGACATAAAATGAAGAAACCTACGAACTGCCTTCCTACCGCGATACAAAGAGCCAAGCAAATAACAGGAAACACTATTTTGCTAGATATAATGAGGAGAACTGACATGGCTGTATTAAACTAAATGACAATCTAGAGGGCAAATCGATACTGAAGGTCGTATGTGGCAGTGACATGAATGCAGTTAACAAGGAATAATATGGCGGTTGCTAATGAACAGCCATATCCTTCCTGTCCAATATAATTTCACTGTATTCGGGCTATTGTTGAGGTTAGAAAGAAAACATAACTGGACACTAACAGCGTATCAGCAGTATATCTGATTCAGATGTTTATAGAGGGCTACAGATCGGTGAGGAAAACATCATTGGTTCTTCCGGCAGGTCACTCATTAATTTGGAGATGATTTTGTTTATTTGTTAATATTGACATGGCTTTAATGCACTATTGTTCAGAGTCACTATAGTATTGAAGTTATCATATATAAACAATAGAGCGCGATGCTCTTGCTAGCTGCATAACATACCCTGTACTGCACTGCTGTAAAAAAAACGAGAACAAGGCTATTAGAACGTACTAGAATACCTGGCCTGAATTTAAAGTAAGGTAAACACGCTGATCAGCCGGTCACGGTAGCCGAGCGGTCTAAGGCATGCACTGTCTTCGCTCGCTCGGAAGCCGGGATCGTGGGTTCAAATCCCACTCAGGGCATGGATGTTTAGTTTGTTTGTGTACGTTTTTCTGTGTTTGCATACAGGTAGAGGCCTTGCGACGAACTGATCACCCCCCCAAGGAGTCCTACCGAATGTGTAAGATCTAGAAAAACCGAAGTGAATAGGAAGTTCATGGAGCTAGGCCTAGACCCACTGGGGCTGTAGTGCCAAGGGGAAAAAATCTGTGTCATAGTCAGAGTTGTTAATATTTCGAATAGGAGCAAAATATGGCACCAGGAGAAAATATGTTTAGTCGCTATTGGAATTTCTACCTTTTGCGTTAAGAGCTCCTCTGGATATCTTCATCGTCAAACTTTTTAAAGTGACTAAGATCTTATACTTTTAAGAAGCCTGTTCTAAAAATGTCCCAGATTAACAAATGTTAGGTAAAAATTGCTGAATTTTCAGATAGTATCATTCCATTAATGTGGAAGGCCATTGAAGGATACAGACATGTGAGCTAAGAATTTCTCATCTCGAATCCCTTTTAATGGACAACCAAAACCCATTGCAGGATCATGGCTTTGAAACCTTGCTGACCAACCAGAATGTAATATGAGTGATTTTTCATAGTTTTATTGCTAAAAACATAAAAGTAAAGAAAAAAGAAAAGTGTGTTCATTAGGGATGAGATTTATGGGGCTGGGCATCACACAAGAAACAAATTAATTTCAGCGATTTCTACTTGGCAAACAATTCGGAATTCGGAAACGTTAAGTTCGTTCGCAAAGAAAATATAGAAGCAGATGTAGTTTTCTCGGCAATTCGGAACTCGAGTTCGGCAGTTTCCAAATTTTCATAACATTGAGTTTCACGTTTTCCACAGTTCAACAGAATATATGGACACAATTCAAGTCACATGTTGGCATATTTTTATTTACATTTTTCCTCAAATGTCACTTACTTCCCTCAGTTTGGTCCTTACGTTATGAATCTTGCGCAAAAATTCATCTAAATCAATATTTAACCAAATGGAATAGGACATATTTTAGAATGGTGATGGGTGTTCATTTCAACTTCTTTATTAGAGTTCGTAACAACGCAACAGTACAATGGTCAAGGCTAAAATTAGCTTTGCATGTTTCGGCTCATAGAGCCATCATCAGGCAAATTCATGATAACCATTTTCACACACTACTGAACTGCAATTGCGCTGGTAAAGCTGGATACTTGATAATTATTACATTTTAAAATACATGGTAAAAATAAAATAAACTCTAAACTTATTATAAAATTAAAGTTATGGCGTAAAATAGGGTTAAAAACTTTTCATGTGATATTCTTCATCATCAAGTCAGTTTGTTGCAATTTTGTTATATTCCCGCGGACATAATGTTATATCTAGACTTGTGTACATGTAACAAACTGCCTGGAGGCCCGTGGTGTAGTAGTGGTATAGTTCTGACGTTAACTGTTTAGCCCGTGCCTCATCTTACAGTGTATTTGTCCGTTCTGTACGGAATATACGAAGATTGCAACTCAGGACAGTTGTTCAAGAAACTTCCTCCCTGTACGTAACCAAAAATCCACAGCGTCTTACAGATTATCTACCGAACCAGAAGAACAGCGTTCTCATATCCAGACATTGTTTCGTTAAGATCCAATTTATTATACTGCAATCAATACCTAAGACCGCCTCTGTGGTCTAGTGGTAGGAGTTCCTGGCTACAGATCCAGAGGTCCCGGTTTCGTTTCCCGGCGCTATCAAATTTTATGAGGAATAGTGGGTCTGGAATGGGGTCCAATCAGCCTCGTGAGGATAATTGAGGGGCTACTTCAAGGAAATAGCGGCTCCGGTCTAGGAAACTAAGATTAACGGCCGTGGGGATTCGTTGCTTTGACCATGCGACACTCTCTATCCGCTAAAGTTGGCACTAACTTCGCCGACAAATGGCGATCACTCGGTTAGTATAGTTCGCCTGCAGAATACACGCCACGAAGTTTGTTTTCTTTTGTTTGTTTATTTGTTTCTTTGTTTGCAATCAATACCTAGATCTCCCTAATAGCAAGTAATTCTGATTAAATTTCAGTACGTAATCTGTTTCTTAACATCTAATATATGCTACATGCCTCGCCCATCTTCACCATAATTATGTGAAGAGCACAAATTGTGAAGATCCACATCAAGACAATTTCTAAGCCTCACAGTAGTTCCTGTCTCCCAGATTAAAATATTCTCATTAGCGCTTTTTCCTCACGGTTTCTCAATATTTTTCCTCCTTAGAGACAGATATCTCAACCATGTTTGTCTTTTACGCATTCTTTACACTGAACGCATTAAGGGTAGGCTATATCTGTATGCCCGAATTCACTAAACTATTTCGATTATTTTTTGTACCGTGGGTCCACAATGAGGTCCACTGTCATTATGATATTTAATGATCCAGAAGGGCGTATAGCTTCTACTTTAGCTGAAGTCCAAACAAGTATCAACAAGAAAGCAGTCTTCTGGGATGTGGCAGACTGTTTGTACCGGTTCTCACGGTCTCTCTTCGCTTGCGGATTTCTTATTTTTCCTTCTACCCTGAAGATGGGGGCGTTACGTTCCTCCGAAACGTCGGTTAACACCACATCTACACAATGCCACATCCAAGAAGACTGCTTTCTTCATAGTCACCGCCGTGAAAACCTCAAATCTTACAAGTATTAACAAATCTGCTCACATACTTTCATAATACGCTAAATTTTACATTAAATAAAGCGTGGACGTCATAGAGACATAACAGATGCATTTGAATTTGTGTTACACTCGTATTTATGATATAAATTAAAAGTAATTAGAGAACTAGACTTATGTAGTATACTGTCAGTAGTTTCAAATTTTTTTTTATTTGACATTCCCAAGGAGTAACTATGAAGCACATGAAACCCTGGGATATAACATTGTATAATTTGGTAGATATATACCAATGTTTCGAAAGGACCTACTACATCAATATTTTATACAAATATGGGGGCTGCAGGTTCCTCCGAAACGTTGATGGCTATCTACCAAACTACAAGGCATCGCGTTAAAGAATTCTGCCCGAATATCAGCAGCTGGAATATAGAGTTTAGAATAGGATCATGAATTGTAAGGAACTGGGAAGGAAGCGACCAAGATCTAGTCGAGGTACTAGGGGCTATTGCCAGGAGGGACTAAGGAAAATCATGAACAATTTGAGTCAAGATAGATAATGTCCCGGCTATCGAACCTCAAGAACAAGCGTTTAAACCCCGAATCATTTTATCAAAAGAGAAAATAAGTTTCTTTTTCTATGTTGTGTTTTATGTCAATTGTACATTTGAGTCTGCAATAAATGAATATATAACAATTGGAACATGGAGAACAGGAAAGGACGCACATATAATATATGTGTACATATTTCCTCACTTGTTTAAATTCGTTGCGAATTGCATCCGTTTATTTTGCCATATGAAAACCTCTAACTTGAAAATTTGGTCTTGTATTTACAATCGATCGTAATTTCCGTTCGTTCGTTCATTCTTTCTAAATAATTCATCCATATGCATGGGTTTAAGATTATATTTGCATAAGAATATGTCTTACGAAGGGACTGATAGCCATGGCAATTGTCTAGTTTACCCCTTAAGTTGGAGCACACCGGAAATTAGGTTCAGAATAGAGAGAGAGAACTTCAATATCGCAGTGCGTTTGTCTCTGTCCTACTTGCTGTGCCATACTGTGCAAACATCTTCCAGTCTGAAAGCGCATTCAAGCCTCACGGTCGCAGCTAATTTCTACTGCACCTGTTTCTTGATATCTAAGATGTTAGTTTGTTTATGAAAACTTGAACACGTAACTTTCTTTTTCCACCCAGTCTCTTGATAAGTATATAATATGTTATGCTACGTAAGATTTGAGGTTTTCACAGCTGTGATTATAAAGAAACCAGTCTTCTGGAATGTGGCGCCGTGTAGATACTATGTTAACTGACGTTTCGGACGAACGTATCGCCTCCATCTTCAGGGTAGAACAAAAGAACAAATCCGCTAGCGAACGAGCGTGAGTAGGTGCTAACAGCACCTGCTCACGCTGCTTAGCTTGCGAATTTCTTGTACCCCGAAGATGGAGTCAATACGTTCCTCCGAAACGTCGGTCAACACAATATCTTTATGGCTCCACATCCCAGAAGGCTGCTTTCTTCATGTTACGCTATCATTTGAGGAGCATGTTCTTTACTTATATGCTTGAAAATTGAATGCCATATCTGTGAAGCAGCATTTATTTCCCGAATTCTAAAAGCAGCCTTTTCTTTCTTGGAAACTCCATTGTCATCTTCAACATTCCTGTCTGCATGGCAGTCACCTGAGTACACATCAGTATGTTGGATACGCTGGATTTATTTGTAAAAATATAATAATATAATGTTAATACTGAGCTTAAATTTATATATAATTGTGGCTTACAGAAAAAAAAATTGTTTTAATTAAAGACCTACAATCATATGTATTCTGAGTTAATGTGCTGTCATCCTGTATGATATAAAGTTTTGAAATATAAGGAACATAAGGTTATTCTGAGTCATCAGGAATGAAACTGCAGTAGATATACCACTAAGAAAGCGGCCTCCGTAGTCTAGAGGTAACGTTCCCACCTCATGACTCGTAGTACGCGGGTTTAAATACCCGGCGGAGGTCGTCGAATTTTTAAGGGCGGAAAAATTCAGGGAACAAGTCCTCCGGGAGGGACTTTAAGCCGTGGGTCCCGTATCGTAGCTTTACGGCACGTAAAAGAACCTCATATCTCCAAAGGAGGTCACTGAGCCAAATTACGGACGTTTCCCGCCGAACAGTAGTCTCTAATACCTCTGGTAGATGGGGGAAGCATTATAGATACCTCTCAGCTAGTAGAGCCGGTCTCACTGGCTGGGCGGGACTGATGGTAAGCACCAGTACCGGTAGGATATAGAGACTGGTAGAAATCATAGAGGGAAGCACAATGGACCAATACAGGTCTCAGTGCATGGGGAAACCCACCCTCTCCAATAACTAACTAACTAACTATACCACTAATAATACGTGTAGTAGATTCGCATTCTAAAATGAATACATGCATCCCACAATAGGTGACTGTTTCACACTGACTAAACAAGCCGTTATTTTTGGGCACACGTAAGTTTCGTGTCACCGTAGAAGGCATAACTGTCAATGTGAGTGCTCGTACCTTGTTACGACTAAAATCTATACAGAGTCTGTTAAAACAGTTCACTCTTCTTAGATAAGGAAGCCGAACATTCTTCGGGTTTACAAACTTAAAACTGAGGCAACAGAAATACCAGTCACGGCACACGTTGCCTCAGGGCACCTTCATCCATCAATTCATTTAGCAATGGTTCTACAGCCATTTGTTGGGCCCTGACCTCTTCTTCATTTTCGTAATTCTTTTCACACAGACGGTTGGACTCGGGCGAGCAGCTAGTCCGTCGCAAGGCCGCTATCTACACACAGGAAATATAAACACAAAATAAACGCAAACACAAACATCCATGCCTTTGAGTGGAATTCGAACCCACGATCTCAGCGTTCGAGCGAACGAAGACCGTACATGCCTTAGACCACTCGGTCAACTTGATCGGCGTCAGGGCAACTTCTCTCCACGTAATTTTTGTGTATTGTTTTGTAGAAAAAATAGAGAAAGGAATTCTATTTACATATCTAAAAGTTTCGTGATTAAGATTTTATTAATGTGAAATATTATGAATTTACAGTAGAGATAATATTTTGTTCCTTATGCTGCTACTTTATACATAAAAATGTAAAGCAAAGGTATTCCTGTAACAGGCCGTGGAGGCCCAGAGGGTTGTAAGATGCTGAGGTTCATCTTCTAGACAATCGGCTTATATAGATGGCGACAAGACTGCCAGCCCTACACGCCTGCCGCCCTTTACCCCCAGAAATATTCCTGTACTCATTTCTGTTAGAGGCTGAGTCGACCCCAATGCCATAGTGCGGCTGTAAAGATTAGGTCAACTGAAAAAATCCAATGACCTCATTGGGACTTGAACCCGCGACCTTCCGGCTTGTAGCATAGTGCCTCAACCAACTATGCTACCGCGTGCCCTAATACTATATACAGTATATATATAATTTTCTGGGTGTAATCCAGAGATGCGTCGTTGCGACGTTCGGGGACTTGGCTGGAGTCCCATCGTTGGACGCTTGGCTGTCACAATACATAAAGTATATCTCCTATTGAATTCCTTTGTATACTGATGTCAAGGCCTCCAGTAGTCAGCCCTCAAGTTTAGTATTCAAATGTTATGAGTGCGTTTGCGACTGCTCTCACTGGGAGTGTAAGAACTACGCTCCGCCGCCATTTTAAGTTCACCATATATATGCATATCGGTGCACTCTCCTCTTCTGCCTGATGTTCGCCCCGATGATAGCGATACCAATGTGCGCTACAGAACTCGAGACGATGCCACCAAACCCCGGAAACCAAAGCCACGCAATAAATTTCTTGCCTCTGTCGTCTTTAAATTGATTAAGATAATTAAATAAGCCTTCAATTTATCATTAACTAATTTAAATACATAAATGACTATATATTATAAACGTCATCACTTGATATAACTAGGTTGTAGCTTTGCTCTTACGAAGGTTCTTTGTTTTGAGATTAAGACGAATGAAATTTTTTTTAATGTTTCCTATTTTTTTGCAATCTGTAAAAGTTACAATAAGCAAACGGTGGGATCATATAATATTGGCTTGTAGGAGGCTACTCATTAGTAGACGCCTTTCGTATAATAATCAATACAGATTAGTTGTGTTTGCAGGAGTAGAACTTACATCTATAACCTTAATCTAGCTTATATACTAAATATAATGCCTAGAATCTGCCCGGCAGATCAATTGGCGCGAAGCATTTAAGTCTTCTGTTCCGAATCGGCTGGCTCATGAGGTCTGTTGCTACTGCGTTTGGATGCTTGTTAAGTCTGTTACTATATTTAACACTAACTTGTTTTATTTCTTCTTTGACTGTAGTCATACCAAGGTCACTCCGGATGATTTTGTTGGGCACATACCAGGGGGCACTGGTTATCATGCCAAGTACCTTTGACTGGTAGCGTTCTAGTATTTCGATGTTTGAGTTTGAGCTCGTTCCCCACAGTTGGATTCCATACGTCCAGAGGGGCTTCAGTATGATTTCGTAAACCAGTAGTTTGTTGTCAAGTGTCAGCTTGGAGGTTCTTTCTATTAACCAGTATAGTTTAGTGAGTTTTAGACCTAATTGTTTCCTTTTAGTGTAAACATGTTTGCGCCAAGTCAGCCTTATGTCAAGATGCATCCCAAGATATTTAGCTTCTTCTGCTTGGGGGAGGTGGTGGTGGTCAGATGGACAGGCGGGCAGGTCTCTTTCCTGGTGGTAAACGTAACATGTACTGATTTTGCTTCGTTGGCTTTTATTCTCCATTTAATAAGCCACTGCTGAATTTTGTCCAAGTTGGTTTGAAGGATCTGGGACGCCGTTTGCGGGTTTTCATGCGACGCCAATATGACAGTATCGTCGGCGAATGTTGCTGTTAGCACGTTCTGTTCGGTGGGTAGGTCGGCTGTATATATCAGGTATAATATGGGTCCTAAGACACTGCCTTGGGGTACTCCGGATAGAATTGGGTAGAGGTTTGTGTGTTCGTCTTGCTGTTTAACCAGGAAGTGTCTATTTTGTAAGTAAGATTTGCGTATAAGAAAATAGTTGAAGGGGAGCAGTTTCCTGAGTTTGTACAGTATTCCAGTGTGCCAGACTTTATCGAAGGCTTGTGTGATGTCCAAAAAGGCTGCTGAGCAGTACTTGTGGTCTTCTAGGTCTTGTCTAATCTTCTTACTGACTCTATGGATCTGTTCTATTGTTGCGTGTTGTTGTCTGAACCCAAACTGGTGGTCAGGAATGAGGTTGTTTTCGTTGGGATTAGTATCACTTGAGCAACTTTCCATTGGTCTGGGAAGTAGCCAGTACGCAGGATTGCATTAAATATCTGTGTGATGTACCGTATTCCCTTTTCTTGGAGTTCTTTTAATACTTTCCCTGTGATCAAATCGTAACCTGGGTTTTTTTGGGGGGGTTTATGTTATAGCTTACTATGTTTTTTATTTCGTTGTTTTCAATGAGCTTAAGGGGATATTCCACCCGATAAGGTGATTCTAGGAATTGCTGTATTTTTTCCTCTTCATCCGATTTGAGTTCAAGCGGTGCAGAATATAGGTCTTTCACAGTCTGTTTATGTTCTGCTCACGGTCACTTGGACCAGCGAGACTGGCGTAAGTGTGAGATGCGGCTGAAACTGATTCAACATCTTGTCCAGTTATAGAATTTGGCTGAAAATTCCGGCTCTGTTACCACGT
This sequence comes from Cryptotermes secundus, assembly GCF_002891405.2. NCBI lineage: Eukaryota > Metazoa > Arthropoda > Insecta > Blattodea > Kalotermitidae > Cryptotermes > Cryptotermes secundus. Next base: position 790,385 of record NW_019731236.1, on the reverse strand, counting down.
AGCCATTTTATTATTTATTTATTTGTGTGATCTGCGTGCCCTTGTGTCTCTTCATATGTTTGGATTTGCACTGTGTGTACAGTAAGTATTTTGTTTTGTATTGTTCCCTTTATGTAGTCTTTCCTTGTCTGTATTAGTGTAAGATCTACTGCCACGGGGTTAAGACCCAATTGCAGTAAAATAATAATAATAATAATAATAATAATAATTACTTTCTTTCTTTCTTCTTTAGTTCGCAGAAGTAAAATTGTAACTTACATAAAATAAAGAAAGTCTAAATTTCTGTGCGTCTTTATAACAGAAATTCCTTTCTGATTCGTCTAAAGTCCCTCTTTATAGACACAAAATGCTACTAATATTTGTGTCGGTCCATATGCCATAGAGGAACAATGAGTAGTACCCAAAAGGAATATTTAAGTTCGTATCATGAGATCCAACAACGACTGCCACAGACACTATAGAAGAACTGATGTTTTATACCCTATTGTGCAATTAATTTAATAAATGTAAGGACACGATTGAATAGGATTACAAAATAAAAGAAGAGAAAGCGAATAGGGGTAGGGGATATGTATACATTAGGCAAATTGTGGAATAAAGTGGAAAAAGGTAGCGCAAGAAATATCTTCTTTTATGATTTTTGATCAGACTTTGTTCACAAATATACAATATACTATAGGAATTGTGGAGTTTAAAGGGGCAATAACATAATAAGGGAATAGTATATTTTGGGTAAAAGTAACAAATGAAATGAGATAAACATAAAGCAGCCAGAAGACTTCACTTTTCAGAGCACTACTCAATACAACATAATGTGTTTGTGAGTATAAGAAATAAAAAAAAAATATCCCTTTGCTTATGTAAGAAGGAACAAATAGTGGTTACATACGTATAATAAATACGGCCGGATAACGCAGACTATATAACGACTGGTTACGGGCTGAATGGCCAAGGCGTCGGAGTTCGAGTCCCGGTGGAAACAGAAACTTCTATTTCGCCATGTAGTCCAGACCGACTCTGGTGCCCACCTACTCCAATATCGAAAGGGTACCGAGGGGGGGAGGCATTTTCGTGGAGGTAAAGCTGTCGGGGCTCAAAGCTGACAACTCACCTCCAACTAATACCGAGGTCAAGAAATTGTGGATATACACACCCACTCCCCCATACGCCTTCATGGTGTAGTGCTTAATCAGTTAAACACAGAAATAGCTTTAGTTTTTTATTTTACTTTAATAATATTTTAATAGAGTCATGAATCAAACTGGATATTTTCACAGGCTGGTTCCGGTCATTTATCCACGTTCTGCGCATTTCTGCCACACACATTTTCGAACGCCTAGATACGAATACGGGACGTCCCGTTAGACACCTCGTCCTATTACAATTCAGTTACCGTCTCAGAACAACGCCAAAACAAAACAATTGGCAACATCCACATTATAGACAGAATTCGAGAACCGGCGATCTCAGCTTTTAGGCGTCTTGCTCCCTTCTTTGCGGAAATGAGATATACGTTCGCTTGCTGTTGTGTTTGCTTTGTATGTAGAACACTACAGTTACAATTTAAATACTCTAAGAATAGTATAAGATGCAGCATATTCTTAAAAATGTCGCAAATGCGATAAGAAATTTCTATTATAAGCAATTTGTGTTTATAGACGATATGTCTTGCTCGAAACATGGAAACTGTTGAATCACGTGTATGTTAAACAGCTCGGCAGGCAGGAATGGCATTTCTCTTCTCCACAGTTTTGTTATTTTTGCTGTATTCGACAGAAGTCTAATACACCCAATGCCTTGGAGTGCGACATTCGATTTCAATTTAAATAAAAATATTACGAGTATATTTTTCACTGCGTCATTAGGCTTTATTAATTGGGCTTTGAAAATGCATTTTTATTGAGCCTTCTTTTCATCTCTCTAACATGGAACTGCACTGTTTTATGAAAGTGTTTGGTGTATGATGCATACAAGAACTGTGGCACTGTTAACCACATAGCTGTAGCATACAAAAGGCTTAGTACCAGCTTGAAGCGAAGCCCCTTCAGTCAGCCTGTTCCGTGCAGTTGACGGTCGGCGTAGTGATTTATACGTCGTTGCGAATTCTATAGCAGGGAATCTGCTAGTGTGGGGGCGAAGCGCAGTAAAGGAAATATACCGACAAAGTAAGACAAAGACAAAAGAACTGAGAAAAACAAAGGTTAAAGTGTTCTAGTGACTACAGACTGACATCTTTTGAAATCATGAAACAATGCCCTTCTTCCCGAGTTCATAATGGTACCCTCTTTCCTTTGAAACAAGTTTTGAGAACACTTATCATTTGTGTGTTACATTATAAGGTTACAAATGCTTACACATTGCAGGTTTTCGCAGCATAATTAGGTTCTACGTGTTTTTTAAACCTGCTATCAATCGAATATCACACACCAACATGCAACTGGTTCAGAACTTATGGCATCTAAATAATTTACTCGTAATTATTCTTTGTTTTCCGCTATCGTAAAAGAAAAATTATAAAGAAAGTGTTATATTAGAAAGAATTAGTCTCCCTTCAAAATTGTGAGATTCTGCATTAATTTGCGCAAGTTCTTGGGGTCACCTTGCTGCTCTTGTATAACAGGATCACAGATACTCAAAATAGAGAGGGTTAGTAGCGTGACATTTACATAGAGTTTCAAGAAAACTGGCTACTTAATATCTATCATGCTAATAATTGAAATTTAATCTGAGGAATACATAAAAATCAGATTGCTAATTGGTTTCCAAAGAAGGAACTGTATTCCTTTGAAAGTCTAATAGTTCGGAACATTCAGGAATTTTCTCGTTACGATACAAATCTGATAAACAAAATGAGAGACTCTCCTTCTAGCAGACATTTTTATTGCGAAGAAAGCCGCTAGTCACGTAAGTAAAATAGATCACATATTTTCAGCTCATTGCCTGTTTTATCAAATAGTGGATAATATAATAATGAATAGAAGCATAACTTCATATTCTATGCCATTAAATCGTAGAATCACCACAGCCATATTAAAGAGTTCTATCCTGGTTTTTAGGTTTCGTTTTCTAAATGTCTTCGTGTTAACAAAGAAAATGTCATTGGTATAAGAGAATCTAAGAGAAAAGACCTTTGTCGGACTGTGTTGAAATGATGCTTGACAGGTAAAATAGTTCGGCCAACCCGGGAACCTTAACCCATAAACAGCATTGTGTGACTGGTACATAGGCTTGGGTTGGGTTGCTTGAGAATATGGACAATATTTGTACTGAAGAAGGAAGAAGTGACAGGAGGCCGGAGAAAATTGAATAATGACGAAATTCATATCTTTACTTTTCGCCCGGTGTAACTAAAGTGATAAAGTAAAGGAGGATGAAATGGGCAGGGCATGTAGCACGAATTGGGAGGGAGCTAAATGCATATAGGATACTGGTGGGAAAGCCAGAAGGAAAATACCACTAGGAAGACCAATACGTAGGTGGATGGACAACATTAAAATGGATCCCTAGAGAGATATGATGGGATGGTATGGACTGGATTGATCTGGCTCAGGATAGAGACCAGTGGAGGGTACTTGTGAACACGGTAATGAACCTTCAGGTTCCATAAAATCCTGGGAAGTTGTTGAGTAGCTACACAATTGGCGTCTTCTGGAGAAGAGTTCAACTTCACGAAGTTAATTACCCCAATCTCGAACATTCTTAATAGATTTTCTTCCCTTACGGAAAAAAACTACTCCATTGTGAGGGAGGTAAAATTATTGTGTACATTAATCTTTAGCTCTATACTTAACAGAAGGGAGTACTGGTGATTCCTAACTAAATGATATTAAACATTCCATGAATTTAATCTGCACTTAATTTGTTCGTGAGTGTAATTTTGATTTGTTGCTCTCCTTCCCAGTGTTGGAACTTTGCCACATCTTCCAAAGATTTATTATTAAGATTTACAAAACGATAGCCAAGCGTTCGGGTGACGAGACATGAATAAGTACTCAGTTTCTGTACTTTATTTCTAGACCAGCTTCTTACTAATGGCTAACAGGGTGTCTGCTAATTTTATGATGTTTATATTTACGCCATCATATCACTTTATGCCATATCTCTAATTTCATATTTTATTTACTCAGTTAAAGAAAAGACAACATCTTTCATTTGCATGAAATCGAAAGAAACTAATTGACGTCAACTGTAAAATCGACTGAGGTAACGCCACAATTAGACGGGAGCAGGGACTGGAGGCAATTTCATGCGCCTGATCTCTCTTTCACTTCCTCTCCTATTGCTGTTTCATTTCACTTATTTTCTTTCCTTCTCTCCGTTTTATTCCATTCCATTTCCATTTTTCGCTGCCTCATTCAATCTTCATTCTTTCTCTGGCACTGATTACCTCTGTTCCGCCTAAATTTCTACGAGTCTCCAAGATTTTTTCCTCTGTTGCTTTCACACAGACACACACAGAGTCTCATATAATGCAGCACCTCACATACTTTATTTACTTCTCTTCCCAAGGCTCAGATAATTCGAAAAGCATTCTGGGTTCTTCTTTCTCAGGCCAGAAAAAGGGAAATTTGATGAGAAGTAAAACTTTCATTACCTCGAACATTGAATCCATTTCACTATTTGAAATTAAAATGGGGCTAACTCTAGTTTAGTACTCATGCCACTTATCGTCAGACTCCTTTAACCAGATCATCTTTACTGAAGTCTCCATTTGCTTCATTTTCTGTACAGTTGTTCTCCTGTTGCACCTCCGTCCTGAGTAGATGCCCGTTACGGTAGTCTGGAAACCAACCGCAGGTCGCAGCACTGCACTGCTTATCACACGTCTCCGGTTAGCTCCGACTTTTGCTTCTGCTCCATGTTCTCCTTGTCTCCAAGTTCTGCTACAACTTCAGAAACCATGGATTTCAGAAATTGCGTAACTTAAAGTAAAAGTAAAGGTATCCTGTAACAGGCCGTGGAGGCTAATAGGGTTGTGAGATGTTGAAGGTCCCATATTTTTTCTAGAAAATCCGCTCATATATGGCAGCGAGGTTGTCAGCCTTACGCGCCGGCCGCCCTTTACCCCCAAGTATATTCCAAGAACATTCCTCGTACTCATTTATATTAGAGGCTGAGTTGACCTCAGGGCCATAGAGCGGCTGAAAGGATTAGGTCAATTGAAAAAAATTCAATGATCTCATCAGGACTTGAACCCGCGACCTTCCGGCTTGTAGCATAGTGCCTCAACCAACTACGCTACCGCGTGCAAAGAAAGAAATTCCTTTCAAAAGCGCCATCTTCTGGGATATAACGCCGGTAGCCCGTTCAAATTCAACTGACATTTAGGAGAAAGATATCGCCTCCAGCTTCAGGGTCGAAAAATAAGCTAGACTGATTTCATGCTCGGCTTATATTCCGACCTTGTAAATGAAAGCGATATATTTGTTCGAAACATCAGTTGGCTTTCAACAGACTACATGGCGTTACACCCCAGAATATAGTACTCTTCATAAACACCGCTTCGGGAACCTGAAATCATACAAATTCCCTTTGATTTCCCATATTTAACTATATAATATGTGTCTTTAATTATTTGTGTTCATTCATACGTTAACCTTATTGATAATTCTTCTGTTAGAGTTTTCGTATTGTTCTTGGTCTATACTGACATTTAGAGACTGCTATCTGTGGATCGAATGCTGTAATTCCTACCCCACGCTTGCAGTTGCTCAGAATGCATTTAGCCTACGCTCCCTGGCCACCGCTTCTTGGCTCGTTTCTACCTCAGTTATAGCTTTCATCTTTGGTTTACTATTTCCTGTTGCACTTTACCATATGTCCGAGGAGACTCAATACCACTAGAAACAGTGTAATAGTGTACAGAGAATTTGGTAATTACTAACACCACTGAATAATTTACACAACCGTCCGTCAATGTGTTGCATGCAGTTTGACACACATACAAGCAGCATAGCCCACACACAGCACAGCGCATGCCCAAGGCATTTTGTCGCTGTATCCACTTATTACTGAACTGAGCATCTGTAATTTTTCAGCCCAGAACACTAGTCTCCCATAGGGGACGTGGAATCGCTTCAAGGGATGTGAGGTAAAAACCTTTAAAATTGTTTGG
>NW_019731236.1:771646-784246 GCF_002891405.2 Cryptotermes secundus | reverse complement strand
AAGGAATAGAAAAGATTTGAAAGGAGTAAAATCTTATGAACTTCAATATATTTTAACGTATTATAGGTCTGTTTATACTCGTGTAATAGAGAATTCTCAACGCTATAACTTCCATTATAAGAAAGAACATGATTCTTATGTATCCTATATCACACCACAGTCTGTGGTTATCGAGAATGAAAGAAATGACAACACACATGTTCTACTTAGGTAATGGCGGATCTCAGCTCTTAAAACTGAGAAAATTATAAAAATAAATGAACTATACTAATGAACTTCGGATTATATTCGAAAAAAAAAACCTGCTCAAATTAACTTCAGAACTTTCTCTTACCTTTTTCTAATTTATAGCTTAAATCTCAAAATAAAAGTAGGAACTATCATTAAAAGAGGTCTACCTGTTGTTTCGCACAAATACGGAACTTGATGTCTGTCCTTGGGTGGAAAGCACAATTTAGATATTTAACAATCAGGTTCTCAGGAAAATATATGGATATAAAATCGAGGAGGAGGCAAGGAGCATTATGTGGGAGGGCGAGTAACAAACACATAGGAGGGATGAGAAAAGCGTACAAAATACTAGCCTAAAAACCTGAAGAGAAGAGAACACTTGGAAGACCTAGACATAGATAGGAGTATGTTTAAGAGGATCTCACAGCAATAGGGCGTGATAGGGTTCGTGTGGGTCAAGTATTTGTTTATTTATTTTTCAATAACAACAGCGTCAAAATTTCGACTTTATTTTCTGATGACAGCATACGTGTATTTACGGACCAATGAAAGGGAAAGAATTAGGAAGAAGACGAACAGTGGCCTCATTTGTTATCACTGAAAATCTATTCGTGGATAAGGGAATATTATTAAAGTGTATTTAAAAACAATATGAGGGTGAGGGCAAAATTGATCTGGCACAGAACAGAGGGGCTATGCTACAAGCCGGAAGGTCTAGGGTTCAAGTCCCGATGAGGTCATTGACATTTTTTCAATTGTCCTAATCCTTCCAGCTGCACTATGGCCCTGGGGTCGACTCACTCTAACAAAAATGAGTACCATGAGTTAATTAAATAATTTTCCTTGGGAGTAAAGTGCGGCCGGCGCGTAAGGCTGACAACCTTACCGCCATCTTTGAGCCGATTGTCTAGAAAATGTGGGACCCTCAACGTCTCACAACCCCATGGGCCTTCACGGCCTGGTACAGGGATAGCTTTACTTTTTACTTTTTACAGAACAGGGATAGGCTGTTTCGCACACGCCAATGGATTTTTTGATCTGTAAATGGAGTACAATCTCTGAATTATAGTAATGACTTTCATTTGGCTGTACTCCTGAAGAGTACAGGTTTCTTCGAAACGCTGTGTAGTTTAACGACTACCCAACTTTTCGGAGTACCATATCGCCTCCACCATCAGGGTCGAAGTGTGTGCCTAACAAGAAACCATTAGAACCAGTAGATTGATCGCGAGATGCAAGACATATCCAACATGGCTATATTATTCATCTTAAATGCTAAAAGTAAAAAGTTCTGGGAAGAACTAATCGCATATTTTCGTTTGATACGAAACGGACCGCAAAGAAAACAACGCTTTCAAAAATTCTTCGTTGCTGCCAGAACGTCTTTACCGAGTTGTCCCCTAGCAACCATAGGGGGATACATAGACAGACCCATAGATACACCCCTCCAATATTTCTTCTACTGTTGCGTGTATTCGCTGCCGCGGGAACGCGTTTGCCGAGCCGTTGCCTAGCAACGATAGTAAGGGCACACGTACAGACACACAGACTGATAGAAGGAATTTATGAATTACGCCGTTGAGATGTGCTCAGATGCCATGACATACTCGTCCATATCAAGTTTCATAAAGATCGGTTTAGACAATCAGAAGTTGAGAGTGGTGTGGTCTATGTTCATTTTTTCAAAATAAGGAAATTATGCTAATAGAATATTAATATCTCTCAATACAATTACTAACAAACAGTTGCCTCGTGATGAAAGCAGAAACACATCTCGAAATGTGGTGTAAACTGCACGAAGCATGCTTCAGATAACGGACAGCATAATGACGTAATGATAGATAGGAGTTTCAGTTTCATTCTTAGATATTTACTAACTTTGGGCTTTCGATTACACTCATATCGGAACGCAAGTTATGGCGGCAGAGAAGCTCAGGTGCAGCAGGAAGTGCTCACCCCTCAAAGGGTCTAGAGCCTCGTGTGGCATGCATACTACATGAATGCCACAACTGACGTCGGAGAACCGACAATTTTCATAAATAATTGAGACCGCAATCTTGGGCCAAAAATTCGATAACTCTACACATTATGTTGGATCAGGGATGGCCAATTGTAAGATCCGGTGCCACGTCTGGCGCTGACTGAAATTAGGCCCTACAGATTTCTTTTATTTTCGAATATTAACATGGGCATCGAATTTATAATTCCGCCCCTCACCAATCGGTGCCTTTGATCTTACTCTGGATATTCAGAATGTATATATATATATATATACTCAGGAAGAGACAACATGCGAGAAGCACAACTTGGTAATTTAATTTCATTCATTCATTCATAAGTGGCATTACAGGTCTTCGTTGGGCCCTGGCCTCTTCTTCAGGTTGGTAATGAACCACATGAACCATGCAGGGCAAACAACCACATAACATAAGCGGCACACATCAGCCATTGGCTCCCGATAACTTGAACGAAGAGGGATCTGTTCTCTAGGGGAACGGTAACATTACGATATTAACACGGCGAAACCAATGCAGCAAACAGCAGAAGAAATCTGAGAAAGCTTCTGCGTGGTCTACTGCAGGCACAAACACGGAGTTACTTACAGCTTGTAATGTTTTGAAACATCATTTTTAAATATTTTTAATTATCAAATGTGGATGTAGGATCACCTAATTGTTAGCTCAGGTTTAATCTATTGTTATGCATACGAGTTTATCATATGTACGATTTTTATTCTTATTATTATTGTATATTATTTTATTGTTAATTTTAACCAGTAGCTAGTCTAGATTTGTCTAGTTTTTAAACCGAATAGAAACTAACTTGTAAGATTTGAGGCTTTCACGGCGGTGACTATGAAGAAAGCAGTCTTCTGGGATTTGGCGCCGTGTATATGTGGTGTTAACCGACGTTTCGGAGGAGTCTGCTTTACCGTGTCTCACGGTGTTGTCGCTTGCAGATTTACCTATACTTTTTCTTCAACCCTGAAGATGGGGGCGATACGTTCCTCCGAAACGTCGGTTAACACCACGTGTACACGGCGCCAAATCCCAGAAGACTGCTTTCTTCAGAAACTAACTTGTACAAACCATTTATAAAAATGGGAATGTTAGCGTTACAGTTTGGTAATGATATGTGAAAAACTTGCATTACCTGAAGATGACCCATTTGAGGTCGAAACATGTAGTGCGTGCTATATAAATAAATAAATAAATATTGTTGTCTTGACGGTTAAAATTGTATTCGTTCATTATATATACGCAACAGGATGCAATCCTTAGATGTAGTTAACTTTAGTCAGTTATAGTCTCTATTTGACTTTAATCATTCCTGTAATTGAATTCACAAATTTAACAGAAATTAACTTTTCTAGATTCCATCGTCGTTTAATATCCTTGAAAATATTGTTATTGTAATCTGTTCTTTATTGTTGGCGGATAAACTGGCAGACTATTGTCTGTGCCAGGGAAGGCGAATCCCTCCTGCTGGAGTCTCTAAGTGAACTTAATTACAATTCATTGTCATCTTCGTAAACGAGGAGAACATCAGCTGTACATACTATTCTACCGGATAACAACATCTTCATGGAAATAAAAAATGGGTGTTTTTCCTTAAAGCAGCATTAACGAAGTTGTGAGTCAGTTTCCGTTGCAGGTCAAAAGCTGTTAGTAAACTGGAAATTCATTTTCAGTGTCGGTTATGAACAGCAAAAGGTCACAATTTATTTCACATTCTTTCAGTTTCTTGTCTGAGGAAAGAAAAGCAGCCGATTACAGTGACCGCTAGTCTAAGGCATGAAATGTCGTCAACCCATTAAACCCTGGTATCGTTCGTTGAAATCTCACTCGAGGCATGTCAGTGTTTATTCTCTCATTGTGTTTTCCTGTGTATGTAGCTGATCACTCGTCCAAGGAGTACTATCGACTGTCTGTAAGATTCAAATTACAGAATTAATTAATTCTGCATTTGCACAGGCCACAGGGCATAATCCGACAAGGTAGAAAAAGGACAGTCATCTGCTGTTCGAGGTTGGTTAGGAAGCTGTGTGCGCATGCGCGTGCGTGTTCTGCTCCAGCAACAGACGTCCACAGTATCTACATCATTCGCATTATTTTAGTCTTGAATAGGAGCTGGGATAGTGTAGTCGGTAGAGCGACTGGCTACGTGCTCCATGACCGAGGGTTTGGAGTTCGAGTCCCAAGAGGGTAAAATTTTTTCTCTTCTCTTTTCGTCCAAACCGGCTCTTGGGCCTACCCAACCCCTTATCCAATGGATACGGGGGACTCTTTCCTCGGGGTTGAAGCGGCCGGGGCGTGAAGCCGACCACTTATCTCCAACTAATGCCGAAGTCAAGAAAATAGGATCTGTACGTCCACTCCCTCATACACCTTCATGGTGTAGTGCTTATTTAGTTAAGCTCAGGGACAACTTTGCCTTTACCTTAGCCCTGAATGTATGTATGATAATAGTTCTTTAAGAAGGTTGCACTTTTCATGAAAAAATAATAAAAAAATGGCAGTGGCGGGTAATGTTCTATGGTCACTTCAGCAAATCTGTCATTTTAACGTCACTTACGAAACCTGAAAACAATGAAGTAGAAAGTATATACAGTGCATAACAAGAACTTTCTTTAGAACTGCATGTTAACGATACAAAGACGAACAGTGCCTCAGCAGAAAGAGATCCAAGTCATTGTCTTTTCTCTATCCTGATCAAGATAAATAAGATTTATGTTTAAATTAAGAGAACAGCAAATGCTTGAACTGCTCATTATTAAATTCTCATTTCAAGAAGCATTCGTTTTGTCTGTAGAAAACTTTGTTAAGCTTTTCCAGTAGCCGCAGAACACGGTTTCCTTTTTAAGTGTAGGAAATAAAATGAAAGCATTCGGAAACAAAATGATCAAGAAAACAAGAGAGACAAAATACATAATGCGTCGATGTAATTACAAGAAAAGAAATTTCTTGAGTCTTATTCTTCTCCAGTACTCCTAACTAATATCTAACTAATTGAGCACTACGGCCGCGCCATAGCTCAAAGCGGTTAGTCGCTGGCTTCCCACTGCGGTGGCCCGGGTTCGATCTCCCGTCTAGTCAAGTGGGATTTGTGGTGAACAAAGTGGCGCTTGGCGAGTTTTCTCCGAATACTTCGGTTTCCCCTGCCAATCTGCATTCCACCAAATTCTCCATCATCATAATCACCCAGGGCAGGCTACAATAGGCCAATCAGTGGCCGCCGTGCAGAGTGGACCCAGTTGGACTCCACCTCCCTCTAAGCGAATTAAAAAAAACTAGCACTGCGATAGCAGAACCCGCAGTTCCAGTGCTGCATATACCCAACCCATAGTTCCTGACTTTGTCGGGCTAACTTGATGAAGGAAATTATGTTGGACTGCTGATGAAATTCGGCTAAGGATTTGCACTGCAAGAACCGCAGAGAGTATAGGTAAGCCGCTTTGAGAGTGGCCACTGAGAAGACTGACAAGGGAATAAATTACAATGGGGTTTTCAATGTTTTATAGACGTGTGTTTTACTGAGGCGAGAAAGTGGCCTGTCTCACATAGATCTTCTTGCCTTCGCGTTATACCGTTATGTAATGCATTTGGATACCTTAAGTCCAGATAATCAATAGAAAGAAATTTTGCAATCGTCTATTATAATAGACGATTGCATTTATTAATAATTATTAATAAATGCACATATTAAGAATTTTGTGATACAAGTTTAGAGGTATTTTAAAATTATTACAAAATTAATAAATTAAAACAAAATATGACACATCTGACTCCCATATTATAAACAACTGACACCAAATTCAGACGGAGACAACTCACTGACATGGTGTAGGTGTTGGCAATGCTCTGTCGACTTTAATTTTAACCCCGGTAGTCGGGCACACTAAATCCCCTGTAAATGTAATATTATGTACACACTTAAATTTTATGTCATGAAGGAGAGCCTACACACTAAGATAAATTAAGGCGATTTGGTATTGTAACCATCCAGATACAGAACTTTGTTTTCCGGGCCAAGGTCGGACACTTTTTGGACAAAGTAGTACATAAGACACCTAAAAACGGGCGGATAGACCTACCGGCATCTCACAAAAACGTAGTACAAACAGAGGTCATAAGATCGTGCGCAAGACAGTCCTTGCTGTAAGGATTGGTTGGATTAACAACAGGAGGTGACGACATTTTGTTCGTCCTCTATGTACAATGCAAGACAACGCTACCGATATTTTAAATAACTGAAAATTTTTTTTCGTGAATCTTCTTACTTTTGTGTCACGATTTGTCAATTTTAAATATGAATCTTGAAAACTTTTATTTCTTCCAAGTTAACATTGTGAGATAAATATTCATAATATTTTAAAACTTCTTTTGATTGCATTTTACTCAATGCAATTCAATTTATTTCTTGGGTTTGTATTGGAATTTATATATTTTTCTGATACTCAGTCAACCCTGTAACTGGAGAAAAGTTCTGATGCATAAATCTGATAGACGCAAGAGCAAAATATTCCACACTTTCTTATATTCAGTGCGGAACTCAAGAGAATGTAGCAACACGCTGAGAGCACGCACTGAACTTGCAAGTACTTTCACTGTAATTCGAAAATTTTAAATTGATCTTTAAGATAAGGGGTTACACGAAACCGAATCTAAGAAATTCACTGTCATTTAAAGAAGCAGTCTACATAACTTTACGGAATATCATAAAACACACATGCCCTAAAACAAAAATTAAAATTCACCTAATCTGCCCAACACAAACTAGGACCAAATGTGAGATAATATTGGAAAGAATTCCGAATTGCTTTGTACAATATGGTGCATGACATAGCGTCAACAAATGAATGAATATAGGATTAACTTATAGGCATATGGTAACTGGAAGAAAACGGTTGTGTACATCATTATACGAACAAAACGTTGAGATGCCGGACATAAAAAGGCTCTCCATGTTCCAACGAACTGATGTAAAATATGTAGAATATCAATGGCTAATATACAGATGATTCTAAATTATTGTCGTCGTTTCCGTGACCTATAATATTCAGAAAACAAAAACATAAAAAAAAACTTCCAATGGAATATGAAAGTGTGACTACGAAAGTTTTATTTGGCAACGTCGTATTAGCCGTATTGGTTTCTGGGAGAAAATATGACGTCATACATCAAAATGACGATTGTTCAAAAGAAAGCAATGTGCCTACTTTGGTCTTTCGAAATAAAGTCCGTTATCAAAAAGCAACGTCGTTAAATAACTCAATACGGAAAAGATCCATATTCAGATAATCTTATCCTACGTTGATGAGACCAATTTCAAGAGAGTGGCAATGTTCTGCCCCGAAATGGAGCGGGAAGACCGAGCACTTCGCAGGAAGATGTTGATCGAATCCAGGAAGCTTGGACAACTTGCGTGCCAAGAAAGGCGTGCATGTTGAAGTTGTTTAGCATTATGTAGCATTGAGTCTATATGAAATAAGACATTTTTAGTTACATTTCCGTATTCCGTAAGCAGTTTTATTTTGTTTCTTCCAGTTTGAAAATTATAGGCCTCGGAAACCCCGACAATAATTTGGAATCACCCTGTACACATATTCCAGTTTATGGCCGAAGCTAAAACGTAATACGACAATATCGTTTCTAAGAAACGTCGGTCACAAAAACGTGAAGGAAATTGACTACTTCAACTATATGGGATGATCCAAATGGAATCTTTACAGTTGGAAGGATAGAAAACATTTCTGTCGTTGAGACAGGTTGCATACACAAGGTATGACGCACCTTGCTTCGTCGAGTAGCTGGCCAAGTAGCTAGAATTTCTTTTTGTTCTGAAAACGAAGCAGCTCGAACTGTCGGTTGTTGATATTCGTAAAAAAAGTATACACGTATTTTAGACCTGTGCATGGTCAGCATTGCGTTATACATACTGGAGTGCGTTCGACATCCACCCAGAGAAATCTGTTCAGGAAATGTATGAAAGTATTCCAAATGGGTTCTCGGTTTTGTTTTCGATTTTCCCAAGTACTGTTCGTGATGGACCTTGTTGGTAAAGGTGATTCCTAAGTAGAACATTTGCTTTTCATACGAGAAAATTGCATTATCTAGGATTATGCGATGTGTATCCAGTTTCCTTCGCGAGACTGATTGCGGTGTTTCCTGGTCCTTCCTGCGCATCCAACTTACGTACATCTACTTCTGCGCGTAAAACATGTTAACGTTGAACGCAGGCCCTGTGTCCAGCTCACCTCCAACAAATATCATCATCATCAGTAGTCTGTCAAGACGACAGGTCCACAGAATCTTCCAAAACAATTCCTCCACTTAATGCGATCTAGAGCTTTCTCCTTCAAATGACAGTATCCTCTTCTGTCCCCAAGGTCATCCAGCATCTTCTTACGTCTTCTTCCTCGTCTTCTTGTCACTTCTATCCGCCCATCTCTCTTTCCTTCGATAGCTTCTTTTAGAAGGCAGTTTCTGCGTAAAACATGACCAATCCAATTAGCCTTCCGTTTTCTTATTTCATGTAGGATATTCCTCTGCTCACTGACTCTAATTAACACTTCTTCATTTCTCACATAATCGGTCCAACTGATCTTCTCCATCCTTCTCCAACACCACATTTCGAAACTTTCCAGGTGTTTCTGATCTACTGCCCTAAGTGTCCATGTTTCAGCCCCATACAGAGCTATGCTCCAAATGTAGCATTTCACTAGTTTCTTCCTCAAATTTAAGTCCAATTTGCTGGTAAAAAGATTCTTCTTCTTGCTAAATGCAGCTTTTGCCATGGCAATCCTGGATTTAATTTCACAAGTACACCTTCCATCATCTGTTAACAAGCTACCCAAATATTTAAAACATTTCACATTCTCCACTTGTTTTTGGTCTATCTTTATTGTGACTGGGGTTGGTTGTCTCGAAATTTTCATTACTTTTGTTTTCTCCACATTCATTTCCATGCCATAGCACCTTCCAATTTCAATTAGTCTATCAATCATGCCCTGTAGCACAGTTTCTTCCTTAGCCATTAACACAAGGTCATCTGCATATTTCACAGTTTGAATAATTTGCCCTCCTACTTTGAAGTCACCGAGCCCATCCAGAGCTTCCTTGGTAAGGCATTCGCTGTACAAGTTGAACAGAATTGGTGATAAACAGCATCCTTGTCGAACTCTTCTTCCCATCTGCACACTTCCTGTCTCCCCCCTGTCCAGTCGTACTCTAACTTTCTGATCCATGTACAACAAATATGGCTGACATTAAACGCTCTGTTAAAGAAGAGAAAACTGATCTTTATTTTAATTACATAGTTTTGCAGCTTGAATTCAAATACCACGGTTTTAGCAAGCCAAAAAGTATTCAACTAGCCCGTTAGTGGCATTACCTGGTAGCTATTAGTGGCTCTATCTATCACAATTGTTCGAACTAAATGTAAGCTAATATGTCTTATTAGTGCAACGAGTTCTACTAATCGCCGTCAGAGTGCATGTCGCAATGGATATATAATGGAATATACATATCGTGCTGCCATCAGGGGTCACTTTCTATAACTCCCAGGAAGCGAGAGTCGAACGTGTACGTCCTGTCTGGTGTTTTACCACTCTTCATATTATTATTCCCTTTATTCAGTTACGAGGGCGTAGTCTAGATCAGGGGTCTCCAAACTTTTCGAACCGCGGGCCACATTAGGTAATTCAGCACTTCCAACGGGCCGGATAAAATGAGAAATTAATAACTCTAGGTATATGAGTTTTATTGAAAGCACAATAAACTAAATACAAAGTACGTGAGAATAAACTATCGTATATTAATGACAACAGACAGTAGCAGCAAATGCTCATATTTTCGTCACAAATTATAATAAAACAATTAGTGTGAATGATGGAATTCTTTTTTGCATTCTTAAAATCTGATTAAATTGAGGTTCAAATTTTGAAACGCTAATCACAAATAGCTACTTTAAATGTTCATCGAATAAATTTGCCCTGTATTTCGACTTAATGTACTTCATCTAGGAAAAAGTTTGTTCATACAGATATGTCGTCCCAAAAATGGAGATAAATTTACAAGCAAATTTCTTTAAATTTGGAAATTGCTCAGAGTTCAGAAATTTATAAAATTCGATCAAATTTCCTTCCTTGTATTTGTCTTTAATATGATAATTTTCCTGAAGTTCAATAATTTCCATTTGAAATTGACTTGGGACATCTGCAGCATCACAGTCAAACAGATTTTGAAACAATATAATTTCATGGACACTGGCATCCAAATCAGCAAATCGCTTCCGAAATTGTTCTTTCAAATCTGAAATGACTAAATTTGCAAACGAGGAAGGAAATTCTGCTTCACCCTTTTTATGCAACTCTGCACAGTATAGCATATGAACAAAGTTACAATTTTTCACTTGGCTTTCCAGAAGTATCAGCTTTGCTCTGAATGCCTTGATAAGTGCAAATAAATCACAGACTAAGTTATTTTCACCCTGCAACTTTAAATTCAAATGGTTCATATGGTTCACCAGATCAGCAAAAAATGTCAATTTCCAAAGCCACTCGGTATCTGATAAAATTGGTTCGTGATGGTTTTTCTCCGTAAGAAATATATCAGTTTCATTCCTGAGCTGAAAGAAGCGCGAAATAACCTTTCCACAGCTAAGCCATCGAACTGCAGTATAATATGTCAGGTCAATAAGCTCGGAATCACATTTACCAGTACTCACTGTAAAATTAGTTCAATTGGCACATTTCTGCACAATTCTTTTGCGGGCCGGATAAAATCACACCGCGGGCCGTAGTTTGGAGACCCTTGGTCTAGATTAATCCTCACGTTAACAAATGCAGGTGGTTGCCGAACGTTCTGATAGGAATACTAACTCCACTAAGCTGAGCCCTTCATGACAAGCCACCAGCCGCTCAGTTACTCGAGGGTTTCCCAACATTTTATGGAACACAAAGATTAACTGTTTTGTTCACAAGAGTCTTGCATTAGTTCCTATTCCGAGGCAGATCAGTGTAGCCCATAGCACCCTCTCCTATTTATCTAAGACCCATTTTTATATTACCCTGCCACCCACGACTAGGTCTTCCAAGTAGGCTCCTTCCTTGTGGCTTTTCCACAAAATTCCTACATGCATTCCTCTTCTATCCCTTGCGTGCTACATTCTATGCCCATGTCATCCTCCTTGACTTCATAATTCTAGCTATACTTGGTGAAGAGTACAAGTTGTTAAACTCCTCATTATGCAATTTTTTCCAACCTCCTACCATGTAATTTCTCTTCAGTCCAAATATTCTCATCAGCACACTGTTCTCAAACATCCTCAGGCTATGTTCTTTCCGCAGTGTCAGAGAGCAAGTTTCACACACATACAAGACTAAGGGCAAAATTATAATTCTGTGTATTCTAATTTTTATGTTCATAAACAACAGACGAGAAGACAGACGGTTATGGACTGAATGGTAGCAAGCACTACCAGAAAAGGAATCCGCATAATGTTGCAGAAATGGGGAGCAACTAATTTCTTGTCTTCACCCAGGTCGGAAAAGAATTAAATATCGTGAGGGTGTGGTGAGGGCGGTGAGGGGGGGGGAAGTTAACTGGCTCTAAATGAAATTAATACAATTTAGAAAGCATGACGCAGGGCAATTTATTTTAAAGTATGCCTCTGACAAAGATGTTCAGAAAAGAATAGTGAATTTGAGGAGGCGACAGATGCATTTTAATAAACTACAGTTGAAATGTGCTCACCAGGGATTTATATCAATTTTACAATGGAATGCAACGATCTGATCGACTTGTGTGGCAGTGCCAGTGCAAGATACAATCACAGATTACGTTGCATATTGACTTCGCCAATAGCAGTGACAGCAATTTTAATTTGACAGTAAAGTCACTACCAAAGGTGTCTTGCCACCCTTTCTTAAACAATCTCCTGCAGTAGTCTGAGAAACCCGGAAAGCGCCGATGTTAATAGAATCGATGCATTTACTGGGGATACTTTTGATCACGCTGGCAAAATACAATTTTTCTGATGCAGCTATTTATAGCATGGTTGAAATCACGGAATATTAAGGACCGAAAGTACAAAGTAGGTAGGAATTGCAATTTTCAGGAACGTGAGCAGAATATCATCACTATATGTTCAATTACAACCAACCCCAGTCACAATAAAGATAGACCAAAAACAACTGGAGAATGTGAAATGTTTTAAATATTTGGGTAGCTTCTTAACAGATGATGGAAAGTGTACTAGTGAAATTAAATCCAGGATTGCCATGGCAAAAGCTGCATTTAGCAAGAAGAAGAATCTTTTTGCCAGCAAATTGGACTTAAATTTGAGGAAGAAACTAGTGAAATGCTA
>NW_019731236.1:768473-771535 GCF_002891405.2 Cryptotermes secundus | reverse complement strand
GGGGAAGAAGACGTAAGAAGATGCTGGATGACCTTGGGGACAGAAGAGGATACTGTCATTTGAAGGAGAAAGCTCTAGATCGCATTAAGTGGAGGAATTGTTTTGGAAGAGACTGTGGACCTGTCGTCTGACAGATTACTGATGATGATGTTCAATTACTACCTGTCTTCGTTAATTCTGCGAATAAAACTAAACTCATGAACACACTCTGTTTTTATTGTTGCAGATGTCGGTAATGTTAACTTCGTGCTCTAAAGGGCTGAAATAGTAACACTGGAATGACATACGCTTTCCATGAATAATATTTCTCGTCTTAAAAAATAAAGTCGAAATTTCTTTGCCTATTATTAAAACTACAAGTATTTCATGTGAGCAGGACGAATGTCACTTTATTTAAACAGCTTGTTCTACAAGCCAAGATAGAGAGCATCTTTGTTTTATTTATTTATTCATTCATTTGCTTCTGGTTTTTCTAATGACGCTGTCGCTGTATCAACACTATTAGCATCGGCTTTCAGGATGATAAGAGAATAATGAATTAGGAAAGATCTTGAAGGAAACTGCCATAGTCCATACTGGAAATTATGGGAAGCCACAGAAATCTTCCTTTA
Source organism: Cryptotermes secundus (assembly GCF_002891405.2). NCBI lineage: Eukaryota > Metazoa > Arthropoda > Insecta > Blattodea > Kalotermitidae > Cryptotermes > Cryptotermes secundus. Next base: position 770,924 of record NW_019731236.1, on the reverse strand, counting down.
TGATTATCATTCCCCCACCGTGGTTTGACTTGGTAAGCTCTAGAATTCAAGCCAGAAAGGATACCGCTTCAGTCAACTAGCTCAGAGAGTTTGGGAAGCTCAAGAAAGATATTTCATGAAGTTACAACCGACCACTAAGCTAAAATTACGTACACTGATATGTTGGCGTTGATGATGATTGTTGATATTAATGACGAAGATGAGTAGAAGGTAACGGGCAGGTGAGTACTGTGAGTACATTCAGAGTGTAAATCTTCATCAACTTATTAATAAGGGCTTCATTCTCAGAGGCTTAGCCACTAAAGATACGGGACAATTTTGGATTAGTACGAAAAAAGTAATAAACTTTCGGATTCTATAAAGCGAGAGGGTTTCTTGACTAGCTCAGCGATTAAGTAGATCTGAAGAGGAGTTCTTGGAGTTATTTAAGACCATAATCAGAGAAAAGTGGCGAATCTGGTTGTTAAAGTTGCCTGGAACTATCCTCCAGCACTTCTTAGTCTGTCAGAAATCCTCATTCGCGATTTGTACACGGCCCTCCATCCATCCAACCGCTCTTCTGAAGAATTCATTTTATAGGGCGGGGCAGGAGATACTGGGGATGAGATTATGGAAGCATGGGATTCGCGATCATATTTTGCTGTCTCAGATTTGAGACTTCCCTTTTCGTCGCCTCCTACAATTTGCATAGTGAGCATAACATTCACATACACAAATAATATGTTTAACATGGAGATGTAACTTCGTTCGTAAATGTCTACTTCCGTTTCGCAACCACATCAAATCAAATTTCATACTTACCAATTTGTATATAATGAACCACTATAACCGCGAAGGTGGGCGAAATTTTTCAATGAAAACCTATACGAGTGTTTTAATGAGCGGCCGCAGAAAGCAAAAATCTTACCTCACCACGATCCCTCCCTCTGTCTCCTCCTCCTCCCTTACTCTATCTCTTCGCTTCTTTCCATTTTTTCACAAAAATCCTACTGCTTTTGAACCAGGGACCTTATGGACACTAAGCTGATGTCTTACCCCTAGACCACCAGCACCACTAAAATTTATTTTCTTTAATCTTCCTCTTAAGCTACAGCTTCGGTTATAATTAAAAAAAATCATATTAACTCATTCGCTATATCACAAAAATATTCTTGGTCTCGAACCTTCGAACTTCGCATCACTACATCGGTGCTTTACCAATAGGCCACCAATGCCAAGGAAAATTTTACCTTTAATCTTCCTCTTATGTTACATCTCGCTATATAATTATAGAAAAATCTTATTAACTTCCTTTGTATTTTATAAAACTTTCGTTGGTTCCGAATCTCGGAACTTCTCCACACTAGGCCAATGTCTTACCCATTGACCACCAACACCGCAGAATAGTGCTTTCTTCAATCTTCCTCTTATGTTAACACTTCGAGCCGTAATTCCAGAAACAAATCTTATTAATCTATCTGTTGCCGTCTGTTGCAACAGTGCCTCTGAATGTGGCAGAAGCTACATTGGCGAAACAGGCAGACCTCTGGCCGTGCGGCTCCGGGAACATCGGCATAAACTCAAAGAAGGTCTTCTAGAAAATCAAAGTTAGCTCAACATGCTTACGAAGAGGGACATAAGGTAGGCTGGGATGAAGCTAGTATTTTGGATATTGAAAGATACAAGAGGTATATAAAATACAAGGAAGCGGCCCATATGGCATGCTCAGTCAACCCAGTCAGCCAACTCAGTCTGGACTTTTCTCCAATCTTGATCCCCATTATCAGCAATGAAGTCACCAATTCACAGAGAAGATCTGTATAACGTGATAAATGCTTTATTGATTTCTATTAGGTTCTAAATTAGATAGGCGCGATTTACTCCACTTCAGTTTTCACTAGTTCTTCATTCTATTCTATGCTTTGTGGTTCATGGACTTGGTTATTAGTTTGGTTTCGTGGCATAAATTTCTACCTCTCTATCTATCCTGGTTCCACGCATATGCGTGCTTGGAACAATTCTTAGTGTATATTCTTCCTGTTAGCTCTCATGTACTTAGCCTAGTCTCAGGTATTTATAGCCTTAGTGTTTTGTTACATCGGTGGTACAATGGTTGAGGCTAGCGTTTAACAAAGACTGAGTAGCTGAGAAGGTCTGTCCGTACAATGGATAAAGTCCGAAAACCCAATATCTCTGTAGATCCCGCTGGTTTTAAAATAGTCCAGAAAGCGAATTAAATCACAGCTGTAACTGAATGGGCCACTTCAAGCCCTTTGGTTTTCCTCCAAAAGTAGTGAATTACTGAAGAATAATTTTTTCGAGTGGCTTCTCCATTTCAAACAATATAGCAAATAAACTAAGGATAACCGTCCTGTATGACCACACAACAGCAGTTACGAAGAGTTGTATGTCCGTCGAAAGTCAACCGGCGTTACTTCTGACTGGCTACTACCTCTACTGATCCCCCCCCCC
>NW_019731236.1:758151-768449 GCF_002891405.2 Cryptotermes secundus | reverse complement strand
GGCCTACCTCAATGAACTTCTCCGTTCGCTTCGGTTTTTCTAGATCTTACACATTCGGTAGGACTCCTTGGGCGGGTGATCAGCTCGTCGCAAGGCCTCTACCTGTATACAAACACAGAAAAACGCACACACACTAACTAAACATCCATGCCCTGAGTGGGATTCGAAACCACGATCCCGGTTTTCCAAGCGAGCGAAGACAGTACATGCCTTAGACCGCTCGGCTACCGTGACCGGCCTCTACTGATTCACTGTGCCTAATTTTACCTCACAAGTAAATTAGCCCTGTTGTGCTTAATTAGTTAAGCACTATACGATGAAAACATACGGGGGAATAAAGGTATAGCTCCACCGATCTTGACGTCGCACTAGATGGAGGCGAGCGGTCAGCTTCCACCACTTCCTCCTACTGGCGTGCAGGTCTACACCCATGAGATAAGTGAAATGTTTGACGTGAACTACATGTGCTAGTCCTTTGCATTAATTATTCGAAGAGTTCGCAGGGACAAATCCCACACTGATTTGGTTTCTATAGTCCTGCTGAAATTCTTTTATTATAGATCAAACCGAGATAGTCTTAAGGCGCGTCCACATTACTCGTGCTCGTGCTCGTGTGACTCGCTATGCTCGCGAGTAATGTGGACGACATGAAAAGTCACGAGACAAGAAAATTTTTAATTTAAAAACTATTGCCAATAAATTAAAATACGACTACAGCCTATACACACTACGAGTAAATATACGGATCCTCACGCGCCGAAGCCTGGCGAGCAACTGAAGTAGTGTGGACGAAGATTTACGAGCACAAGTAAAAGCCAGACGAGTCTCCCGAAGAGCACAAGCCTGGTGAGCACGAGCACGAGTAATGTGGACGTGCCTTTAAGTTTACAGATTGCTTACGATTGCGTCATAATATTTTTCGACGTAACTCGATCTCCAAGAGCGTCTCCATGTCCCAGCCCGCTACCCAAATCGGTTCAGTCAGCATACAAAAAGCAAAATAACTTAGAGAAAATCTGGAATATGAGTGTCCTTCAACGGTATCCGAGTGTAGTTCACTTCGTTTGGCTGAGACTGGCCGACTCAGATATTTGAGTACCGCCCTGTTTTGCAGAGTAAAAGGTAAAGTTGTCCCTGTGCTTAACTAATTAAACACTACTCCTTGAAGGCGTATGGTGTAATGGATGTATAGACCCAAGTTTTCTTGACCTCGGCACTAGCTAGAGGTGAGTGGCTTGTTGGTAGAGGATGTGTCTTTGGCGCTGTGGTAGTACTGATGTCGGCGGGGTGCTGGTGTTGGTGATGGCGGCGTGGTGGCGGTGATGGTAGTGGCGTGGTTGTGGTGGTGGTTTTGGGAGCGGGATGGTGATTGTGTTGTTGGCGGCGGCATGGTGGTGGTGGTGGTGGCGGCGGCGAATTTTCCTGGTTGTTGTGGCTGCTACTGCTGCGTCGTAGCGTGTTGGTAGCGACGCGGTGCTGGTGGAGGTCGTGATGGAGGTGGTGTCTCATAATGGTGGTGGTAGTGGTTGCGTGTCGTGGCTGGTGACTTCTAAGTAGTGATGGTCCTGTTTGTGTGGTGACTTGTTAGTAGAGATGGTCGTGCTGGTGGTGGCGGCAGCGGCGGCTTTGTTATGTCGTTTTTAATTTGTGGTGCTGGCTTAGGGTGCGTTTTGGCTTGGAGTTATGGTGGCGTCGTGGTGGTCGTGGCGGTGGTGGCGGCGGCGTCGGCGTGGTGTTGGTTTGTGGTGGTGGGTGTGTGGTGGATGTGGTGGTGGTGGCAGCGGAGTTGTTTTGCTGGCGGCCTGTTGTTTTTGGTGGTGGTGGTGGCGGCGGCGTGGAGATGGTGTATTTGGCGGCGGCGACATGGTGGCGTCATTGTGCCTGTGGCGGCGTGGTGGTTACGTTGTTGTTGTCGCGTAGTGGGTGTGGTAATGGCAGCGGCGTTTTCGTGTTGGTTTGGGTTGGTGGTGGGGATGTGATGTTGGTGGCTTGCGGATTGGTGTTGATGGTGATGGTTGTTGAGGCGACGTGTTGTTTGTGGTGGTGGGGGTCGTGGAGTGATGCAGCAACCCTGATGGTGGCTTTCTTTCCATCGTGGTGATGGTGCCATGGTGGTGTTCTCCTGCTAGTGGTGGTGTTGGTTGAAGCTGTGAGGTGTTGGTGGTTTAGTTGTGTAGTTGGTGGTGGTGGCGGCCGAGTAGTGTTGGTGATGGCGGTGGTGGTAGTGGTGATGGCGTGGTGGTGTTGGCTGCGGAAGCGATGTTGTGGTGGTGGTGGTGGTGGTATGCGGCGGTAGTGGTGGTGGTGGTGTTGGCGGCGGAGGCGATGTTGTGGTGGTGGTGGTATGTGGCGGTAGTGGTGGTTGTTGTGGTGGTGGCGTAGTTTTGTCATGGTGGTTGTGGTGGCTGCAGAGTGATGTTGGTAGAGGTGGTGGTTGTGGAGGAGTCTTGTTGTTTGTGTTGGTAAGGGATGGTGGTGTCGAAGTGATGTTGGAGGTGGCGGCGGCGAATTGCTTGGTGGTCGGGTGTGGTGGTGGTGACGTAATGGGGGTGGCGGAGGAGGCACAGTGTGGATGCTCATGTCGGCGTCGTGGTGTTTCTGGTTCTGGCGGCGACGTGGTGTTGGTGGTGATGGAGGTGGTTGCGGAGGCGGCGTGTTGACTGTGGCGTGGTGGCGTTCTTTCTGAGATTATGGTGGTGCTGGCCTCGTGGTGGTAGTAGTGGCGTGGTGGTGGTGGTGGTGGTGGTGGTGGTGGTGATGGAGTATTGGTGGTGGCTGCGGAGTGGTGTTGGTGTTTTAGTTGTGGCAGCTGTGGTTGTGGTGGTATCCTATTGTTGGTGACAGTGGTGGGTAAGTAAATCCAAAGTTCACCTTCATCATTCACTCGTACTATGACACGAATGATCCTGACACAACTGCTTTCCTACCATATGTGGTGTTGACCTCCAACTGCATTAGCAGGGTGCTCTCCCAGCATAACATCAAATCAGTCAGCCGCCTGCAAGGAAATCTCAAGCTTCCTGCGGCTGGTCACAGACAATGTGTCTTCTTGCTCTTACTATATCCTGCAACTTACTCCAACATGCTACAATGAATGTCAATGATTAATGACACATAATTCTGTTTCAGTTGATGTGAGGTTCTGAGTACAAAGTATGAGTAAGAGTGAGAGAGAGCGAGATTTTAAGTATATGAGTGGAGAGACAGCAGTTCTCCTTCCATGTGACACCTAACCCTAAGAAAAGCGTGACTTTAAAGAGAAAATCAGTTCATACTGAATGATTCTAAAGAGACGAGCTATAACAATGAGCAATATTAGTTTACACTGAGACTACAATTCTTCTTGTGTTCCACAAATTATGAGACTTAATTTAAATATAACTATGCAGCCTGTAATTTCTATGGGTACTTCCTATATCTGAGATTTGGAAAGCAGATGCAGTTATTCACTGCATTTGAACTAAATAACAAAAACCATATCCTGAATTTCATGTATTCCATCATATAATTCACACGATGGTACAATTGTGTCAAATTAGAAAAAAAATTAACCCCCATTATTTTCATGCTCTCCAGGTTTATGAATGAAAGACATCAGTGTAACATTACCTGTATGTCACTGGCTACACTAAGGTAAGAGGGAACTGAAAATATCTGAAGTAAAATCTTGCATACAGATTAAATGATTCATGTTTTGATTTGTTAACAATATGCCATGTATAAAGAAGCTTACTAAATGCATAGGTATAATTTAAACAGAAAGTAAGCTAATTTTTATCAGTTAGCTTCTTGCAAGACATACTTTGTGCTGCAGGGAAAATATTTAAATTGTATAGATAGATGAAGACCAATACAGCGAGCATCTAAAACTCTTGAACATATGTGAACTGATTCCATTTCTACTATTTTACTTGGGAAAAACCTTTTTTTCTTTCTACTAAGCCACCTCTCTCCCCCCCCCCTCCTACTTGCCTCATCTTGTAGTTTCAATTTGTTAAACTAAACATAAGTAACTGATCGATAAAGCACATGGTGCAAATATGCAGAAGAAGTTGTTCATAGTGTTGAGGAAAATTTGTTCTTAAAGTGATACTTTTTTGTGAAGATAAGAAAAGACTTGCTGTTTTACAGTACAGAATCCAGATGTAGCATCATGAAATATCTGTTTCATACTTCTACACAGCAAAGTAATGACTGTACTCCAGTTGGTCTCTTTACTTTTCTGAGATTCGATATTCAGCCAATATAAAATTGCTTTTACATTTATCAATGTGTTGAGAAAAGTTTAAATTTCCTCTGATGCTGCTCTATTCTTTAAAACGCACAATATAATACACTGGGTCAGTTTGTGGTGACTGCAAGAAACCCCTTTTGGAACTTCTAATCACCGTTATTACAAGACAACACACATCAAAATTCAGAACTCTCAATACATGTAATCTGATAATAGTCACCCTTGGGTGGAGCTTCCCTGTTACATTCATTAAACATGGAAAGAAGAGTATTTTGAAGGGGAAGAAAAAATATGTATAATTTACGACTGTGAACATGATGGGGACGTTAACAGAGAATTCTACAAGACAATATTTTTCAATTAATCTCTTAAAACAATAACAAACTCTGTCTGAACAAAATATGCAAGGGTGAATGATGACTGACATCATGTAAGTTCGTTTTTATTATTCTCAGTTATGGTATGTAATGTTAAAGAATAAAATTTGCATTAATTCAACTATACAAAATACATGACTGTCCTTTAGTGGGCAGAGAACAAAACAATCTACAGGTACCATAATGGAACTCCAATGTAGTCCTAATACTCCAGTACTGAAATCGTAACTATAAAAAGAGTTTCTTTGATTCTATGTCCATTATGATAATTTTTCTCTGAATCTGAAATTACATTAAAATTAACATGTAAATTGTTGCTTAAAATATGCACTTACAAGATAAAGAAATGTAAATATATATTTATTAAATTATGTTATCTTGTAAGTGCATGTTTTAAGCAACAAGTTATATCTATATAAGAAATCCACAACTTCAAGCTCACGTTCCTGAAGATTTGTGCTAATGGACACAGAATCTTTCAAAACTCTTGTGATGAGATATTTCAGTATGACTTTCTTTTATTATGTAACACTTGTAAATTAAAAATATACATTTGCATTTGGATTCTGTATGTACATTATTTTATTATATTCACTTGATACTCTCCATGTGCATCAGTGGACCAAGTGAGAAGAAATCAAGCTTGCTTCTTACTTTATATATAACATTTGTTTCAATGGTCTAACATAAGTTACATTTATTGGTACTGTACAATAAAAATGTTTCATTTTCTTAGTTTACACATGTAACTGTTATTTATGACAGTCTAAATCTTCTGAGCTATATATAGTTTGTCCCTTCACTGTGCTGAAGATTTTCTTGTGTCCAATTGATGGCACTTCCATTTCACAAGGTCTAGAAAACAGCCATGAGCATGCAGTAAAATAGTGGCAGATTTCTGCTGTTTATGGTATGGATATAGTTCCATACTTAGTGCAGGTACATAGCAAATTACAGTCTATTTTCCTCTGTCCTCAAATTAAATCACATAAAAGAAGTGTCTGTTCATGGTTTTCTTTTGAACATGCGCTACTTGCTTCTGCTGTGGGGAAAAGATAACCATACAGTTAATAATGCCCTGAGGACTTTCTGTGGAACTGAACTAACAGCAGTCTTCACCTATTCCAAATATGAACACTCTCATGGTATTACTGGTTGTTTAAGATGAAGCGCTGATACTGCTCGTTGCTAAAGTTTCGTAGTAGCATGCAGTTTCACATAACGAGAATGCTGCTCCTCATCCTGTGGGCCAGCCAGAAAACATTGATGTGTAGGTAATAGTTTAGGCCTTTGGAGCAGTCTCCTTGTTGCTAAATATAGTCCAAGAAGCAATACTGAACTAAGGGCCACAAACCCAGTAGCTATAACAATGTTCAATCCACCAAGACCCTGTGGAGTAACTGGTTGTTGTACTGTTATGCATCGGGCTCTGGGGCCTGTAGATGGGAAGTCTCCTGTTGCAGCACAAACACGATAAGGCCCCACAGGAAGATCTTTGATCACTGTTTGTGGATGAGAACAATTAAGGTGCTGCTGGGCTACTAGGGAGCTACCTGCAAATACTGCCACAGTAAGCAAACAGTGTGCCTTGGGCAGAGGCTGCTCCCATAGCTGGATCACTATTAAGAGTGTTCCAGGTGAACTCACATTGACATGAAGGGCAGCAATGTGTGTGGTCAAAGAGAATTCTGGCAAGGGCTGTGACTGCGGTTCAGCAGTGGGAATTAGTGGTATAATGTCACTACATCCCAACACTAATGCCATTTCATCAGATGTGACACCGCCCCCTTCCAGAAGCACCACACAGTAGCGGTAACGGTGACCAAGTAATAGGCCTGCACCAGGCAATGTTAAAGTCAATGCCCTTGGGTCAGCCAAATGTGAGGAATTGCATCGGACTGGGTTGGATTCCAACAACACTTCATGTGCACCCTCTTCTTCATACACAAACAGGGCATCACAAGCATAAGGTGCTGCACTAGCTTCAACACTCCACAGTAGTGTTACACTAACACCATCATACTGAAAGATGCGGAGGGTAACCTGTTTACCAGAAACAGGAACTTGGGGGTTAAGGGGCCCTTGTGGAGGTGCTGGACCAGTTTCCTCTTCATCTTGTCCACACAGCAGTTCATGTGGTGAAACCTCTACCAGCAAACCATTCTCTAGTGAAGGAGGTGTGGCACATACGGCTGTAGTTCTATCAGAGGTGGGCAACAGGCTGGAATTGGTGAGCCACTCAGCAAATTCAGCAAGACTGCAGTCACAATTAAGTGGGTTGTCTGCACAAACAGAATCAAATATCACGATGTATAACAAAACATTTTTCCAATACTCTTACCACAAGATTATCACAACAATTACTGTTATTTGTAGGGTCACCCAGTGGAGAATACCATTCTGATAACCTGCTTGATTTATAAAACAGCACTTCCTGATTTACATTAATCTGGCAGTCACCTATAACATGTTACTGGGTTAGCCTGAAATTTGACACTTCCAGTTATTTGAAATTGTCCCAAGGAATACTTAAAGTAGCCAGTGAAGTGCTAGGAAATATAGCTGTAAAACACCATAATGTCTGGTATAATGAAGAGTTCCAGATTGCAACTGAAAGAAAGAAGAAAGCATGTACTACAATGCAGCAGAGAAGTTACACCAGATCCTCTGTGGAGGACTATCGGGCAGTAAGAAAAAATAAAAAAAAAAAAAAAAAAACGCACATAAGAGAAATGAGAGGCATTATGGGAATAACATAAAGTTCAAGAAATAGAACATCTAATGAGCCAACATCAGATCAGGATATTTTATAAGAAAATTAACAGAATCTGGAAGGATTATAATCCTCAACTGGCCACACAACAGCTCAAGCGGTTAGTCGCTGGCTTCCCACAGCGGGAGCCCGGGTTCATTCCCAGGTCTGGTCAAGTGGGATTTGTGGTGGACAAAGTAGCGCTGGGACAGGTTTTCTTTGAGTACTTCGGTTCACCTGCCAATCTTCATTCCACCAATTGCTCCACAACCACCCCCACCTATCATCTTGGGCTGGTACAATAGGCCAGAAGTGGCCGCAATACAAGGGACTTAGTCCCACCCAACTAGCATTAAAAAAACCTCAATTAACATTAAGCAAAGAAGAGGATAGAGAGATTATTAGTAAGAAGGAAGAACTATTAAAGAGATGGCAGAGATACTTCTGAAATCTATTGAAGGCCCAGGAATCAGAGTTGAAAGCAGATAACACTATGCAGATATGAAATTATGGTGAAGAAGCAATACAACCACCACCAACAATGGAAGAGGTTGAAAATGCAATAGAAAAACTGAGGAATAATATATCTCCAGGGTTAGATAATCTGCAAGCAGAACTATTAACATATGGTGGTAAAGATAATGTCAATAAACTACACCCTATCAATCTTCCAATCTGGATAATGGAAGAGACCCCAGAAGATTGGAGCAAAAGCATCTCCTGCCCAATAATTAAAAAAGGAGACCTAATGGAATATCATACCTGTAGAAGGACAAGCCTTATAAAGTGTTACCCAATATTTTGTTTAAGAGAACTTCACCGCATGCAAAAAATTAGAAATCATCAACATGGATTTCAAAAGGACAGTTCTACTTTAGAGTAAATCTTTTCATTATGACAAATAATGGTGTAAAAAAATATAGAGTTCAGGGTGACACTGCACCATCTATTTGTGGACTTTAATTTTGCATATAATACAATAAATAAAGAGCAATGGGTGAATTGAAAATTCCAAATAAACTTATTACAATGATAAAGTTAACAATGGAGGACACTAAACCCTATGTTATAATACTGCCATACCTATCAGCTGTGGTAACATCCAAGAATGGTCTTAGACAAGGTGATGCATGGTCCTGTCTTCTTTTAATATTGCACTGGAGAAACTAGCGAGAGAAGCTAATATACAGAATAATGGCACAATATGTATAAGTTTGCCAAGTACTTGCACATGCAGAAAATTACCCCCCGCCCCATCCCCAAATAGCAAAATCCCAACCCTCACTCAAAGAAGCCTTCCTTGCAGTACAAGGTGCAGCAAGAAGAATGGGATTAAGAATAAACCAAGCAAAAAACAAAACATATGATTGCAAGTTAGAATGCAATACAAAGTGAAATGTAACTATTGGTAGTTATACACTTGAAGCAGAACAGACATTTATATATCCAGGGTCCCCAGTCACTTGTAAAAACAATATTAGCCCTGAAATTAAGACATGAATTTTGATAGCTAACAGATGCTGTTATGGATTGAACAAGATATTAATTATGCCAGGTTGGTCAGAAACATATGTATTATCTACAGCTGATAAAAAACTCTTGCTATCTTTGAAAGAAACGTTTTGAGGTCCATATATGGCCCACTCAAAGACAACAATGAATGAAGAATTAAGTGTAATTACAACTTGTATGCTTTGTCTGAGGACATGGATATCATGACCTTCACAAAATTGGGTAGGCTGAAATTGGCTGCTCATGTCATTCTAATGGACCAGCAACAACCTGCAAAAAGAATTCTTAATGCCAAACTGGTAGACAGAAGAAATATATCGATGCCCAAACTGAGATGGGAAGCTGGAGGGGACAATGATGCTAAAGCTCTCAGGAAAGAAACTGGAAAAACCAAACCAGGAATAGACAAATCTGACAAATCTTCTAAGGAAGGCAATGACCCAAAAAGGGCCGTCTTGCCGATGACGATGACGACGATGATGATGATGATGATGATGATGATGATGATGATGACAACAAGACAGTTCAAGAACTGACTCTACTCACATTTCTAGGCAATAGANGATAAGAGTTCTCCTTGAATTGTCACTTCGTTTCTTCTTCAATTTGTCGCTCTGGCATAACAGGCTCAAATAGGGCTTTGTACAATCCACCTCCTGTGGAACGCATGGACTTGCAAACTGCATGTGTTAATACTTGATATGAATCTACTTGATGGGTTGGCTTCATGAGCTGTTAGGGCAGAAAAAAGATTCTTGACAAGGTCAGGCACAAATAACACATTCTTTAGTAACAACATTTTACTCTAGTTTCCTAGGTCTGACTTCACTTTCATGTCTCCAGCCCCAACTGCTTGTAGCGGAGCTTGACCTGCTTGAATAATGTCCTTTGGCTTCTCAAACCCTTCAAAATTTATGAAGTACTTGGAACAATTTGTCATGTGTTTTGTAGCACCATTGTCAATCCACCACTCTGTACCCTTAACCTGAACTGTAGAGCAAATCTCACAATCAGAAGCTACTGTTCCAATTATTACTTGAGCTCTGTCTTTACTACTTTCTTTTTCTTGATTTCCTCTTTGAGGACAGCCATCATGTATCCACTTCTTGCAAGTTTTCACCCAGTGTCCTTTTCTTTTACAGTAATTGCATGTGTCGTTTTTCTTTGAATTTGGCTTCCAGTTATGTCTTGCAACAGAGGCCTCCTGTGTAAAATTCTCAACTACTTTCACTGTTTCTTGAATCGGAAAATTTACAAAATTTCTCTCGAACATGCATAACTTACTAGTCAATTCGTCTATTGGGTTGTCTTTGCTTTTTCCTATAAGCATCCAACTAGACTTGAATGACTCAAATAAATGACTTTGCTCAAATAGGGCTTTGTACAATCCACCTCCTGTGGAACGCATGGACTTGCAAACTGC
>NW_019731236.1:659826-757949 GCF_002891405.2 Cryptotermes secundus | reverse complement strand
GCTACCTAGTGGTTTAAGTTTCTTTATGAAATCCATTCTTCTTCGGATTTTCTTCAATGGCGAATAACCCGCTCTTGTGAAGGACTGACGCACTTCTAACCTATCACAGCTCACTCATTACGCAAAAAAAAAAGCCTGGGCCCATAACCTGTTATAGTAAAAACGCTACACTTCAGTTATTAACATGTCCTTACGGTTTATTATTAATAAACAAGAGGAGAAGCACTGCTTCTCTGTAATAGAAACAAAGCATGTCTGCACTTTACACGTTACATCAACATTCTGCCTAGCTTCATCATGGCTACCAACTTCTTAACTTTTCTTCATCAATATTACAGTCTCTCAACAATAGATACATGCATTTCATCTATTTCTCTTAGTGCCTGGGCTTGAATGCCTCCACACAGCAAAACTGTAATGCAACTATTGACTTTTTGGACATTAGCCATAATCTTGTCTTTCATTTAAAAACAATGCCTGGAGACATGGACTAGCTCTGTTGACTGGACCCAATTGAGTAGGCTCTTACCTGAGGATGGAGACAGTTTCTTCTCCATAACATTATTTTTAAATTAAAAACCGGACGATGGACAATGTCCAAGAAGTCAATAATTATGTTAATATACCATCATCACAGAGTTGTAATGACTTCACAATGATTAACAAGATGAAATTTGGTCAGATGAGTCACCATCTGCATATGGTGGTGAACCAGATGACTGCAAACAACCAAAAACTGTTCAGCTAATTAGTCAGTGTCTCTATATTAGTTAAAAGCATTATTTTTTCAAATCAGTTGCAATCCGCCTTCCTACTAGACAAACATAATGCATGTTTACAATATTATATTTCAGCATCCTGTTACACTCACACAATATATATGGATAAATACCGTCTTAAGTGCAACAAATTTTATTGTAGTTTTTACTTCTTTTCCTCCTCCACACTACATGTTTCGGCCCTAAATGGCCATCATCAGGTGTGTATCACTCACGTAGCTGTTACACTGCTTGTTAAAATTTAAAATTACCAGTCTTTCTAATTGTATAAAATCTTTGTTAATCTACACGCGTCGATTTGATTTTTAAATTAGCACTTTTTAAAACTTAATTCAAGTTAAAATGTCTATAAGATCTCTGTTCTTTCTTTTTCAAATTTTTAGTTAAAATTTTTTCAGGGTACATGCCCTATATCTACGGTGCTGCAGCGGCCACTTCTTGTTTTTATCGTTGTTCATGTGTTGTCTGTAATATACAAATATTCCTGTTACTATCTTATGTTATGTCATGTTATGTTATTCTTATANCAGCGACACACACAGAGAGCGCCTACACTGAACAACACATGAACAACGATAAAAACAAGAAGTGGCCGCTGCAGCACCGTAGATATAGGGCATGTACCCTGAAAAAATTTTAACTAAAAATTTGAAAAAGAAAGAACAGAGATCTTATAGACATTTTAACTTGAATTAAGTTTTAAAAAGTGCTAATTTAAAAATCAAATCGACGCGTGTAGATTAACAAAGATTTTATACAATTAGAAAGACTGGTAATTTTAAATTTTAACAAGCAGTGTAACAGCTACGTGAGTGATACACACCTGATGATGGCCATTTAGGGCCGAAACATGTAGTGTAGAGGAGGAAAAGAAGTAAAAACTACAATAAAATTTGTTGCACTTAAGACGGTATTTATCCATATATATAATGCATGTAAATAGAGGTACCCGTCAAATAATATGAAAACTAGATAATCCTGTAAGCATACAAACGGTCCTCCAAACATTCTAACCACTTCATACATGTATACAAGCAAGAAAAGTGTCACTATGACATAACATTACGATTGTAACAACCTGCCTTAATAGGACATAATATATGCAAAAGGTAAAGGTAAAGTTGTTCCTGTGCTTAATGAGGGTGTATGGGGGAGTGGAATACTTCTTAATAATATTTTAATTATTTAATTTATCTCACTTAAAATTTTTATCTCATATTGTATTTTATGTTTTATATTATTATATTATGGTATATTGTCAAAAATCCAACACTGCACTGAATTATATAGCATGAAGTTCAATTGCTTAAGAACATGTTAATTGTGTAATTTGCCTAATGACGGCTTTCTAAAAAGCCAACACATACATAATTGACATACCCAACTCACATAATCATGCATCCATTTTCATTTTGAAAATCGGTTTAAAATTATGTAAAATATTTAAGAATTTAATCTACAGGGCAGTCTTAAATGTGCTATGATATCACTTTTTGTATACGATTTATAAATAAATGACAAAATAGCACACCTACAGTCAATGAGCATGGCAAGAAGCTGCATTTTCAAGACTGTCCTCACAAATTAAATTGTTAACCAGTCCAAAAGGTTGCTGAAATAGAACAGTATGTAAAATTGACATGAAGAATATATTTTCAGATGTAAAATCAATACATCTTTATAACATAACCATGTGAAACACCTCAGAAACTTGTTCTGTCCAATTATCATATATAGTATATATATTTTCTTCAACTTGAATCTTACCTGCCAAAGTAAGCCGGCGAAGCACTGTGCCTGAATTTAAGGCATCACTTGTCACCATAGATATGTCATTATCATCGAGCCTTAATTCCTGGAGATTTCTTAGTGGAACCACTAGGTCAGCAGTAAGTGCTCGTAAGAAATTGTGAGCCAGGTCAAGTTGCACCAGTCTTGTGAGATGTGCCAAGGAGTTTCCAGACACTGCTACAATACGATTGTGTGCCAAGTCAAGTTGTGTGAGTGTCCGCAACTCACTAAATGCATTGTCTTCAAGAACATCAATCTGATTGTGATGCAGGGTGAGAGAGACGAGTGAGGTGAAACCTGTAAGTGCACCTCGACGAACACTGCTAAGTTGATTGTGAGCAAGCTGCAGAACTCTCAGTGCTGATAATGCAGGAAGAGTAGTTGCGCCTAAAGGACCTGCAAGCAAGTTATCACTGAGGTCCAGTTCCTGAAGAGAATGCATTCCCTCAAGAGCTGATACGGCATTCACACTCAGTTTGTTCCCTCGCAAGCGTAGTGTCTGTAGCTTTGATAATGAAGAGATGGCATTAACTTCCAAGACAGACAGTCTGTTCTCACTCAGTTCCAAGAAAGTGAGGTTAGACAGTCCCTGTGGAATAAGAAGACATGTCAGAATTTTATACCAGCTTTTGGGAATATGGAATAAGATTTGTTACTTGTTCCAAGGAATTGGCTGTAAGTCATTTGACTATACACATTGAGGCAAACATATGTTACATGAGATAGTACAAAACTTATCACTAATTATTTACAATGGTATTGACCATTTTATTACATCTCATTGCTTCCGCATTGGACTGTCAATTTAAGGTCTCCCCTTTTCTAAATTTCAAACTCATTTTCATACAGTGCACCCATTACTCACAAATGAGACCTGCAGACCCGGAGACTGCAACCACTACATCAGAAAGAAGAAATGCTGCTATCAAGTGAGGATAAATTGGTTTGTTATTACTTTTTTACTTTAGGATTTTATTTGTTTAATGTGTTCACTGTCATGAATATCCACTGCAGTTTGGCCGATTATAAGCCCATTAATGACTCGACCAACCAACCAATGAACCAGTAGCATGTAGGCAGTATCTGAAATCACATACATTAGAACTAGGTACACTTGAGACCCTTCAGAGAAAATGTGCAATAAAAAAAGACCGAACTTTGGAGCAACCACAACTGGCCCCTGTCCACACTTCCCTCAAAACCACACAATTTGTGACTAACAACATGGTTATCTTTCCCCATCCTCCCTACTCGCCGGACTTTGCCCCCTGTGATTTTGCCTTGTTTCCCAAAATCAAAATGAAGCTGAAGGGACAGCGTTTTGAAACAGTGTCTGATATCCAAAGGAAATTGCAAGAGGTAGCCGACAGCATTAAGTAAACTGACTTCCATGGCGCTTTTGAAGCATGGGAAAAAACGTTGAGACCACTGTACAAATCAGAGGCAGTTCTAAGTCCCACTTCTGCCGGTCTTTTGTATGGTGTCAATGTTATGTTCCTTATAGCTTGTTAAAGCCTCATGAAGGGTCTTTCACGACTTGCTGGTGACCCTTGGAGCTCCGAGGTAGTGACTGATGTTAGTAGGTCTGCAGAAGCTTACTAATCCCCAGCAAAAGCAGACTGCTTCTTCTGAGTAGGGAACTGGTTTCCCCCACCAACTGTTCCTATCGATAGTAAGACAGCGAGTCACAGTGCACCGTAGTAACATAAGCGTATCACTGTCGCTTTCACACAAAAGTTTATAGCTGTATATCTGCTAGTCCAGTGGGATACAAAGATTAAGTCAGAATTTGAACAAGTTGAGAATCGTCTTAAGCAGAGGAAGTGGGCAAGAAAGAGGTCATGTCTTTTAAGCCACTAGATCCGCAGAGTTGAGGCGAACAAAGAGCGACGACAATTTCCAACCTAAGTAACAGTCATACAGTGTGTCCTCGCATGCAGTGGGGTGGGACTAAGTCCCTTGTACTGCGGCCACTTCTGGCATATTGTACCAGCCCCAGATGATAGGTGAGGGTGATTGTGGAGCAATTGGTAGAATGAAGATTGGCAGGGGAAACCGAAGTACTCGGAGAAAACCTGCCTCAGCGCCACTTTGTCCACTACAAATCCCACTTGACCAGACCCGGGATCGAACCCGGGCCGCCGCGATGGGAAGCCAGCGACTAACCGCTTGAGCTATGGCGCGGCCTCTGTAGATAGGTATGTATGTATATAGGTAGGTAGGTAGGTAGGTAGGTGGGTAGGTAGGTAGGGAAGGGGAATTCCGGCTATGGCCGATGTCCCGCCTCTCACCTTAAAAGAGCCAGCGGTGAGGGTCTCGAGGTGGTTGTGCGAGAGATCGAGTCTGTCCAGCGTGGGGAGTGCCGAGAGCGCTGCCGTGGGCACGGTCTGCAGCTTGTTGTTGGGCAGCCCGAGGGCTTGCAGCGGTCCGGCCAGCCCCGAGAATGCCCGCTCGGAGACGTGATGTATCTCTCCCGAAGACACAACCAAGCCATGCAAGAGGACGCCCTCTAAGAGCAGATCAGGCAGCACGCTCACATTCTGGACCGTACAGTCCAACAGCGACACGGTTGCAGGCGGTACCAGCCCCCGAAGAACATCCCCGATCACCTGCGAACCCAGTGAGTGTTAATTACTGTCTGAAGACGATATCCCTGACATTAAAAGCTCAATTATAGTGGTATATTGTAAAATCAATGAAAGAGGTAAGGAGAGAATAAAATGGAATGAAGCGAATTTGGTACTTGCGGGTTCAGATTTCCATATTCTAAAGCGAGTAATTTCTGTGGAAGAACCTGAGATTGAAGGGAAGAATGTTATGCCCCAAAATTCGAGATAGTAGAGGTAAGCCACTGCCCAAAATGTTCGCGACGAGCGAACAGTGTTGCACAGCTATTGCCGCAACATGTAAACATCAGTAATGGCAAGTAGGGTAAGAATTTGCTGGCTCAGCAAGGCTGTGTCCTCACAGCGCTAGAAGTTTGCCTAACTCGGGCACTGGAGGATCGGAATAGATCGCTTACACAGCGATCAGACGCAAGGGGGTCTGCCCACATCCCGATAAGACCCAATGAAAGCCTAACTTTAAGAAATTAGAACACAAGGGAGGAGCTATCTACCCCCTTGTCGTCCACGCGGAATCAGCGAATTAAGACTATAAATGAGGGAAATTCAAGAGACTTGGAATTCTGATTTTAAACAGAATATTCAGTTGTCAGCCGGAGGCTCTCAACGACATGTATTCCATAAGAGGGTGGACAACGGCCGTAATCTACATTTGTATTGCAAGTAAGTCTTTTCGCTCATATACGCCATGCTGTTAGACGTTATTGTTAAGAAAAGTGTTATTGTGAGATCATAAGGCAGTCTCCAGTGTACCAAGTGAGAGCCAGGGTAGAACAGGGTAGAAATGAACGGAGAGTGACAGACAATGATAGGAGCACAGTTTCAAGGCACCTCCCCTCCACAACCAAGGTCGGTAGAATTAGTTTAGGATAAGAGTCATGATAGACAGATCAAAAGCAAACCTTTTTCTTCATGTAATTATTATTGTAAATAGACAGTGTACATAGTAGAAAATGTACGCAGGGAGTTCTGATTCACCCGCCAGTAACCATCCTGTCCTCGACCGATCCCGAGCTACCATAGCTAAGACAGCCGACGGCAGCCGAGTGTAGCGCCGATGTTAGGAAATGAGTAACGACAGGCCCAAGTAATTATAATTTCTCACCCCCTCCCCCCTGAGGTGTAACAAAGAAAGCTATCAAGAAACTAGGGATTAACAGGCAAGTTGCTTTAATATAAAACAGTTTCTAACTTGAAAATGAGTCATATGGTGCACCCCCGTATTCACGAATGAAGATCTGGTATAAGCATTACATCTCGATCGGATTAAATATCACTACGGAAATGGCGCTATACTACATTTAAGTATAACTTATAAGCTTCTGTTTTATTTATAACTAGAAGAAAATACTGCTATTTGCTGTGGTTATGGTTGAGTTTCTTGTCAATATCACATTATACGGCAGCTAAAGCTTCGAAAGGGATGACACTCAAATTAAGACATTGAGGTACACTAGTGTAATTATATAAAATGAAAACGATTGGGCATGACAATTCAAGTCGCATTAAAAATTTTACCGCAACACTTCGCTTTAAATTACACAGTTCTAACAACCTTCACTGCCTGTGTTGAGCACCAGACCGTGAAGGGATATGGGGGAGTGGAAATTAGCTCCATTTTTTTAACTCGGCACTAAATGGGAGTGGTCAGCTTCACGTCCCGGCCCCTTTACCCCCGGTACCAATTGAATAGGAGGCTGGGTGCACCCCAGAGTCGGTCTGGACGACGTGGACAAGAGAAGAATCTTGCACTGCCGGGAATCGAACCCGGGCTATCCAGCTTGTAGTCCGTCGTTATCCTGAACTCCAAAAGTGTGCAATAATTTCGTAATATCCCAGTGTTTTTTTTTGTGTTGGGTCCGTGGTAGAAAACAGGATATAGAGAGGCAAAAATTAATGAAAGTTACGTTTTTACATATGCAGTATAGAGTTCCCCGCAGATCGCTGAGCCGCCGAGGCGGAGTCTGATCCTTCTCCCGTCTAATCGCTTCTCGGAATCGGCAAACATATAGCATAACAAACTGCAGACTGCAGCAGATCCCGTACGTGCTCTCTGCTATTTCGCAGACATTCCTGGCATTTCCGATAAATATTTACATTCAAGCGTTGAAGTTCTTACACGGAAATAAATTGAACTCGAAACTTGAAACCCTCGCCTTCTATGCAAGGCATCTGAGGGATCTGCGAGAGGAATTTTCAAACCTAGTGCAGATTTCATCTAATTAAACACTACATACTCGACGTTCCGGCTTGTTTGAGTGTGTTGTGTTCAGTAACGATGAAATTGATACTACGTTTCAACATTCCCTGAAAGAGAGATAACAGAGAGCATTTCCAGCGTCTACTCTAAAGTTGGCAAGATTTGTTTGTAACTTGTTAGGTGACAGGCTTGTCGATTCCGCTGGTAGCAGCTCGAATTTCTGTGCCCAGAACAGGGGAGCGCCTAACCAACACATCAATTTTTCGCTCATTCATCAATGGCTCTACAGCCCTTTGTTGAGCCCTGGCCTCCACTTGAGTTTCGTAATCTTTTTTACACAGACGGTAGGGCTCTTTGGACGAGTGATCAGCACGTCGCAAGGTCGCTACCTACACACGGGACAACACACACACACAGAATAAACGCAGACATCCATCCATGTCTTGAGTGGGATTCGAACCCACGTCCCAGCATTCGAGCGAGCGAAGACAGTTCATGCCATAGACCGTGCGGCCACCTGATCGGGCCAATGAATATATCAGTGCAATTATATTCTGTACTGATGGCGAAAATCTTGTCTGTTTGTAGGTTTTGAGGTTTCACATGGGTGGTTATGAACAGTTTGCCTCCTTACTGCTTCATGCTAGTTTTTTGCTTGGCTTATTCATCGGCCCTGAAGTTCGATGCAATATGCTCCTCTGAAATGTCGGCAAAGTTCCAACGGACTGCATGGCGGTATATCTTAGGAAGATACATAATATAGAAACTTTCAGGTTCATTTACTAACTTTCCTACGAGGCCCTCCTACCCGTATCACCCCTGACGTAAGCAAAATGGAAGCCATACCCTCATGTAACAATGTTGAAGTTGTTCAAATTAACTTCGAAATAACTATTCAACTTCTTAGATTTCAGGTTCTCACAGGCGTGCCCATGAAGAGTACTGCTTTTGGGATGTGATGTCGTGTAGCCAGGTAGACCTTAATCGACGCTTCAGAGTAACTTATTGCCTCCATCTTCAGGGCTGAACAGTACGTCAAGCAAGAAAAATGCAAGCTTTATATTGTGCTCAACGAAATAAAGGCTCGTTTACATACGTGTACATGAAAATATATTAAGAGATATATTTTCTGGTGTATATCGCTATGTAGTCCATTAAAAGGCCATTGACGTTTGGGAGAAATATGTCACCCCCACCTTCAGGGTGGAAGAATAAGAAAAGCAAAAATTCAGTGTGAAGGAGGTAGCAAGTAGAGTTGTGTTCCAGAAAGTAAAACTTTCATTGCGAGCGCTGTGAGAAGCTCAGAGCCTACACGGCAATATATCAGTTTTCTCACAAAAAGGTAACTTAAATGAGAAGAAAGACACAACTTTGACGTTTGTCTGATCTCACCTGGAGAGCGGAGTTGTCGCCGATACACCGCAGAGTGTGGGGCAGGTCACATGAACAGGACACTGCAGGCGGCTGCGTGATCTCAGGGCATCGCCACGGGGTTTTGTCCGTGTCGTTCCGACCCGACACTAGACTAGCCAGCAGAAGCAGCAAGAGGAGCGCCAACATTCTGCAACAATGAGTCCATATCTTTAATTGTTTCTTGCATCCTGTTGTGTATTTAATCAATATTAGAGTCAATTTTACCGACCACACAACATATTTTTATTATTATTATTACATTACATGTTTCGACCTCAAGAGGTCATCCTCAGGTGTACGAACACAGCTGTATAATTACATGCAATCACATTCGTCTTCTCACTTATTCGATCCTGTATCTTATTCAGGCCCACGCTCAATAATATATCAAGCTCTCTCATAAAACACAAGTTAAAATTGAAGAAAGTCGTCTTCTGGGTTTAGGCGCCGTGTATTCTTCGTTTTGGCCGACGTTCCTCCGAAACGTTGGCCAAAACGAAGAATACACGGTGCCTAAACCCAGAAGACGACTTTCTTCAACAAAATATCAGTTTGCGAAATCTGCATATCTGCTTTCGGACTGATAGCAATAACCAAGGGATCAGCACTACGCATACGGAGTTTCTATCGTGAGANTATTATTGAGCGTGGGCCTGAATAAGATACAGGATCGAATAAGTGAGAAGACGAATGTAATTGCGTGTAATTATTCAGCTGTGTTCGTACACCTGAGGATGACCTCTTGAGGCCGAAACATGTAGTGTAATAATAATAAAAATATGTTGTGTGGTTGGTAAAATTGACTCTAATATTGATGAGTCCATATAATGCACATACATATACAGTACGTAAATCTGCTACTCACATATCACCTGAACAGACTGTAGACGCCTCTACTCCATATTTAATTAAATTTAGCACAACGAATAGTAAGTCAAGGGGCACGTGGTAGAGTGATTGGTTGAGGCACTATGCTATAAGCCGGAAGATTGGGTTCCATTCCCGATGAGGTCATTAGATTTGTTTTCAACTGACCTAATCCTTCCAGTCGAAGTATGGCTCTGGGGTGGACTCAGCCTCTAACAGAACTTAGTATCAGGAATCTTCCTGGGGGAGTAGGGCGGCCAGAGCGTAAGGCTGAAATCCTCACCGCCATCTGTGAGCTGACTGTCTAGAAAATATGAGAACTTCGACGTCTCACAACCCTATGGGTCTCCAAGGCTTCTTACAGGCAAACAAAAGCCGAGGCTTGTATTTAATGCCGCGTTACCATCTGTCTGGGTAGTTAGCCATGTAGAAGAATACTGAAGAAACAATTGATTCATGGGTGCTGTTATTTAGGATTGTCAACATATAAAACAACAACAATCAGATACTGAAATGAGATGTGGGGTTTCAACAAGAGACGTTTGGAAGGGGCACAGATGAGCTTCGTAGAGCTCTGCTGGGTTATACAAGATCGGCCAGATTGACAAAGGAATGCAGACACGACGGAAAGTTAGGAAGTTCAAAATACTGTGGACGACATGCGTCATAATTTGGGAAAGTTTGGGTGTGAGGCACCGCACAGGAATCCGGGCTGTAATGGCAAAGGAAATAGAGGTCATTCCAGAAAGAACTGGAAGAAAATCTATTGGATAAGAGTTGATGAGGAAGCCTAAAAATTAAGAATTGATACAAATGTTAAGGCGTCTACGTTGTAGCCCAAGAACTGCGTACTTTTATCCTCGGTGTGCACTATTATAATCAGTGCAGAACAGACAGATTCCTGTAGCATTAGAGGTTCTTTCAGTGAAGAGTTGTCTCCTCTGAGATACGAAGCCGTGTCTTGAAAGGCAACCAACGTTTCGCAGGAACATGTTGACCCTATCATGAAGATTGAGGCGACATGTTCCTCCGAAGCGCCACTTGATTTTCAACGGACTACACGGCGTTCTATCCCTGATGAAGGGCTTCAGAAACGTTTCTGCTCTACTATATCCCCCCCTTTTTTATTGCTAGTGGTGTGGGACTAAGTCCCTTGTACTGCGGCCAATTTTGGCCTATTGTACCAGCCCCAGATGATAGGTGAGGGTGATTATGGAGCAACTGGTGGAATGAAGATTGGCAGGGGAAACCGAAGTACTCGGAGGAAACCTGCCCCAGCGCCACTTTGTCCACCACAAATCCCACTTAACCAGACCCGGGATCGAACCCGAGCTGCCGCGGTGGGAAGCAAGCGACTAACCGCTTGAGCCATATTTCCCCTTACGGACGGCAACAGAGGCCCAGATATGAATGTTTCCCTTATAAGAGTAAGGATGCGCCTCTTAAAGCCCCTTTTCCGTAACGCACAATTAGCCTTCACAAGCTACGCAATGTATTCACAAATTAGGATCTGGAGACATTTTGATGGAGGTGTAAGCATTAAGCTACATTTGTTGCACATGAAGTATTAACACCAAATCCATAAGAATCTATTCTTGACTGTATACCCATGACATCTGACCGCCTCTGTGGTCAGAGTTCCTGGCTACAGATCCAGAGGTCCCGGGTTCGAGTACCGACGCTACCAGATTTTCTGAGAAGTAGTAGGTCTGAAACGCGGTTCACTCAGCCTCGTGAGGATAATTGAGGAGCTATTTCAAGAAAATAGCGGCTTCGGTCTAGAAAACCGAGATTAACGGCCGTGGGGATCCGTTGCGCTGACCACGCGACACCCTCTATCAGCTAAAGTTGGTACTAACTTAGCCGACAAGCGAAGGTCGCTCGATCGATATTGTTCGCTTGCGGACTACAGGCCACGGAGTTTGGTTGTTTGTATCTATAATATCTGAAGTTCAAGATCAGTGTCGAAAATTGGGATAACCTAATTTCAAATGCAATAGTTATAAACTCTATTTAAATTACTTAAGAGCATAGTTGTTCAATGACCTTGAAGCTAATGAATTAGTCACAATATCTTATGCAGATGACTTAAGTGCTAGTGGCAAAGCGAAGCCATATTTTTTGTTCAATTGGTTTAATGTATTTACAGTCACGAATAACTAGTCTAATCGAATGGAATTAGACCAAAAATCTATTTCCGTTTACATACATCAGCATGTACTGTAACCGAACCATTGAAATCCTTCCCCCCTTCTTTTATTTCAGTAATTATAAAGTAGACAGTAAGAATTACTAAGAAACAGGTTAAGACACAGTCAGGACAAGCAGATAGACCGAACTTGCGCTGACAAGGACATCTGTTAGTTCTTGCGTCCAGGCCTTTGGTGTTGCTTCGAAAAGGGCAGAAATGATACTTCATGGAACCCCCACTGAGTTTCTTTAGAAATTGAGAAGTTGACTTAGAACGGCAAGCCACTTTGAGAATTCGAGACGTGACAGTCGCAAGCCGTAATAAGTCAAAAGGGGGAGTGCCAGGGGATCATTAGCGACCCTCGTAAGTTGCATCTCTGTCAATTTCGTCGTTTGGAAGTTTAAGCCGAAACTACTTCTAAAACAATCGGTCATTGGCCGGAACCAAAATTAAGCCAACTCCTCTTATTTGAATCAACCTATCAGGGAATTTAGCAGGAGGAGACAAGAGGCGGATGCAATTCAGTTAGGACCTCTGGCTCGGCAGAGGGTCCAGTTTAAGATTAAGAGTCTGCTACAAAACTTTGAACTTGGCGGAGGTAAAACCCGCGAATATACTTGCGTGTTAAGCTAAGTAATTTGGACAAAGTGCAACACCGGCGGCTTGGAAGCCGAGACTAGGCCTGATAGTGTTGACTTAGACTCCGAGTGACTGTGAGAAACAATAAAGTGTTCCAGTGGCAAACTGCATTGTGTTGGTCAGAAGTGCTTCACCCTCACTTGTCCGAGCCTGACCCTTAGCCGACCTGAGGTGAGACTCATCGCCAGGAGCTAGTCAAACCCATCGCCAGCTTCCACCCACTCACGCCTTCCCTCCTTTAAAATGAATCGCAAACAGCACCTAGCTGTTTGCTGGCGCCCATAATATCAGGTTCTATGCTGAAAGTCCAACCCCGTAATCAGCAACGGAAGGAGGAAGCGGTGGAGCCGGAAGAAGCGGTGGAGCCTGGTCAAGCCGGAACCAGCCACGCCCTAACAACTTCAACGGAGGCAGCACCAGGTAGGGCAGTCAAAGTGACAAGTGGCAACCACCTTGTGGGCAAGAAGCCTAAAAAAAGGGGTGGCGGTTACAGTACTTCGTGTTAACACCAGATTATTGTGGATGAACTGGTGATTTTTAATTTCTCTGCATTACTTCGTGCTGAAAAATAATTCAGTAAAAATAAATTTCGTAAATGCAAAAATTGATCTGTTCATTCGTTTCTGTCTGCTGATCGTCAGTCTGACTTTCATGACCGCCTAAGATGATATTGATATATTCGTAACGACTGTTACTTATCTGAAATTATTTTTAGCAACAGCGAGGAGATATTTCATTGTGATCATGATTGAACGATTGGAGAAAATGTCTGGAATCCCGTTGCATTCAAAGTGTATTTCCACAGCGCTGGGTCTGCTTCATGCTGACAATGATGGACGGTCATGAGAACTTGACGTTATACGCCCACTGATCATGTTGATGGCAGTCAACTCTTGAAGGTCTGAATGGTCTTTGGATCTCTGCATGTCTGTCTCCGGCATGAATACAACAAACACATGTTCAGCCACACATCGGACTGGGATATTATTGCAAAGACAAGAATCTCAGAAAAGATTTCCAATAAAACTTTCTCGAATCAATACAAGTATTATGTTTTTGGACGTTAACCATCGTCCTGTTTATTTTTCAAAACACAACGTTTCGGATACTGAATTCTGTCTCCGTCTTCAGGTAAAACCTACTCAGTTGGACCCAATCGATAGAGCTATCTCCGGAGATAGGGACTAGCTCTGTGTGTAGGTACAATAGATCACTGTGGTCGCGGTGCAAGGGCCAAGAAGGCCCACCCCTTATACATTCATTCATTCAACTCTGTGTGTGGTTAACGTGTCAGCCAGACTCGTTATGACCAGTTTCATTAGGAATTGCCAACGTTAATGAAATGGTGACTGGATACGAGCAACATACAGACTATGATCACGGTGGTATAGCTTATTTTAAGGAACAAACTTTGTATCTTATTGCTTTTGAAGACGTGGGGGTAAGGTCAGGCTAACAGTAGAAGAATAGAATTTTAATATTACCCTCTAATCTAAACTAAGTTCATTTCTTACCACTCCTTTGTGTGCAGTGAATCTCACCCCTCTATTCCCTTTTAAATTTTATGACTCCAGCAATATTTTGCGGAGAACACAAATGTTGCAGCTCCTCATTATGCAATTGTCTCAATCAGAGACTGGAGACAATTTATCCATCTTAGGTCCAAATAGTCTCTCGAGTGTTTTGTTCTCAAACGCCCTGAATCTGCGTTCTTCTCTTAATGACATTCAATAATACTCTTAGGTTATTTATTTGGCCCTGCTATAATCTGGCGCACACAAAAAAATCATAGTGAAATCATTTTACATGCTTAAACGAAAGAGAGTTGGGGGTTAGGAAGTTAAATGGAGCAGGTGGGGGAAAGTATGATCATTAACAGTACTGCGAGAGAAGGGAACGCGGAAACGGATAGGGTATAAGGGCAGGCCCACAAGGACGAATAGCAGCGCATAAGAAAAAGAGAAAACGACATGAAAGCTGAAGTATATACGTAGGACTTGAGGTTCTTATAGCAATTGTGAGAAGAGTCCTGTATCCTGGTATGTAACGCCTTGCAGTACGTTGGAAGTCAATCGATATTTCGGTGAAAAACATCTCCTGCATCTTTAGGGTCCAGGAACAAGCCAGACAAGAAACCAGCACGAAGTGTGCTACTTGCTTCAGGCGCCTTTCACGTTTGGCCTATTCATACACTCTGAAGATGATGGAGACATGTTCCCTGAAACGTCGGCTGACTTCCAACTGACTGCATGGCATTACAACCCAGAACACAGCATTCTGCACGATGTGTGTATATATATCCGTCATAATATGACTCAGTCTCCTCGTGTGCAGCGTTTAAAACAGTCTCCACAAACGGGATATCACAGTCGGTACAGCGACTAGCTACGGGCTGGGCGACCGAGAGGTCGGAGTTAGAGTCCTGGTAGGGTCAACAATTTTATCCACGTCGTCCAGACCGGCTTTGGGGTCAACTAAACCCCCTATCCAATGGGTACTGGGGGCTCTTTCAGCGGGGGTAGAACGGCGGAGACGTGAAGCTTACCAGTCACCTCCAGCTAGTGCCAAGGTCAAGAAATTGTGGAATTATTCAACCACTCCCACATACGCCTCCGTGATGTATTGCTTAATTAGTTAAGCACAGGGACAACTTTACCTTTTTTTTTTCCTTGGCACTACAGCCCCAGTGGGCCTAGGCCTACCTCCATGAACTTTTCCGAACTTTACTTTTACCTCCACAAAATTAATTTAGGTATTCATCTGAATTTCATTCGAGTTGTTACTGGGGCTACAACACACTCATACATCTATTCCGGTCGCAATTAAACTCTTGTGTACAAAGGTTCTAGGACAACTCTTCCTACTGTCAAAATATCTGTCCACACAGAACCAGCTAATGCTGTATCATCACATGGAACATGACTGCTATTGCAAGCATTAGCCATCACCTCTCAGATCTGGAAGTAAGATGAATAGAATTCATGTTACTTGCTCCCTGAAAACGCTTCCCCTGCCTTTGGTAGTCAAAATACTAATACCGTCGGATTGAAGGGATTTAGACTTCAGAATTGGCTCTGCCGACTAAACCTTACGTATACTCAGGAAGAAGGGGCTTGGATATTGAACTAACTCTCTGGTAAGAAAATCTGAAGATTCAAAACTGCTAACATCATATTCCATAAAATATGTCCCTGCTCAAAGACTTATAGACGGGTTTTGGATTGGATGATTGGATTTATCTTCATTTTATACACACAAATCGGGACTAGACGTAATTACAGCGCTACTGCTATTTCCGCACCGCACTTTACAGCTCACTGTCACTAGTGTCCTCGGTCTTCACTAGTCACAACCTGGCAACGGATTCCTAACAGTCTCGCTGTACCTGCAAATCACACATACGTCTCCTTCGCACAGCATAATTCCTCTCTTGCCATGTCTTCTCAATTATTCTGCCAATTGCCAATTTCGGAGACTCTCAATTCTCTGCTGAAACTGCCAACTTCGAAACTCAACTCATTTCTTCTGAACTGAACTCTTCTCCATAACGGCTTTATACGGACCGAACAGAAAACACCGTTTCCAACAATACCCCTGTTATTGTGTGTTTACCGATCCGTTGCTTATAAACGGGTTCTTCCATTTCTGCGTGCGTATTTGTTACCGACGGAATGTATTACCAATTCGTTGCCTAGCAATGGACGTCACCTCTGATTTCACTATTCTGGCATTCAGGAGTCATGTCACAATATTTCCATAAATTCCAGTTTAATATCAGACCCTATCATTCTATATCTTTATCGTCATCCACGAGATTTTCCTTCCAAGAAATCCGACGGAGGCAAGTGGTGGGTGAACTTGTCGGCCTTGACCCTTGTAATGTGCATTTAGGGGAACATTGGGCTTCGGTGTATCAAAGGAAACGGTTAGAGTTGCCCTAATATCGTGCCGATATTTTCATCTTGCACAGTACACGCGGGCGTGCCTTCGTAATTACATTGCCTCCTCTTCGTTGGAGGATAGTAGGTGGATGGTGCGCAGGGCCGGAAACATTACCACACATTTGACTCGTCATTCATAAAGGGATATCAATGCGTTAACGTGAAAATTCGTTAATCACCTTTCCTCAACCAGCAGTTAATGAATTAAGATTTTGAGAATACTTGCTTTCCAATTGCACAAGGATAACAGAATTCCCCAAATGTCTTGGGCAGGTGGGTACCACTTATACGTCATATTTTGGGGGGTCTCGGGTTTAAATCTCGGTCTCAAGACAGGCTCGTGACAGATATTTATCGCGGTTTTGTTCAGTCCCTTCAAACAAATGCTGGAATAGTACCTCAAATTAGGTCACAAGCTCGTCTTTTCACATCCTTTCAAATTCGGTATTCACTAATCAAGCTGTAATTTAAGCTACTGACTAAGCCATACATAAATAAGATTAAACTGTCCCTGCGTTTAAGTAATTAAGCACTACGCCATGAAGGCGTATGGGGGGATAGATGTATAGATTCATATTTTCTTGACCTCGGAACTAGGTGGAGGTGAGCGGTCAGCTTCAGGCCCCGGCTGCTTTTTCCCAGGGAAAAAGCCCTCGGTACCCATTGGATAAGACCCCAGAGCCGGTCTGGACGACTTGGAGAAGAGAAAATTCTTTACTCTACCGGGACTCAAACTCCGAACTCTCAGTCGCCCAGTCTGTAGCCAGTAGCTATACCAACTAACCCACCCCGGCTCCTCCATACATAAAGGAACAAACAAAAAATAAAGATAAGAATATGTAAACTGGATGGAATAGTTTGAAAGAAGTGTGTGAAATATGTGGGAAGAATTCCCTAAAGAAATACCGGTCTACAAAGAACTTCTGATATCACTACAATAAAACCAACATTACCTGATCTATTAGATTCCAGTGAACTGGATTGTTTTTGCCCGGTCTTCAAGTCCGCTTTGTATTACAGGGCTACTCTTCCTCACCGTCGAGCCGTGAGTCGACGTGGGAGGTGATCCAGACTGCACTTAGTATATAGTGGTTTGTTTTTGCTGTAGCACGTACATGAGCAGTTAAGTTACTTTGTTTTATACTGGAGTATGCTGGTTTACGACACCGTGCAGTGCTGCAGGTGGATACCAACGTGGTACCAATGTCTCTTAGTGTAGTTTACAATTGTTGTTCCATTTATTTTATTCGACTCTTCCTAAAGCAGTCCTTATAATTATGTTACATATTCGGAAATGCATTTATTGGATGTTTTAAAGTCCAGTTAGCCAAAACAGCATTTATTTATACAGATTCGCGAATCATGACCTTTCCGGAACTCGAACTCTGACCCCTCCTTCGTCCAGCCCTAGCCAATCGCTATACCGACTGCGCTATCCTGGGTCCTGGTACTTTTCCTAACAAGTTTTAATATGTAAGATTTTAGGCTTTCACGGCGGTTACCGCTTCTCATGGTCTCTTCGCTTGCAGATTTCTTATATTTTTTCCGTCTACCCTGAAGATGGAGGCGATACGTTCCTCCGAAACGTCGGTTAACACCACATATACACGGTGCCAAATCCCAGAAGACTGCTTTCTTCAAGTTTTAATATTTTGCTAAGACTGTCTTTTGGTTCTGTTGTGTTCCCCTGCTGATTGTTTCCGAGTTTGCTAAGTAACTCATGAATACCATTGAGCCTAACTCCTGTGTAGGGCCCATATAGCCCTACTAACATGGCAGAGGGAAGAGAGATGTCGGACAATAGGCTACAGACGACTAGTTGGAAGACGCAAGACGAAATAAAAAGAAAACCTCCAGTACTTATCTGTTATAAGAGCTTCTCTTTGCGTGAGCTGACAGACTGACTGACTGACTATCAGTTGCAACATGACTCTGACTCTGAGCTGACTAGGGCGGAAGGATTGAACGCTCGTAGCGTCAAGTTGTAAAGACCTATACCGCACGGTTGCGCTATCTACAAACCACACTGTACTTGCTTCAAGTGCAACTGCTTGCTCCAGCTGCATCTATGTCTGAGTAAGAACAACAAAATGACGCCAGCCTTGAGAGTCCGTGATCAGGCAAACAAGTTCAGCCATACAGGCGGCAGGTCTCTAGAGAGACTGTGAAGATGGCGAGAGATTCCCTTCTATGTACAAGAATCAGAGAACCTCGTGCCTTATTACTGTGTTCCATGGACGATAGCTAAGAGCGGTTTGTTAGAGCTAGTCTGTGAAACAGTGGTTTGCGGTTGGTATGTTTGCTCTGTACGTAATAAAATCATCTCACAATGTGGCGATCATTTGCCTGCTCGCATCTCAGACACAACTCAACGGCTTTCGAATAACCTAATTTCAAGAGGTGTAGGTTAGGATGCGCAACACAAATCCCCTCCTGTTTAATATCTACTACGTGATCATTTCTTACGCACTGCTATCGCTAACGATGTTCTGGCTGTGAAGCCATTAAATCTGGCATGAAGGAAACGCTAATGTCTAATATAAATGACCAATATGGCGATAAGGTGATATCGGATCAAAAGTACAAGAGCTGTCGCAACCAAGAAACAAGAAGTTCTGGGATGAAATAATTGTCTAATTCCCTTGATTCGAAATGGACCGCATATAAAACGAAAACAAATTGCTAGGATACACAGGCGGCAAAGTGATCTCACAAGTTCCCCAAAAAATCTGTGAGGATACAAAGACAACAAAGTAATTTCACAAGCTTCCTAACACAAATTTTGGAGGATACACACAGAGCAAGGTGGTCTCACAAGTCTCCTAACAAAAATTTGTGAGGATACGAAGACAGCAAAGTGATCTCACAAGCCTCCTAACAGAAATTTGGGAGGATACACACACAGAAAATTGGTCTCACAAGTCTCATAACAGAAATTTGTGAGGATAAAAAAGACAGCAAAGTGATCTCACAAGCCTCTTAACAAAAATTTGGTAGGATATACAAGCAGCAAGATGATCTCAAAAGCGTCCTGACACAAATTTTGAAGGACATACACACACACACACACAGAAAAGTGATCTCACAAGCCTCCTAACACAAAATTTGGAGGATACACAGAGAGCAAAGTGATCTCACAAGCATCCTAACAAAGATTAGGGAGGATACGCCGACAGCAAAATGATCTCACAAGCCTCATAACAAGAATTCGTGAGGATAGACAAGAGAAAGATGATCTCACAAGCCTCCTAACAAAAATTTGGGAGGATACACAACAGATAGAGAGCAAGGTCATCTCATAAGTCTCATAACCCAAAAAAGTTAGGGGGGATACAAAAACAGATGGACAGACACAGAAGAATACAAAGACAGCAAGGTGATTTCACATACCTAATTTTATTTTTTAATAAGGTTAACAAGATTTTCAAGTTTCTAATTGAAATTGCAGTTTAATGTCGCGTATAACTAGTTTTGTGGGTTTAGACCGATCAACAAACAACCAATATTCCAGGGATTGAAAATTTCAGTTTGGTCCACATGTACAACAATACTAGCATGAGAATAAGATCGAACTTATCGCTATCTTCGAAAACAAATAATTCCATACATACAAGTATGTCTTGATTTGCGTGCGTTTTATTTACGCGCATTCGATTTCAAGCAATTGAAGACTACACCATTATTTAATGTGCACCATTCTAGATCTCACTTTAACGCGATTATGCGATCAGTAATAGGCAACATGGCAGACGTCAGCGTGGCTTTGAAGACA
The DNA here is from genome assembly GCF_002891405.2 of Cryptotermes secundus. NCBI lineage: Eukaryota > Metazoa > Arthropoda > Insecta > Blattodea > Kalotermitidae > Cryptotermes > Cryptotermes secundus. The sequence continues at coordinate 737,732 of NW_019731236.1, read as the reverse complement.
AGAGAACCTGCTAGTAGCGAGAGGATAAAATCTGAAATAAAATAAAGTAACAACTTAAGCAGAATATTTTACAAGAATAAAAATCTATAACCTTGTGGCGTGGTTGGCCCATGCATGCAAATCCCATTTTCCTTTACTTCGTGTGGAAATTAGCTATTGATTTGCGCATTTTTTTTTCGTTATGTTATTATCATGAAAACATCTCAGCGTAAATCGAGAAACGACTGTACATGTAAAAAGGGAAATTATTTATCATCCATCAACTAACTGAAGAAAACGAATCATTGCAATATAGCCATTACACCAGATGATTAGAAAGTGACGCTATTAATAACAAGAAATTCAGGATGAAACATTATTTCTACTTTTTTACAAATGCTCCAGCCAGTTTAATAAGGCTAAAAATTATAATTTAATAATTATATAATACAGTGATAGACTTCTGTGTACAATTTGAACTAGGCTACCAAAGACCTGAACTATGACAAATTTATGATAATAGCCCAAAGGATTCTTACGCGTTCATAACTGTAGCTCTCTCTATGATTCATCGCCTTATAAAATTTCACATATTTAACTCTACTGAGCCATTAGCCCTCGCTATATACCGTAAGCTAAATACAGCTTAGATTTCACGCAGCTGACATGTTATTTTATACAAAAAAATACTCAAAGAAGAAAATGAAAGCTTTTATGATCTTCTTCATCCATTCGTCAATGGCTATACAGTCCACTGTTGGGCCCTGTCTTCTTCTTCAGTTTCGTAATCTTTTTTATACATACGGTAGAACTCCTTGGATGAGTGCTCAGCCCGTCAAAAGGCCGCTACCCACACACAGAACAACACAGGCACAAAATTAACGCACACACAGACATCCATGCCTTGAGTGAGATTCGAACCCATAATCCCAGCCCTCGATAAAGCGACGACAGTTCATGTGTTAGACCGCACGGTCACCGTGATAGGCCCTTAAGATATTTATGTTACATGAGGTTTTAGAATTCAGTTTTACGTGCCGGTAATATTGTTCAGATCCGGTCTGGAAACCCTAGATTAACGGCCGTGGGGGATCCGTTGCGCTGACCACGCGACACCCTCTATCCGCAAAAGTTGGCACTAACTTCGCCGAAAAGCGGCGGTCTCTCGGTCGGTATAGTTCGCTTGCAGACTAAAAGCCACGGGGATTTTTAATATTGTTCAGAACTCCACATTTTGCACAATTGCAATATTTTCTTTTATTCTTGATGTCAGGATAATAGAAAATACAGAAGTAGGACGACCTCTAGCAGCAGGTCTCTTGTATTCATACGAAGTTTCAAAAAGATTAATTTAGCTGTCAGCAGTAGGGGAGGGTGGAAGACTTACTGGAAAGGAGGGATATATGATTATCATCGTGTTATTAAGCATTATATCCTTAGAAGTAAGGAATTAAACTAAGAATTTGGTTACTACGTAGAATTATCTTCGATTTTAAGCTTTGACATTTATTTGCTGACTGATGAACTGGCACTCTCCTATAACCTGCGCTGTTACGCCCGAAACCTCGTAATGGAAGGATATTCTCAATAGATGTCATTGCAGAAAATACCTGCACCACTTTCGTCTCTCGTCTTGGTTACTAGTAGAGACTGGCTCCCATATTAGGGTGATGACGACCTTGACAGGAGGAAAAAGTTAGACATAAACCGCCGTATGAGGAGGTGGATGAGGCACCATATTTACAATCAACTTTCATTTTGAATATAAAAGTAGTCTGATAATCTTTTCTTATATGCACCTGCTCCCCTTACATGGTATATTGATTCATTACTACTTTATGCTCATAGCGTGTATAAACAGCCTTAAGAATTTTCCGTGGCAGTGAAGAAAGAATAGCTTTTGTTCTTGGATCAAACAGCGGACTGGAAGTTGGTTCGATACCGATAAAGGTTCTAGACAGAGAGTTCTACAGACATGAGCAGAATGTTTAAAATTTACAACGCAATGAAAATCGCATTTGCAGGTTTACAGGGAAAGATACTTGAGTTCCATCTAGAAATTAAAATTATACGCTGCTTCCTTAGATATTGCCTGACTATCGCAAACATTCCGAAGAGAGTAACAAAATATTAATACCGGACACAAATGGAAACAGAATTATGTGCTTGTTACCAATTTTCCGGTATTAAGACACTAAAAGTGGCATCATCATTATATTATATTATATATTATATAATTATATGTATCATTATATCATTTATCGTATGGAGTGCAACAGGATGCTTAAATATAATATTGTAAACACTAAAAGTGATGAAAAGCGATACAAATTAATATATTTCTTCATGAGAAAGGCGGATAAATAATAAGTAATAATGCTCAAAGCTATAACTGTAATTTTTTCTATAGTTGCTTTATATTTGACGACAGAATACGAGTTTTCAAAGAACTGTATGCTGGCCAAATGCAAGTAGTCACGCAAAAAGTCGCCAAGTTTTGAATGACAAACTGAAAACTTCCTGAAGTCTAATTGTAATGCCACGTAAGGAAATCGTGACAATTCTCCTGTAATCCTCAGATTTAATCAATACAAAATTCTCACATCAGGTTCGCCCCCCAGTATTTTGATTCGGACAAGACAGAAATATAGAACTCGGCTAGAAACGCCAAATTCCTGCCAGTGTTACAAACTGAAGCAGGGATCAATACATTTGGGGTGCCAGGGCGCTGACACAATCACGTCACCGCCGAATCCATTTATCTATCAACACTGGAACAAAAATAGGACTATTATACCCTTTCAAGCATGAAGTTCACATACAAAATACTTTAAGATGTAGCTCTCATCTCTCCGAACATTACTTACTTATTTACGGAGCTGCGCCCTTCTTGAGAAGCCGCCAATTATGAAACTACTCAAGAATTTCCCACCATTTTATGGAACCCGAAGGTCCACTGCCGTGTTTACAAGGGCCCTCCACTGGTCCCTATCCTGAGCCAGATCTGTCTAATCCATACTATGCCATCCGATCTCTCTAAGATCCATTTTAATATTGTCCACCCACCTACGCCTTGCTCTTCCCAATCTTCCTATTTTTATGTCATGATTTTCCCTGGCCCGAACATTACAAAGATAAATTTGTTATCCTCTTCAGGGACATAAATTCTCTTTGTTCTGAGAACTATACGAGTGTGAATCCCATGAAAACACTCCGCCGCAGGATGCAGAGTTTTCTACTGTTACAGCAGGTGGTAGTACAGTTCGTATATTATTAGTACTTGGAAAACAACGTGCAATTTTTCTCGTTACATCGCATACGTATCCTTCTCGGAAACCGTTTGAAATGCTGCTTCGGTCTCAATTGTAATAGAAACAGCCGGGATAGCTCAGTCGGTATAGTGACGGGTTACGAGATTGACAGCCGGTGTTCGATTCCCGGCACGGAGAAGATTTTTCTCTTCTTCACAACTCCCAGACCGGCTCTGGGGTGCAGTCAGCCTCATCAAAAACGTAGTGGAGGCTATTTCCACGGAGGTAAAGCGATCGGGGCGTGAAGCTGACTACTCAATTCCGATCATTACTGAAGTCAAGGATGGTTGAGTTATACCTCCACTCCCCAACTTATCTTCGTGACACAGATGTTAATTAAGCACAGGGACAAATTTACCTTTCTAATAGAATCGCTGTAATTGGGGGAGAGAAAAGGAAAGCTGGCTCAAACAATACCTCTCACCTCTTCTTGCTTGTATCAGAGAGGTTACCAGTTCGAATCACCGGCTGTTATGAATTAGGTCTTTCATGGTTCTTCCAAGTAACTTCATGGAAAGACTGGGTTAGTACTTCAAATCCAGCTCCATTTCACATCCTTCCATACAAGTTACTCATTAAATCATCAGCACCGTCAGACGAAGTAAATATAAATAAATAAATGACGAAGGAGGAGAACTGCTGAAGTGACGCAAATGCACAATCACTTTTGTGACGTCTGGGTATGAGACTCGTACGCATGGTCTACTGTACCAGACACGTATCCTTATCAACTTCATCAATCACACCTGTGTCAGGGTCCACGTGTCGCTACAGCAACAGTTTCCTGTCTGGTTTGCAGCCCGGGTATGCCCGGAAAATTCACGCCTAGTTTTGTAGTTAAATGATACTGCGTTTGTGAAGGCTGCGGGTCTACAGGATGACTGACGTAGTTAAATAACAATGCGTCACTAACAATATCCTACTAGGAACATAGGTGGCACGTCCTCGGTTTCTCTTATTTCTTTCTTTTCTTATATCTTGTGTAGATATAAGCCTTGCAATGCTCTAATGTATTGAGTCCTCCCGAATGTCTGAAAAGGCTTCATACTAAACAACCTGTTAGTTCTTGCTTTCTTTCTTTCTTTATAGTTTCCTGGGGTGGGGTGAGACTGAATCCACTTGGTACGTCGGCCACAATTTAGCCTATTGTACCATTCCGAGATGATAGATGATGATGATGATGATGATGATGATGAATGTTGAGCAGTCGGTGGAATCAGAATTGGCAGGGGAAACCGAAGTAGTCTGAGGAAACCTGCCCCAGTGCCACTTTGTCCACCACAAATCCCACATGACCTGATCTGGGCTCCAATCCGGTCCGGCGGGTTGGGAATCCGGCGACTAACTGTCTGAGCTATGACACGGCCTGTTACTAAGTAATTAGCTCCGTGGAATTGAGTCCTTCTCGAAAAGCCATCAGTCGCTCAGTTACTCAAGACTTTCCCAACATTTTACCCTGTCCACAAGAACCGCCCTAAAAAAGGATTCAGAAACTGGAACAGGCCTAATCGGCGAATATGACAAAAAAAGAAAATAATAAAACTCAATCCTACAGCCAGTTTCGTGGTTTATTAAGAGCGGTACTCAGACTACGTCATAGAGACTTTGTTACACGAGTCCTGACACCGAATATCTCTACTTAATTATTCAAGCGCAGAAGGAACAGTGGCAACTGATAAGATTCGTCGCTCAATATTCCTACCTTCCTCTCCTCTACGCCGTAAATTGCAATTCCACCTTAATTACAGCACAGGTGCGCATAAAGAGCCTCTGTAACATACGCCGAATGCCAACACCAGCTTCACAGATGAGAGCCTGGAAGCCAAGACGTGGCAACAGCGGCCTGGATCCCAAGCCTGACAGTCCACAGGGAACCAAATATCAGCTGTAAGATATAATCTAACCGAGCGACTTGGCTCAAGAGGCAACAGATCTGACTTGTTTATGAAAGTGGCCAGTTCGAATCTTGGCTGGAACATCGACTAAGTAACCTGACTGGCGTTTTTCTTGGATTTTCTCAGGTCTAATGCAGTGATAGTACTTCATATTAAAACATTATCACTTCCTTTCACGTCCTTTCCTAATTATTATTCGGTACCACGCTATTACACGGTTCTATGTAATCTGAGCTACTGACAGCATCATAAAATAAACCATAACTCACTCACTCATGGAGTTGAGCCCTTCTTGAGAAGCCGCCAATTGTGCAGCTACTCATGAACTTCTCAGCATTTTGTGGAACTGGAAGGTTCATTACCGTGTTCACAAGAGCCCCTCCACTGATCCGTATCCTGAGCCAGATCAATCCAATCCATACCAACCCATCCATTTTAATATTCTCCACCCACCTGCGTCTTGGTATTTCCAGTAGTCTCTTTCCTTCTGGTTTTCTCACCAATATCCTATATGCATTCCTGTTCTTCGAAATTAGTGCTACATTCCCCGCCCATCTCATCCTCCTTGAGTTGATCATTCTACTTAATCTTGGAGAAGAGTACAAGTTATGAATCTCATCATTATGCACGTTTCATAAAATAAACCATAGGTAAAGTAAATAAGTAAGATATATTGCATTACGTTAACAGGTTTTCAGGCTGTATATTAATTCCTATGCATAATACATTATTTAATTTTGTTAGGCCGGGTATCGATTGCGTGCAGCTGCCGCGCGCAGCTGTTCGTGCGCGGAAAATTCGTTCGTTTGTTTACCGTGTTAGTTGGTTATTGGAGAGGGTGGGTTTCCCAATGCACTTAGACCTGTATTGGTCCATTGTGCTTCCCTCTATGATTTCTACCAGTCTCTATATCCTACCGGTACTGGTGCTTACCATCAGTCCCGCCCAGCCAGCGAGACCGGCTCTACTAGCTGAGAGGTATCTACATTGTTCCCCCATTTATCCAGAGGTATTAGAGACTGCTGTTGGGCGGGAAACGTCCGTAATTTGGCTCAGTGACCTCCTTTGGAGATATGAGGTTCTTTTATGTGCCGTAAAGCTACGACACGGGACCCACGGCTTAAAGTCCCTCCCGGAGGACTTGTTCCCTGAATTTTTCCGCCCTTAAAAATTCAACGACCTCCACCGGGTATTTGAACCTGCGTACTACGAGTCATGAGGTGGGAAAGTTACCTCTAGACTATGGAGGCCGCTTGTTTACCGTGTTTGTGTCCCGCATCGAAGCTCGACAGCGGCGTGCGGCTGTTGATCGATGCTGTTCCTGTGCCGCGAAAGAAACACCTGAACGTCACAAGGACCGTCTCAACTGAAAGAGTACAGCACACTGAAATCCCCTTACCGCGGGGCAAAAACCCGTTCCAATTTGGCTCGACACGCGCCAAGTTTGCGCGCGGCCGTGTTCGTTCTGCAGCGCGGCAACATGGTATTGAGTTTGCGAACCAAAGCAACGAATATTGTCTCGCGCGCAATCGATACCCGGCCTTAGGCTGCCCAGAAAATTGTACGAACTCGCATTATTTCCATTATCTCCCTGTTTAAAGATACAGACTCCTCGAAAAGTGTAAGGACTGGAATGTTCCATAACAAACATTAAAACCTTACCTACTTAAGCTATTCCTCTTATACCTTACGGTGTCGAGGTCTTTTTTTTTTCCATTTTGATCATTTTACAGAGGGTAGGACTCCTTGCACGAGTGATCAGCTCGTCGCAAGGCCTCTACCTAAACACAAGACAATATAAACACAGAATAAATACATACACGTACCACACATCCATGCTTTGTATGGGATTCGAACCCACGATCCCGGCTTCNTCACGACGTTCGTTACAACGGACGAATTTTGTGCGCTCGTGTGGCCCCAGCCTAAATAGTGTCATAATCTAAATACATCTAAATGGAAAGCATCTCTTGAAATCATTCTACGTGTATAATTTCGAGACCTATAGTCAAACTTTAAAGAAAGTTTTACAGCTTAGGCCCAAATATTTACTATAATCTGTACAAGACAGCCACATAAAATTATACTTGTCTATTGAAGCCCACAAGATATCAGAGACATTCTCAGTAAGCAGTTATGGATTTTTAAACTAATAATTTCGAAGTCATACTATAGCTAACCTGCATCGTTTAATGTGGATATTTCTAAAACTCCCCATATTTCGTTTTGTTCTGGGCGAGATACTCTCTTATTGCAGCCGGGTCGCCTTTTATTCGGCACTTGTAGTCCTAGTCCAGCGGTGTTAGGTCACAAGATTAGGGTACTATGCGAGGGCGACGCGACGGCAAGATATTGCCTTAAGTCATCTAGCGCACACGAATTCAGCTCGGGAACGCAGGTGGTAGACACTATTCCCATTTGTTTCTATACGAGGGAGAGTCAGTAAAGAAGCCACAACTTACTTACTTACTTACTTACTTACTTACTTACTTACTCATGGAGCTGAGCCCTTCTGGAGGAGCCGCCAATTCTGCAGCTACTCAAGAATTTCCCAGCATTTTATGGAACCCGAAGGTTCATTACCGTGTTCACAAGAGCCCTCCACTGGTCCCTATCCTGAGCCAGATCTATCCAATCCATACCATCACATCCTATCTCTCTAAGATCCATTCTAATATTGTCCACCCACCTACGCCTTGGTCTTCCCTGTGGTCTCTTTCCTCCTGGCTTTCCTACCAATATCCTATACGCATTCCTTGTCTCCCCCATAAATGGATATAAAATGTGAAACATGTGATATTCTTTCGAACATGGAAGAAATATTTATTTCTCAACAAATTCTTATCCTCCACCAACATTGATATACTTGCCCCATCGCTTTCTCAGTGCGTCTAAACCTGAAGTGCAAGTCTTTTGACGCTTTTGACTGTTGTCTCAGCCACTTCCGCACCTGGTCGGGCATCATTTTCGACTTTCGAACGTTTCTGAGAGAATTTATCGGCCCAGTTGTGGATCGCTTTAGGCAGCAAAGAGTAGAAACAGGAACAATAAATATGCTCTGCTCTCCTTTTACCCATAAAACACATAATATAACGCTGCTCTTTAGTAGTATACTCCTTAAGCACGGTCACCATTTTGATTACTGAAACCAGCTTCTGAACATGAGCATGCGCGTCTACTGCCTAAACTGTAATGAATCTGGACTGTGCTGCTACATAGTACTTTATTTTTCCTTGGCACTACAGCCCCAGTGGGCCTAGGCCTACCTCCATGAACTTCTCCGTTTACTTCGGGGTACATAGTAATACACATAGAAAACTTATGACGTACATTACAGCTAATTTACTTCCATTTGTGGCCTATTTACTGACTCTACCTCGTAAATAAAAGAAAACAATCAAACGAAAATGAATTATGAAATAAACACGAACGAACATTACAGTGCGTCTATTCAGATCCACCATAAATCATTTTATGTTAACAACAAAAAAGTAAAACGTAATCCCGGTAACTATTTTTACACAGCAACAGCGAGAGTTTTGACATTCATTTATCGGCCCGTTCTCTTTCCAAATCGAGATACTAACTGAAGCATGGATGGTTCAACTTTGTCCACAAATAATTATTCATTACACGTCACATTTCACCACCCCCTCTTAATTAATGATCAAAATATTTCGTATGAGCAGTCATTATGCAGCACATGAATAAAGAATTCAACATTATGTAATTTCCTCACTTATAAAGTTCAAGACTTCACTCTGACGCAACTGTAGACGAGGTTATTTAACGACACTATTTCAACTGTATTTAACACCGAGTGAGAGGAAGACGATTATGATTATTAAGTAAGTAAGAATTTGAAAAGAGTGGATTCAGGTTTATTTTAAAGTACTATTTCGGGGATCTCTTGGAAAGTCTGAAATAAACAATAAAAACCGACTCAGAATACTAAGTATACATAAGTCCGAAGCGTTATTGTTGTACGAAACTGCTCAGTGACACACGTGTCGAATCGTGCTGGAAGTACGAGGGTTGGAACTTTAATAGTGGCAACACTGCTGTAGAGAGGCCATGCAACAGAACCAAATAATGTCGCTTATACCACACGTTAGTTACATAGCTACCTTACCTCAGAGCAAATGGACTCTCCCTTCCCACATCACATCACATCACGCGCATGCGCAGAGCCTCGTGTTAGCTGGCGGTCTAATGTAGTGTTGTCACGATGATTTCGAAACAGGAACAACGGAGTTAGATAAAGTTTGAATGTGCTAGAGACCGTAGAGCACGACAGTGCTATCAAGGCCTTCAAGAGGCTTGCGGGCAATCTGCATTGCCTTACAGAACAGTGGCAAGGTGGGTAAAAGCCTTCAACGAGGGACGCCAAAATGTGGCAGACATGCATCGGTCAGGTCGTCCTAGTGTCAGTGGAGAAGAAGTGTGTGCTCTTTCCGCGTTACTGGAGAGTGATTGACGCCATACGATTCGTGAGCTGGCCCGAGAGACAGGATTAGCGCATACGACTGTGCTTCACATTCTGAAGGAACGTCTGGGCATCAGAAAAATTGCATCACGATGGGTTCCGCATGATTTGACGGAAATGCAGAAATGGCTACGATACGACGCTACTCGTAACCACTTGGAGCGCTATGAGCGCGAAGGGGAGGCTTCCTTACGCCGTATCATTGCGCTGGATGAGACATGGGCCAAATCGTACGAGCTACAAATGATACGCCAATCGAACGAATGGCGTCATTACGGGCCACCACGAAAATCAAAAGTTCGTCAGAACCCCAGCAATGTGAAAGTTATGGTGATTCTCGTGTACAACTGTGATGGTGTTATCCTAACGCATACCGTTCCCCGACAGCAGACCGTCAATGCGCAGTATTACTGTTCATTTTTGAAACACAACATGGACCAGCTTTGAGAAAGAAGCGGGCACACTTTCTGCAGAACCCACCCATCATTTTGCAGGCCAATGCTCGGCCGCATGCAGCGCAAGCTGTGGCTGATTTGTTCGATCAGTGGGGCTGGGAAGTGCTGTACCATCCACCATACTCCCCGGACTTAAGCCCTTGTGACTTCGACTTGATTCCTAAGATGAAGGAACCACTTCGTGGCATTCGCTTCAGAACTGCTCCAGAGATTCTTCAGGCAGTAGACCGCTCCATTCGAACTCTCAACACAACAGGCGCTGCTAAAAGTATCCTACGACTTCCACATCGCTGGCAACGGTTTGTACACAATGCTGGTGACTACACTGAAGGACAGTAAAACTTCGAAACATGCATCTATTTTGTATCAGCTGTAAATAAATAGTTGCCACTGTTAATGTTCCAACCCTCGCACATCAATAACAATCTTAAATAAACGGAACAACATGCCTTTAAATTGTACCGAGGGGCAAAAAGTTTGCACTTAACTCAGAATAAGCCTACAGGTATATGCTAATTTCAAATCTGAAGATCTGTGCAAAGACATTGGAGAATATTTAAAAATCCACATTCGAACTATCTAGTACAATGGAATATGTTTCCATAACAGTCTACATGAAAACGATCGTGTCCGCGCGGTCTACTGCGTACATTATTTTCGCCCGCTCAAATATTTGGATCATGGATTCAAATTCCATTCGAGGCATGGATGTCTGTCTCCATTTCTTCTGTGTTTATGTAGTTGTGTGAGTAGGTAGCGGCCTTGCGACGGGCTGATCCTCCTATCCAAAAGTCCTACCAACTCTATCTTACTTACTTAATTTTAAATTAGTTTAGTGGGGGGGGGATTCCAGCTGGGTCCACTCAGCACGGCGGCCACTGATTGGCCTATTGTACCTGCCCCGGGTGATTATGATGATGGGGAATTTGGTGGAATGGAAATTGGCAGGGGAAACCGAAGTACTCGGAGAAAACAGCCCCAGTGCAACTTTGTCTACCACAAATCCCACTTGACCAGACCCGGGATCGAACCCGGGCCGCCGCGGTGGGAAGCCAGCGACTGACCGCTTCAGCTATGGCGCGGCCTACTTACTTACTTACTTCCTTACTTAGTCCATTCCTCTTATACCTTACGCTCTTGAGATTGTTTCATCATTTTGATCGTTTTACAGACGGTAGGACTCCTTGGACGAGTGATCAGCTAGTTGCAAAGCCTCTACCTAAACACAGGACAACACAAACATAGAATAGACACATACCAAACATCCATTCCTTGTGTGGGATTCGAACCCACGATCCCGGCTTCAGAGCCTTAGACGGCTCGGCTACCGTGTCCGGCTCACCTATACCGGAGACTCATAATTTCAGAAATGATGCTAAATGGGAACAAGCTAGAGAGCGCAATCGGTCGAGGTAGGAGAAGTAATAAATTACAAAATGTGTTTCGTTCTAATCTTGTAAACGATGAAGTTATTACTTACTCCACTGTCTCAGCGTCGAGCCATGGAATGCAGCAGGAGTGAATCTGAAGATCAGAGGTTCATTGGATGGTTAATGATCACTTTCACGCTCCAACAACTTCCATCCCTCGTGAAATAGCTTCACTGCACGCACTTCAAAGGAGACAACGGGCTTCAGGGGAGTTCCGGAGGTGGTGGTGAAAAGACAACTGAACTCCTGTCGAGAACTGAAGCACGACCGAACACCCACTTTACGATTTGTGCTCTCATAGTTACGGTCAGGAACGTCCGGATATTTTTAGCGTATATTATGATACACAATATTCAGAAAGGTTATTCATGTGTTTCAAAATTTCATCGCAGATTGCGGCAAGCTTCTGAACCAGAGCAAAGATGTTTTCGTGACACTATCACGTCGAAGTATACGTACAGACCAATTTATTTTCTACTGTAACTGTCCCTATTTATGGATGAATGCAAATGTGAACTAACTGCAAATATGTGTATTTTAGTATGTGTGACATTAAATATAACAATGTAAAAATAATATATCCGTCAAGAGAGAACTTGAAGAAAGCAGTCTTCTGGGATTTGGCACCGTGTATATGTGGTGTTAACCGANTTTTTCTTCTACCCTGAAGATGGAGGCGATACGTTCCTCCGAAACGTCGGTTAACACCACATATACACGGTGCCAAATCCCAGAAGACTGCTTTCTTCATAGTCACCGCCGTGAAATCCTCAAATCTTACAAGAGAGAACTTGGTAGACCTACCTATCTATGGTTCTATAGCCCTTGTCAACCTTGGTAGCTTTTTCATTTTCTTAACACATAGACAGTCGGTAGGACTCCTTCGACAGATCCCAGTGTTTGAGCGGGCGAAGCCAGTTCATGCATTACAACGCGGGGCCACTGCGATCGGCTGAATTCAGAAATGATATGCTTTTATTCTTGTTTTGTTTAATAATGTTTAATCTGCTTCATTAACTATATTGTGTCAATTATAAATGGCCGGTGTGTATAAAGAAATGTAACTAGGTGGTTATCACCTTCTTTAAAACACACACCATAGCATTTGACTGGAGTGATTCGGAGAACCACACAAACCATCAGCCAGGGCAAATATTTTCCGGGACGGGAATCGAAAGTGAGATCTTCTGGATACAAATCAAAGTTGCTAATAAATTAATCGTGACACACAGACTGGTGGCAGATATCTATGAATTACACCGTCAAGATGAGCTCAGGTGCCATGATATACGTACCAAGTTTCATAAAGACTGCTTTAGCCATTCAAAAGTTGATGGGGAGGATACACAGTCACAGACAGCATAACGATCGCATAAGCCTACTTTTTTTTTAAATTAGGAAAGTAGGTTAAAGAATGATAGGACTTATATATGATTATACTTTTTGTTTCCTTGATAGAACACCGTGCCTCCACCTCCTCCAAAATATCATACAATCTCAAAACCACCTAACATTTCCAAATACAAGTATGTCGGTACTAAACATAAGAACTACTGACACAGCTGTAAAGGAAATCGTATAGTTCAAGTCTGTAATACATATCTAGCCCCAGAGTTAGGTAGTAATAAATTATCATACCGAACAGTTGGCGTCAGTCGGACAGGCGACTGTGGGTAGTCATAAAACACTGGCTCGTTACAGCTGCCCTGAAGCAGACATAGAACAGCAGCGTAACATCAATACCTCTGCAGGCCACCCACATTACTATCCAGTGTTAAAGGATGCCTAAATAATAAGGGGCTTCGGTGTGATTTTTTTTTTGTTTTGTTTTGCTTTCTTGTCATATGCGCCCCCAATTATCTCTTTCCATTTCCTTCTCCGCCCATTAATTTCCTATTCGGGCTGAAGAAGGTATAATCTAATTCAGCACATGCTTTCACTTGGTTATTTCAAAGAAGAGGTTACATTTCCGAATCACTTCCAAGATTTCAACAAATTTTCCATGGTCAGGGTTATCATTTTTTATTCTCTCTGGTAAACTTAACACGGTTAATGACATTTAACAAGACTGTCAATTTTTCAAGCCAATTTTCAGTAAGGTTATGGTAAAATGTAAAGGTAGAGCTATCCCTGTAACAGGGCGCGGAGGCCCACATCGTTATGAGACATCGAGGCTCCCACATCTTCTAGACAATCGGTTCACAGATTGCGGTGAGGCTGTCAGCCTTACGCGCCGACTGCCCTTTACCCCAAGGAAGATTCCTGGTACTCATATCTGTTAGAGGCTAAGTCGATCCCAGGGCCATAGTGCGGCTGGAAGGATTAAGCCAACCGAAAAATCCCATGACCTCATCGGGAATCAAATCCGCGACCTTCCGGCTTGTAGCATGGTGCCTCAACCAACTACGCTATTGTGTGCCCCCCATAAAATGTCAGATTTTATATTTCATATATGGGTTATTTTCATAGGGAATTATTTCTCTGAGAACACTGGGACTGTTCTGAAAAGACAAGACCGTAATTGCACATTTGCGCTGACTGTTCGCGGAAGTTGACGGAATGTGTGCGAGCTTAGAGGGAACACTGTTTCTGTCATCTATGGTTAGGTCATTAAAATGGTCTCTGTCACTTCAGGTTTTCCTTGTAGAATTTGTGTTCCCTTCTCAACTCTCCTGTGCATATTTACACACCGTACCAATCCACCGTTATTTAGTCATTCCCAAATTACGCAGTTAAGAGCACAAATTGTAAAGCTCCTCGTTATATTGTCACGTGATAGTGACTATACACGGAGTTTGGATTGGTGACTGGATTTATTGACTCTTGTAACTCGTAAAACAGAATTGTAACACTACAGTTGATCTCTCTCTCTCTATAAATATATATATATATATCGTATTGTGACACTCCAAACCTTTTAAAACGCTTCAATGGACGCTATGTTCCTCTTTAGCCATTTCAATAGAGTGACTGATTTATTGGGGAGATCGATCCATTAGCAAGTTATGATTTTGCTTTTCGCATCTGCACAGGAACAACTGCCTTATTTTGTTACCTGCAGCTTGGGTGACCGCAAAAAGGATGCCGCCATCACTAAAGGCAAGTCTGTAGTTTGCCGAAGATGTAAATTTTGTTTTGCTGATAGGTAGCTGTGATGAAAGTGTCTTCGGAAGGGTGTAATTGGACCTTAAACTGGGAAGCAACCGCTTTCACATGTAGGGTTCCGGGTTCAATATTTTTGGATCTCTTTATTCTCAAAGTTCGTTATGTGATTGTCTAGTGCTGATGGTATGATGAATTGGCAGTTAAAATCAGCCATTAGGAACTTATTCTTGTCTGGGAGAAAGGCCGTCGGTTCAAATCCTATACAGGGGATGAAGCGACGCTCCAGCAGGATAGAGTTGGCAGAAGGACTTGGTGTTTTGAATTCATCAGAGGCAGACGTCATTGGGCTGCACTCTCCAAGTTTATCTAAATTTGTTAGTCTTTATTTGGTTCGATTAATCTTTTATAATAATAAAAAGGGCACATTACTCCGTACTTGCTAATAAAGTTATAGTGTTTGCTTCTGAAATAAACAATTTGTCGAGAGGAGAAATAGTGTCTTTGTTTTCTAGCAGCGGAATAGCTTTAAATGTGCAGTTTCCTCGTTGCCTCAGTTATTACCGTGACAAGGTCCTGAGTAGAGTCAAGTGTTCTACGGAAGCCGGCAAATAAATACAAAGTTAGAAAGGGGACGGTTACAAGAAGTGGCGCCCAACGGTTACAAGAAGTGGCGCAGCCAACGTGAGCGGTTACAGTATATACGTATATAAAACAAATCACTACTGCACACGATATCTCAGTCTGTTACGACCGACGGTCTGTCGGCAGATCTGTCTTGGTGTCAAGTCCCATCTGAGGCCCAAGACCTGATTTTTGTTACCGTGAAACAGTGGCGAATTTGTTAATGGGGGGCGGTCTCTCTGACTAGAGGACAGGTCTCTAGTTTACAATCGCTGTTGGTCTTCAGCAGCACAGTCATTCTGGGTTTCAAGTTCCGCGTGACTCATGACCATATTTTACTCTCTCGAGACTACCCCAAACTAGACGGCCAGATCCCTGTATTTATATCCCCAGAAACATGACTGCGCAGTTATAACCCCAGTCACTTGGTCCCCTTTTCGTCGCCTCCTACGACTCGCAAGACTACAGTGGAGGTATTCGAACTCTAGGTTATGGACAGTTATTAATAAAAATGAGGTATAAAAAAGGCAAGGAAATAAAGGGAGCAAAAAGCAGTATAACAAGAAGCGAGAGTGACTGAAGAAAAACAGGGCTAGAAAAAGAAAAAGGACAATGATAGCTAAAGAAAGTATACATGCGAAATCGTGCAATGTTGAAGGATAAAGATAAAAGCTAAAGTTATCTCAGCATTTCATCAATTAAGCGCTATGCCCTGAAACCACTCAACATCGGTACTAGAAGCGAGTGGTTAGCTTCAGACCCAGCTCGTTATACTTCCGGGGAAAGAGGCGCCGGTATGCACTGGATAGGAGACTGTGTGGGCCCCAGAGCCGGTCTGTACTCTGAGAACAGAAAACTCCTATGCTCCTTCTATGAATCGAACCCTTGTTCCTCGGTCGTCCAGCCAGTAGCCTAGTCGCTATACAGACTGAGCTACCTAGTGTTGAATATTATGCTTCTAAAATTAAGGAAATATGTAAAGCATAAGTGGGGCTGCAGATGTGCAAAAGATCGAAATGGGCTCCACTTTTTGTTACACCCGTTTATCTCAAACTAAACTCTGAAGATACAACGTGAGGAGAAATCTTCTTTTAAAATTATATTTCATTAGATCTAAGTGCATTACTCTACTTTCCATTTTCAAGGAGAATACTAGATTTTGAGATAACTCTCTCTCTGCCTGTGTCATCTCTTCCAATTTATGAACTAATTATCAACTTTCAAGAATTTTAAAATGAGCCTTATATAACTGCATGCCTCTCCAACCTCGTTGTTCTGAATTTATCAATATCAAGCGAAGGTAATGAAGAAGTGAACAGCGCAATTTTTATATTCCAGTTGACGCTAATTTCGCAAATGTAATTAATGCAAGGAGAACATAAGTTACAAATGGGATCTCAGTTTCGACGGTTAGATTCAGTAACATAATATTGTAATGTGTTTTGCCACTGAAGACGCCGTTCAGATTGTTAATTGGTTTATTTAAAAACCTACAAGTCGTAACTACCAATACTTATAACACAGTTGCGGGTTTACCCAATTGATAAACCTTACACAATAATCTAGTCACTCTGTCTTCAGTAGTCTTCACGTATCTATAACGCGGGAGTTATACAAGTCTCTCTGTTACACACTCCCAATATAACTGTACTACAGCACACACAGTAAGTCTTCACTGGCTGACTTCGCAGCTATCGCACACTATCACATAACATCTTCCAACCACGCGTTCGGGTCTTCTTCCCGCGACTGCTGCTATATTTCAACTGTCTTCGTCGGCTGCTACACTTTAAATAACACCTTAGTCAAAGCCAAAGTCACATTGCGAATGACGGCCAGTCAGTCAGTAAGTCTTGGTGTCGAGCCCCATCAGGGGCTCATGACCAGATATTAATTATTACCGTTTAACAGTTACGGTCTTGTTTCTGTGGGGCGCCCTCTCTAACGAGAGGACGGGTCTGTCTTTTGTATATGCTGCTGGCCCTTGTCAGTGCAGTCTTTCTCAGGTCCTAGTCCCTTGGGACTCTCAACAATATTTTACTGTCTCAGATTTGAGACTTCCCTTTCGTCGCCTCCCACGACTCGCAGGGTCACGGTGGAGGTATTCGACCCCGCCTCCGCACGGGATGCTGTCTCAGTCAAGTCAAAGTCAAATTGCGACTGACGGTCGGTCAGTCAGTCAGTAAGTCTTGACTCCGAGCCTCATATGGGGCTCATGACAAGATATTTATTACTGCCTGACAGTTACGGCATTGTTTCTGTTTTCCCTCTCTGACAAGAGGACGGAACTAACTCCTTAGGCAATGCAGTTCTCTTATAAACCCTCAGCCAGACAACGGGAAAACGCCTCGCTTCCTTGTTGCCTAGTCGCCGTGTTTACAAAGGCGTTGTTGGGTAACGCTGCCGAGAGTTGTTTATTGCTGCATAGCAACCGCGGCATCCCCCGCTACGTCACAGTGGGAAGTGCTGCCACGTCACCGCGGGGGAGGGGGCGGAGTGTTGACTGGCCTGTTACCGTAGCAGCGACAGCGCTCGATGTTACGTCACCGCTGGCGGGGAAGGGGATGTCCTCCATAGCGCAATACGTCACAATATCTTAGTTACTATTTGATAAATTGTTACCCATGATTTGTGTTATAAATCTAACATAACGTTCACAAATGACGAAACTTTATGTTTGCTTACATATTTCTTCTGTACCCGCTCCAGATTTTTTCATAGCCCGTTTTGTTTTTATTCCTGAATGATGACAATACTGCGTCCATTTCTTTCTTCACTTCCAGCGACTCGTAACCAAGCAATTGTCCGATTTCTTCCCATGCATCGTTATTGTTTGGACGTGGCTCACGAAACAAATTTTTCGGATCCCACAAATATTATCTTTCCCCGTACTGACATTCTTTTAGTAACTTTTGACCATTCCATGAGAGAAAGTGTAAGTCAGTACTTACAAAGGGAAACTAGCTGGGAATGGCTGAACGCAAAGAAAGCATAAGAACAGAAAAGAAAGTTCTTTTTGTTCTTAATTTTAATATTTCCCTTCCGTAGCGTGCATAAAGGCTATTTGTTGCATAGATCTGACAGCGAAACGAATCGAAGGAGAACGAATCATTCTCTGATATCTATTCCGTGGCCTGTAGTCCGCAAGCGAACTATACCGACCGAGCGACCGCCGATCGTCGTTGAAGTTAGTACCAACTATAGCGGATATAGGGTGTCACGTGGTCAGCGCAACGAATCCCCACGGCCGTTAATTTCAGTTTTCTAGACTGCAGCCTATATTTCCTTAAAATAGCTCCTCAATTATCCACACGAGGCTGAGGGGACCCCGTTCCAGACCCACTACTTCTCAGAAAATCTGGTAGGGCCGGGAATCGAACCCGGACCTCTGGATTTGTAGCCAAGAACCCTGACCACTAGACCACAGAGGCGGTTCGTTCACTGACATCGTACACACTAAATAAATTCGGACGTTCGACGGCCTTCTTTTCCGTTCGCGTGACGTACAGCGAACCTTCCCTAACAGACCACCTGTATTCAAAGGTCACCTGTTTAAAGTGTCTGAGTGAGACAGTGTTTGGACTGATGATTGGATTTATTAAACACTTATACACACAACTCGTGACTAGAAGTAACTATAACAGCTTCACTGGTTTACACACTCTAAAGATTACTGTAACTGCAGCACACATAAAGTCTTCTATATATTCACTAGTCATTTCCTGGTAACTGATCCTAACAATGTCTTCTGCTAGCGTCCTTACCGGCTGGTGAATATCCCACAACTGACTCATTGCTCCAACTGTCGACTTTCAGGACCAAAGTCAAGTTACTTTACGACTGACGGGTTACCGCCAATCAATTCTTCTGTAAGCCAAGCTCCTTCAATCTCACGACTACAGATTTTTTCAACTCAACCCTTGCGGCAGCAGTCTCTCCGACAAGAAGATGGGTTTGTCTCTTATGAATATACTTGGTCCTTGGTCCCATATACAGCATATTATTGAGAATTCTTCCTTTTGCACTATACACAAGTCCTCTGTCAGTCAAGGCCTTGCAAAGCAGATCATGCCTATCTTACGTATCTTATACTACAACGGCAGCTTAGTCACCTGAATTATCGTAAGTTTGACCACGGCCAAGTTTAAGCCTCTTACGTTTTCTGTCGGCTATCAACTAACTGTTCTGGTTATAACATCTCGGCACGGACCGCACAAAAACACCGCTCCTCTTTGTTGTAGTTCAATCATTTCTGTCGGAAAATGTTTCTTTGCGAAGCCGTTACTCAGCAACGGCTGTTGTACGTCTGCTTACCTCGCGGTTGTTGCCCAGCAATGGGTCTGCATACTACCATATACTTGTATATGTGTGTGGCACGGATTGCGTCTTAGGCAACTAACTATTCAGAGGCCACCCCTATTCCCGACCGACGACCATGCCCGGTCTTCCTCAGATCCTCTCTAAAAGGACACACTAGACAGCCAGTTTCCATGACATTTGTTTTTAAAGCCAACGGACCAATACTCTAATGTATGTAGGATGCTACATACGTACTTGGCTGTGTGTTTTCATTCAATTACTGACACTTGGCTGAAGTCACTTACTGCATCTGCTGTTCACGTGAAGGAATATGAAGGGCAATAAATTCGTGCATCACACTTATGTCACACACATATGCATGGTATTTTCCGTACTGCACTACCCAAATTCTCGCCCATCCACCTCCAAATCAGGTGAGCCGGGGTAGCGCACTCGGTATAGCGACTGCTTATAGGCTGGACGACCGAGGGGTAGAGTCAGAATTTTCTCTCCTCCATATCGTCCAGACCGGCTCTGAGGTCCACCCAGCCTCCTACCCAATGGGTACCGAGGTCTCTATCCCAGAGGGTAAAGCAGCTAAAGCCGAAATCAAGAAAATTTTGATCTATACATCCACTCCCCCACACGCCTTCATGGCATAGTGCTTAATTAATTAAACACAGGGACAATTTACCTGTTTTTACCCCTATTCAGAGACAATCCATATAAAGGACCACTTATGGATGGAAGGGTTGGTGATTTTGAAGAAGTTTCCCTGTATACCCAGATTTCCATGCAGCCACAAGATGACGTGTGCTGGTATCACCATTCCTTTACCAGCATGTCAGCGTTGATAATATCTTTCCTCAATCATCCCATGATGTAGCAAGCAGCAGCGGTTCTCAAAACGGTCTTTCACTGGGGGGTTCCTTAAGATTCCGACGATGCTCATCGAGGTTCTCTTGCTCCGTACAAAACAAACAACGACCTTCGAGTTCAACAAAGGGTTCACTCAGTGTGGCCTAGCAAGAGATGCCAATAAATCAACTCAATGACTGTGATGTTTTGTCATATACAGCTGAGTAACTAACACATATATTGGAAGGTATGAGATCTGTCATCAAGTCGATATGGTACTATAAGACAACAGTCGTTACTATTAAAACCGTCAACGAAGTCCGTTTAAATCAACATATCTCAAGCAAAAATTTGACACATATGTATCTACGGAAAAAACATATATTTTTCTTGGCTACATTCAAATAAAAAATAATTTTCTTCAACACATTCACACAGACAATGATATTTGTCATGCCACATTAATCAACAAGAATGTTTGCCTTGTCACATTCAACAAAAATATATTTTCAATTTGGCCTTGGCCACATTTCTGAACAAAGATAGTTGTCTTAATCTCATTCACGAGATAGCATTTACCGCGACCATATTCAAAAACAAAAATATGTACAGTAATCACATTCATGGAGATGAGAATTTTCCTTCTCCACATTTATGAACGGGAGTGCGCGGTAATGTAGTTGGTTGAGGCAATATGCTACAAGCCGGTATGTCGCGGGTTCGATTCCCGATGAGGTCATTGGATTTTTCAATTGAGCTAATCCTTCCAGCCGCACTATGGCCCTGGGGTCCACTCAGCCTCTAACTAAAATGAGTACCAGGAATCTTCCTGGAGGTTAAAGGGCTGTCACCGCGGAAGGCTCTCAACCCCACCGCCATCTGTGAGCCGACTGTCTAGAAAATGTGGGACCCTTGACATCTCACAACCCTACGGGTCTCCG
This sequence comes from Cryptotermes secundus, assembly GCF_002891405.2. NCBI lineage: Eukaryota > Metazoa > Arthropoda > Insecta > Blattodea > Kalotermitidae > Cryptotermes > Cryptotermes secundus. The sequence goes on along the minus strand of NW_019731236.1, from coordinate 716,352 downwards.
TGGCCTGTTACAGGGATAGCTTTACCTTTCTTTTATTTATGAACAAAATTTGGGAACAAAGACATCAGTGTACACCTTATTCAGCTTTAAAACAATAATAATAATAATAATAATAATAATATGCGAATATTCCGTAATAGACAGACGTTCCAGTTATGGAGCACTAATNGAACCTCGGCGTATCACAACCTTGTGGGCCTTCACGGCCTGTTACTGGGATAACTATTTTTTTTTACCTTTTTTTACACGGCGTTACATCTCAGAAAATATTGCTCTTCAGAAGGTACACATCTGAACGCGGTGCGCCTTGTTCTCACAAAGCGTCTCTGGGGACTGAATAGAGGCGGTACAACCCCTTAAATCTTTATGTGTACAAAATGCAACCACATAAAAATGACAAGAATCATAACAATATAAATCTTATATCTGGTGTAAAGAAATTAATTTACCTTAATTTAAGGTAAGTTAATTTAGGCTCGTTTTACTTCATGTTTATCTGTATAAGCAACATACGTGGAGTTGTGATAGCCCAGTCAGTATAGCGATGGGCTACACGGCCGAGGTTCGATTCCCGGCAAATGTAAGAAATTTTTCTCTTCTCCACAGCGTTCAGAATGGCTGCGGAGTCCACGAAGTCACCTATCCAACGGGTATCGGAGGCTATTTCCCTGGCGGTAAAGCGGCTGGAGCTTAGAGCTGACCATTCAACTCTATCTAGTGTTGATTCCAAGAATGGTGGAGCTGTACCTCCACTCCGTCATGTCTTCTTGGCGTGGTGACTAACTTTAAACGGCAAGCGTAGCTCAGTCAATTATAATTCCACCAACCCATCTACAAACCGCCAACCAAATTTTTGATCACTTTACGACAATTTTTAAATATGTAATTTATATATAAATGAGTAACTGGAACGTGATATGCCATGAGTTGATCTTAAGCTGTTTTAAAGTACAGTATGCGCCAAAATATTCAGTACTGAAATGAAAAGACGTCCTGTTGATACCACTGTCTATTCATGTGAAGGCCCCTTGCACGACAGAACTTTCTCAAATCCTGAAGAAATGGTCCGATTCCTGTAGCGTTCTTGGGTGACGGTAAGAGCATTTCCTTCCTCATCCTCAATGAAATAAGGGCCTAATATACCGTGTGCTGAGACGGCACACCATATCGTCACACGTGTACTGTGTAGCGGTTTCTGGACGATAACATCTGGCCGCTCAAAACCAAGGAAGCGAGTTGTCTGGCGACCACTTCCGCATGAGCGGAAATAATACTCAACTATGAGTACTTTTTCCTCTGTTGAGAGACCGATTTCCAACAACAACTGCACAACACAACTTCCTTTTCACTACTGGGAACACGTGCGGCTGGAGCTATGCCCCGTCGAGAAACGCATATGCACTTTCGAGATGCGCGAGTTTCAGCACTGTAATCTTGGCGCATACTGTATAATCCCAGTATTTGTATTTATGACTGAAGAAAACGAAGAAAATTTCTGTCAGAACAACCGATTTCCTGATCATGACTCGAACCTCGGAACACAAAGTAGAAACGCTTCAACATTGCACTGCCATATTCGGTATGAAGCGAGGAGGGAGAGGCAATACTGAGCGCAATGTGGCAGAGCTTCTCTTTGCAACTTACACTTTCATGTAAATAAATGATGTAGAATATGATAACTGTGCCCCTTGTTTAAATTATGAATGAGGCAGGGAATCATCTCTCTCACACGTCACAGAGGACCCACACACCGCCAGTATCATTATAAACGTTCTCGAGATGAAAACTGCGGGTGACTGTACCAGCAAGCCGCCCACTCTGTTTGGCTACGGTATGCATAGTTAACGTTTTTAGCGACTCTTCCGGTTAAATATGTATTTAATGGTGTGATACGGCTCATTCTTTTCAATTCTGAAAGGTTAAAAATTAAGGTGGAGCAGGGATAGGGTAGTCGGTATAGCTACTGGCTACGGTCTGGGAGACCGAGAGGTCGGAGTTCGAGTCTCTTCTCCACGTCGTCCAGACCGGCTCTGGGGTCCAATCAACCTCCTATCTAATGGGTACCGGGAGTAAAGCGGCGGGGGCGTGAAGCTGACCACTCACCTCCAACTAGTGCCGAAGTCAAGAAAATTTGGATCTATACATTCACTCCTTCATACGTCTTCATGGTGTAGTGCTTAATTATTTAACCACAGGTACAACTTTACCTTACAAGGTAAAGTTTCACAGCAGCTGCACGGTCTGAGGTGTGAACTGTCCTCGTCCCCTCGAACGCTGGGGTCATGGGTTCGAATCCCACTTGAGAAATGGATTTCCGTGTGCATTTATTATGTATTTGTGCTGTCCTGTGTGTGCGTAGAGGCCTTACGACGGGCTGATCCCCCGTCAAAGTAGTCCTGCCGACTGTGTATAGGAGTACGAAATTGTAAAAGCGGCCAGGGCCTCAAAAATCACTGTAGAGCCATTTATGTATGATTGAATGAAATGGCAAACGCTAAACAGTTCCTATGTTTAATCGAATTAACATAATACTATTAAGACGGTGTGGGAGAGTGCATGTATAGATGCACATACTTTAAACCTCCTCACTATATGGAGGTGAGATATCAGCTTCACGCCCTGACCACTTTACCCCGGGGGAAAGAGCCCCCGGTAGTTATTAGAGAGAATGCTGTGTGGGCCCCAGAGCAAGTATAGATGCTGTGGAAAACAGACAGCGAAATTTTTTTGCTCAGCATTGAAGCTGCACATACATGGTAAACTAAAGTTAGAGCATGACAGATTAAAGGTACAGAGGCTCATAAAAATTGATCCCTATATGGTCGTACACACACCAGACATCTTTTTCTGATTTCAACATATCAACATGTTTATAACCTTGCAGAGCTGAGGAGGACTGCCGTTCCGAGACCTGTGTGCTAATAGAGACAGTTTCAAAATTCAAGTATGTGGTAACAACATTAACAGGTTGAAAGAGTTCATAATGAAATTAGAATATATTACGGAATTTCTTGTTAATATCTCATTCGGAAACTGTTATTATTCCGGGTACTCTCCAAAACACTGAAGAACGGAATAGACAAAGGGGAGTAACCCTGACAGTTCCTTTGTTTGGGACGCAGTTACTTTCTTGAAGTAGGAATACAAATAGCAAATATTTGGGAACAAAGGGCTCATGAAAATACAGAGACCTAAGAAATAAGAATAAATGAGCAACTTGGGATATTACACAAGGGGTAAATTCATGATTTCAATAGGTCACTTATTACGAATAATTATTCATTCATTCATCAATGGTTCTATAACTCTTTGTTGGGCACTGGCCTCTTTTTCAGTTTCGTAATCTTTTTACACAGACTGTAGGGGTCCTCGGACGAGTGAGCAGCCCGTCGCAAAGCCGCTACCTACATAAAGGACAACACAAACCCAGAACAAACGCACAGAGACATTCATGCCTTGAGTTGGATTCGAAGCCATGATCCCAGTGTCCGAGCAAGCGAAGACAGTCCATACCTTAGACCGCGCGGCCACTGTGATCGGTGCATATTTACAGGATATTGATATCTAGGGGAATCACCTAGGTATGTAGCTAAGATGGGGAGATAAGAAAAGCTTACAGACTTTTGGTGAGGAAGCGATTAGGAAGAGCGTTAAGGAAATGAAAGTATAATTAAAATGTAGCTTACAGAGACAGATTATGAGGAAGGATGGTGACTTCATCGTGTGCAATGCCGGGCCTTGTATTGGAGGTAATGATGAAATTTCGGGTTCTGCTACAAATGTTATTTACTTAATGTGAAAATATTAAAATTTTAATAGCTAAGAATATATATTTGATCAATTAATGGGGTGTTTGGTTTTCATTCATGCATTCGTTCATTCATCAATGGTTCTACAATCCTTTGTTGGGCCCTGGTCGATTTTTTCGGTTTCGTATTTCTATACACAGTTGAATGGACTCCTTGAACGGGGGATCAGTCAGTTACAATGCCGCCACCTATACAACGAACAGGGCAAAGACAGAATAACGCACACAGACGTCCATCCCTAGAGTGGGTTTCAAACCCACGACCTCAGTGTTCGGGCGAGCGAAAATAGTTCATGCCTTAGTCTGCGCGGCCACTGTGATAGGCAGGGTGAGGTTTAAGACAGGCAATATTAATTCTCTCCTATATAAACATAAACCTCACTTCCAAGTGGCACACCCCACTCCCATAGAAAATGCTTTACGCACCGAGTAATGGTGGTACATCCGTAACAACCGGTGTGAAGATTTCTACTGCATTAATTTATTGTTATGGTATTAGTTGTGTTGCTTGTTCATGCGTCTACAGTCCTTAGCAGTCAAGCAAAATTTAAGCCCATTACTTAGTAGGTAAATTAACCCGCTCATAAAGTATATTCTGGTGTAATTATTATTATTGTCTCAGGCTGATAATTAGTCCATGTAATTTTAAGGCTGAAGTACTAATTATGGCTAAACTTAATGACTCATACATATTACGCACGATGACAGTTACTTACTCTTGAGCTATATGAAAGTAAGTTTAAGAAGGGGCCGCGCCATGGCTCAAGCGGTTAGTCGCTGGCTTCCCACCGCGGTGGCCCGGGTTCGATCCCGGTTCTGGTCAAGTGAGATTTGTGGTGGACAAAGTGGCGCTGGGATAGGTTTTCTTCAAATACTTCGGTTTCCACTGTCAATCTTCATTTCACCAATTGCTGCACCATCACCCTCACCTATCATTTGGGGCTGGTACAATAGACCAAAAGTGGCCGCAGTGCAAGGGACTTAGTCCCACACCACTAGCATTAAAAAGTAAATATATATATATATATTTAAGAAAGTCTTATTACTAGACTATTACTGCTTTCAAGTTAAAAACATGCCGCACGGTCTAAGGTATGAAATGTCTTCGTCTGTTCAAACACTGCGATCATGAGTTCAATCCCATTTTAGGCATGGATGTTTGTCCGCGTTTCTTCTGTGTTTATCTTGTCCTGTGTGGGCAGCGGCCTTGAGGCAGGGCTGATCACCAGTCCAAGGAGTTCCGCCAATTTTCTGTCAGATCTGTAGTTTCAGATTAATTCTGATGTGAAAGAGCCCAGAGGGCATAACACAAAATTAAAGAAGAAGAAAACGAAGAAGAAATTAAAAGCAATTTTTCTTTCATTTGACTAGAAATATTGTTGTGGGTGCATGAGATGACAAAGAACTTGATATTTAATCTGGATTTAAGCGACACAAATAAAGACAGACAAATCTGTCATCTCAGACCTTAAATAAATATGTTACAAAAATTATGTTAAAATGTGGTGCAGTAAACGAAAATAAGAACAGTAACATTAGGATCCAGTTGCACATATCCTCAAGCCGAAATACAGTGATGGGAAACCGTACTTGTTTACTTCTTGTGTGTTTTTCCCTTGCATTTGCCATGAGACAATTTTCCTACAAGTTTGTACCTTTTATCGGTCATAAAATTCTTCCGACTCAATTGGTATTATTTCCTAAGCGGAAATTATCATGCGTTAATTAACGAAACATAACTAATAGTTAACGAAGTTAATAATATCTGAGGTTCTCACGACGAATATTGCGATTACGATATTCTGGGATGTGACGTTGTACAGTCTGGTACATGGTGCTCAATGGTTTGGAGTAACCTAGTGCCTCTATCATCTGTCCTGAAGACGGTAGTAACAGGTACCTAAAAAACGTTGGGAACCGTCCTTTGAAATTACAAAGTTACTTTCCAGCAGGCATACAATCGCGCACGCGCACAAACATGAACACATTATGATTCAGAAATCGGTCTACAAACAGAGCAGCCTGAATTACACCACGTCCTGTACCTTCGGCAAAGCAATATAAGTAGCCCCACTGTCTGACGGTGGGCTAATTGCAAATATTTGTATCTAATTTAATTAGTTTAATAAATTTTGGTGTTTCAATTTTTAATTAAACTAATTAAATCTACCTGTGAAATAATTTTCATTCTTTCTAACGTTCATTTACCCTAACTTACATTTAGTAAATTTCCACTTAATTTTTCCTAGGTTTCAGCTAACGTGTCATAGAGGAGACATTCCTGACCACAGCAATAGATGGAAATGAGCGGTCAGCTTCACGCCCCGGCTGTTTACTGTCGCGGAAATAGCCCTCGGTATCAGTTGAATAGGTGTCAAGGTAGATCTCAGAGGAGGTCTGGACGCTGTGGAGAAAAGACAAATCTCTTGCCCCTGCCGGGAATACAACCCTGACCGTCCGGCCTGTAGCCAATCGTAACACCGACTGAGCTAATCAGGCTTCAACTTGCTAAGTATCACAGCTAAAAGAGTTTAGAATGGGCGTTGTGAAGCCAACTGTCCCATTCTCTCCCACTATGCCTCGTGGTGTTCCTGATAATGAAATAAAATGGAGCGAACGCGTCAGAATTATTGACAGCGTCAGACTATTTTCGCAAAATTTGCTTCTTTGTTTTTAAAAATAATTTATGTGTGTGCAAATGTATGCATACACCTGTGTTGTCTTTATCACCTACCTATAAATACGGTGGGTGCGTTTTGCTGCTCAGCAGTACAACCTGTACCATCGAACTGGTGAGTGATTGTTGTCTTCTGGATTACTTCACTATTATTATTATTATTATTATTATTAAGGCTCCACGTCCCTTTGTTGGGCATTGGCCACTTTTTCAGTTTCTTGATCCTATACACAGACGGTAGGATCCTTGGACGGGAGATCAGCCCGTCGCAAGGCCTCTGCCTACACACAGAATAAACGCATATAATGCAGACATCAAGCCTTGAGTGGAATTCGAACCCACGATCCCAGCGTTCGAGCGAGCGAAGAGAGTTGATACCTTCGACCGCGTGGTCATTGTGACCGGCGCTTCTTCATTAATACATCATTACGAAGAAACTTTTTATTTTATCGCGCCTACTTCAACTGGGCTATAGTTTCTACGGGTGGGGTTCGATTCCTGCGAGTGGTCGGAAATTTTTCTTCGCGACCGTGACCAAACCGGCTCTGGGGCCCACACAGGGTGCTATATAATGCGTAACGGGTGCACTTCCAACGGGATTAAAGCGATTGGGACATTAAGCACACCACTCCAATCTAGGGTCAAGATTAATAATGCGTACAGCTACACACCCAGGCTCCCACACGTCTTCACATTGTACTGCTTAATTAAACACAAGGACAATTTCACCTTCGCCTCTGTCCATATCTCACAGATGCCGGATAATAAAGTCAAATATCACTACGTGTGATAAGTGAAAACGAGTTTGGTTTCGGTTTCTCGACGGGCCAAGAGTTTACAAGATAAGCCAGCTTGTTTTTTTTTCTTGGCACTACAATCCCAGTGGGCCTAGGCCTACCTCCATGAACTCCGTTCACTTCGGTTTTTCTATATCTTACACACTCGGTAGGACTCCTTGGGCGAGTGATCAGCTCGTCGCAAGGCCTCTACCTGTACACAAACACAGAAAAACGCACACAAACATCCATGCCCTGAGTGGGATTCGAACCCACGATCCCGGCTTCCGAGCGAGCGAAGACAGTGCATGCCTTAGACCGCTCGGCTACCGTGACCGGCAAGACAGCTTGTAGTGCTTAATAATTAGAATTCAGAAAGGAGGCATATTTTCCTCATGACACAAGTCCCAGTACTCCTTTGTCTACTTATTGTTACCATCCATCCATCCATCCATCCATCCATCCATCCATCCATCCATCTATCCATCTATCCATCTGTGGCCTTTGGCCGTTTCTTCAGTTTCTTAACATACACACAGTTGGTAGGACTCCTTGGGCGGGGGATCACCCCGTCGCAAGTCCGATACCTACACACAGAACAATACAATCACAGAATAAACGCATACAGACATCCATGACTCGAGTGGGATTCGAATCCCCTATTCCAGTGTTCGAGCGGGCGAAGATGGTTCATGCCTTAGACAGAGCGGAGNCATCCATCCATCCATCCATCCATCCATCCATCCATCCATCCATCTATCCATCTATCCATCTGTGGCCTTTGGCCGTTTCTTCAGTTTCTTAACATACACACAGTTGGTAGGACTCCTTGGGCGGGGGATCACCCCGTCGCAAGTCCGATACCTACACACAGAACAATACAATCACAGAATAAACGCACACAGACATCCATGACCCGAGTGGGATTCGAATCCCTTATTCCAGTGTTCGAGCGGGCGAAGATGGTTCATGCCTCAGACAGAACGGAATTATTGTTATACAAACGGTAAATTTAAATAAAGTTTCGATTGCATTCATCGTTGCGTCAGTAGTAGTAGTATTGTGTACTGAAGACTTTAATAACATTACTGTTATATTCGGGCCGATCACGGTGGCTACGTGGTCTAAGGCATGAGATGTCCTTGTCTATTCAAGCATTAGAATAGCGGGTTGGAATCCCACTCTAGGCATGGATGTGTGTCCGCGTTTCTTCTCTGTTTTGTTCTGCGTAGGTGGCGGCCTTGAGACAGGGCTGATCACCTGTGCAAAGAGTCCCACAAACTGCCTCTCAGATCCGTTNATTATTGTTATACAAACGGTAAATTTAAATAAAGTTTCGATTGCATTCATCGTTGCGTCAGTAGTAGTAGTATTGTGTACTGAAGACTTTAATAACATTACTGTTATATTCGGGCCGATCACGGTGGCTACGTGGTCTAAGGCATGAGATGTCCTTGTCTATTCAAGCATTAGAATAGTGGGTTGGAATCCCACTCTAGGCATGGATGTGTGTCCGCGTTCCTTCTCTGTTTTGTCCTGCGTAGGTGGCGGCCTTGAGACAGGGCTGATCACCTGTGCAAGGAGTCCCACAAACTGCCTCTCAGATCCGTAGTTCCAGATTAATTCTGAGAGGAAAACAGAGCCAGAGGGCCTAATACGAAAGGCAGAATAAGTTCATTTAATATTGAAATTTGAAATTCAGAGACATTCAGAAAGAAAACTGCAAGATACTCTGGAAGTTCGATGTTAAATTAACCCTTTGCGGAGAAATTAACCCGCGACTTTATTGGATATCAAAGTCATTATTATCCTTTCAACAAAATATTAAGCTACGACATGAACCTGGTGAGAAAATCGACCCATTGTTGTTTTGTATGTGTTGGTGGCGCAAACCGTCACACCAGAACATTTGGGTTGCAGTCTTACATCAACAGAATTAATGTGTCGTGTCCAGCGAAAATCAGGAATGAAGACATGACCTTGCTGTAACAAATCCACAGAATAATTGGCTCTAACTGCTTCATCGTCTCAGAGGAAATTCGTGTCTTGGACAAACTACACCCGTCTTCGAATCTAAGCTTTCGCCATTTGGAAGAGCAATGATACGCCAAAATATTTCGGGCCCAGGTCTTTTAGGTTTATAATCACAGATCACAAAGGTCTAAAGAAGTTTATAAAATTTCTTTTGTTTGTAATTTTTCCGTGCATGGAATAAGGGCATTTTATTTCAAGAGAAGGGGTCTCTCTGTAAGCATTTCGTCTATTTAAGTACTAGGCGTAGTCTGAGATACATGTTGAGTCTCCACTACAAAAGGCCCTCTGATCCTGATTGAAAAAATAGAACCGCTAGTCTTGGAGGGACTATGGCTCTGGGGTCAACTCAGTCTCTAACATAAATGAGAACAAGGAATATTCCTTGTGAGTAAAGGGTGGACGGCGCGTAAGGTTGACAACCTTACCGCCATCTGTGAGCCGAATGTCTAGATAATGTGGGAACCTCAACGTCTCACAACCCTACGCGCCTGTATGGCCTGTTACAGGGATAGCTTTACCTTTTTACCTTTAATGTAGTTATGTTTAATTTAAGGGCCACAATAGCAGAGCAAGATCACTGCATTACGAGTATAGTAAGAGTCTAATTCAGTCCTGAGAAATATATTTCGACACATAACATAAGTCTCACTTCGCCGCTCCCTCAAAAATTCATGCAACATTGATTCCCTATTTTTCAAACCTAAAGCCTAATAGAGCAGTATAAGTTTTAGTAGTCATGTTTGCTATTCTGATGGTACTCAGTTCAACCCTTGGCAGGAAGACTTGCTATCCTACATCAAACAGTTACTCGCTTAGTCAGTTTCTAAACGAAGAAACAAATAAGTATACTAGACTTGCATACCTCTCATCAGTAAATTCTTGGGTTAAATCATTCTACCCTTTCAGACTCAAGGACTAAAATTGGACCTGCCAACATCTTTTAGGTCTTCCTACGTCTCGTCTTAATACATACTTAAATACATAAATGAAACAGGAAGGACAAAAGCTCTACGAACTCACGTAAGCTCAGATATAGTTGGCCTATGCAGTACGCATGATGCAAGTCTTGCAAAGTTAAGGTCCCTGGTGTACAACCCTTCTACAGTTGTCTGTTAGCTGCATTATAATCTGAAACACAAAAATGAAATTCCGTGTTGTTGAATCACTCTTTTACAAGACACTGAAGCTGTATGCGAAAACTTAGAAATACAATGAAAGGCTAATCAAAACAACAAATGTATACAAGACATAATCTATTCTTTAAACACACTCCCTGCATACGTAAATAGTCGCATTGCATTCACACAGAAAGTCGAGAGACGGTGCACTTTTATAGGCAATACTGGAAATTCTTACACTGCGATAACCTTTACAGCATCTTCAGGAGTGTCGGTCAAGGTCACTAACATTAAAAGGGTTAAGTACTCGTCGGCACATCGGCACATAAATGTAAATTTCAGGACTCTAGAGTAAATGGTGCTTCTGTCATCCCACCTCAGATGATTTCACGCCAGCCATACCGGTATTACCGATGATAGTCAACTGAAGATTATGAAAGCCACTCTACAGAAGTGGATATCTATAAAAATGTCAACGTAGCTTCGCCCATATCTTCATATCTGGAGACAGGAAGACACACTATGGGACACAACCTCAAGCACACGTTTATCTTCCCTTATAGAATAAGGAAAGGAGCCGGGGCAGTGTATTCGGTATAGCGACTGGCTACCGGCTGGACGACCGAGGGGTCGAAGTTCGAGTCCCAAGAGAGTCGAGAAATTTCTCTTCTCCATAACGTCGAGACCGGCTCTGGGTTTCACCCAACCTCCGGGCTCTTTCCCCGGGGTTAAGTGACCAGGGCGTGAAGCTGACCACTCACCTCCAGCTAATGACGATGTCAAGAATATGTGGATCTATACATACACTTCCCCATACGCCTTCATTGTATAATGCCATGAGGTTGGGGGTTATGGACAAGATTAATTGGCTTAGGATAAGCACTACAGGCTGTTGTGAACATGGTGATAAACGTCGGGTTCAATAAACGATGAGGAGTTAAGCTACTGTTAGCTTCTCAACAAGGACTATGGTCTGTGGAGTGAATTAATTTTGGATTCATCAATTTATTCTCAGAGAGCACAAAGAGATCTCCATATGTAGTTAGAGAACTCGCCGTCCAACCCTTAGTGAACAGAAAACTCAAACGTCAATGGCCAGAAGACCTATTCTAGGTAGGGGAGGATAACCCATCAGTGGATGGTACTCCCTACAAGCCACGCAACGCCCTAACATTTGCTAATTACTCTGTATTAGTACATTACGAGTAGATTGTAAATATCCTAAAATAAATAAATAAAACAAATATGTAATTATATTTCAAATAGTAAATATATTATGAAATCCTATTTGATTTCCGTGTTCGCACAGCTCGTATGTAGCTTTAAGAAATGTGCTCTTCAGTCAATATTTCACTAGTACACCAAACTAAGATGGCTTCTTTCTCTGTTGATGATGGATAAAGTTGTTCTTCAAGAGTGGGGAGGTGACAAGGAGGGTCAATTAAGCTCCTGTACAGGAACCACCACACAAGTTGAAGTAGGTGTTTGTTTGCGGCGCTACGAATGAAACCTCAGTATAAACCTACCTTCTAAACTTTTTCAATGAGATTTCGCAAGTCGTGACTCAAACATTTCATGCCACAGTTTCAATGCATTCGTCTGGTTCCCCGTTAGGAACGAAGCATCTAACTAATAATTAAACACTTTAGTCCAAACCCAAGGAACCCCATAGCATTCAGCACAATAGTCACTCTCTGTTACGGAAACCTGCAAATAAATGCTGTTGTTTAACGTATATACGAGTACCAACAAACTTAAACATTGCGCTGCTCTTGTACACGTCTGCCATTATATTCTTCCTGAAATCAGCCAATCACGTCTGCCGACGAGCGGCCTTCAAATGCTATCGCCGTGACAATGGTAACTTAGCTAACAATGAGGCCACGGATTCTCTATCGCAAAAGTCATGTCATCGAATTTCGCGAACGATTATCCTGGCAAATGAATCTTCAATTTTACTTCAAACCTTCGGGGGAGTGACAGAATAATACTTTCCAATTTTCACAAATCCTGTTTAAATCCTAACTCAGTCACCTCAACACGTGCCATTTTAGCAATAAGACCCGAACACGCGGAATATAGGCCTGAGTGACACACGGAAGGAGTTTCAAGAGCGCATTTTATTCACATCAGGTATCGAAACATTGGCACTGTCATTATAGATTTGGATCATTTTTTAGTTTCGTGCAAACCGTCGAACCGTCAGGCGAAAGTCTGAGGCTTCTCCCGCTGGGATTCGGAATACCAGCCTAAAAATTTAAAATAAAACATTACCAGACCACAGAAGATGTAGCAGCTACTCTCTCTGCTGCTGAAGGGAGAATTTTTAGGCCTAACGAAGGTTTTATCGTTACCAGACAAATGAAAGAACAAAGGGGAGGGTGTTGAATCGAAACGCTGTGTGCACACTGAACAGTAATTTGATGAAGTCGGTGATAAGCTTGCGCATTATCATCCAACATCGATCAGATGGCCTACATAGATACTGCGGTCTGAACATCACTTCAAATTTGCTCTGTTCCCGTAAAAGAACTTCAAAGTGTGAATTTAACTTTTTATTAGAGGTACCAGAAATTCGTGAAAAACAACAAAGAGATTACCAGTCTCTGCTGCTGAGTAAGTTTTATTTGTAATTTGTTAGGCTACAGTCCTGACGATTCTGTAGCAGTCAGCGGAACTAGATTCGATAAACTTCAAGAATCTTCCGCCTGAACGACACAGCGATGCAGAAAACCGTAAGATGGCCGTGCTGTAACTATCGCAACACGAGGATTACACAGGGACAGAGACAGGGAGCACTATTCTTAAGAAAAAGAATAAATTTCGAAGAGGAATTTTTTTTAAAGATAACTGAAAACTAACGTCTTTTAAGCCTGTACGTTTGAAGAGGTCTACTTTGTTCCAGAAATCCAGAATGGCAGTCTGCCCATACAGTATCCTGTCACATCTGATCAATCCTCATTCAGAAAGTTATCACACATCATTCAACCAGTGACTATAGTCTATAGTGACTGAATTCTGTGGTGGCACTGAAATGCATGACTTTTGCACAACAGAATTTAGTTAGTTACTCTCAGAGTCAGTGGTCAAGTTTAGATTGTACTATACAATCATCTCCCGCGAGCGCGCGTGCGCGGGCACACGCATACACAAGCACACACGCCATATTACCTACTAACTTCTCCTTTGTTCTTTTATACAGAGTGTAACGGAAAGGTGCGGACACGCTTTGGGCATGAGTTCCACATACCAAAACAAGAAGAAATGCCCATAGCAGCATCTGTCCTGAGACATTTAATTTGTGAGTTACAGCTGAAAGAATATTGTCGTCACCTATAGCCATGCTGAGCGAGATGTTTTCAGGAACATCTATCATGACCGATGGATATATAGAGGAGGACCCACTGCATGGCCTCATGTGGGGACAACTGAAACCCCTTGTACATGCAGCCCCTGTTGAAAACGGAGAGGCAGTTCTCCATCGCATCGTGCATGCCTGTTAGACTATCTGAAATTATTCCGGAATCTTTGAATTGATGCGGCGGTCCATGATGGGAAGTTTCGACGCGCGCATTGAATCTCATTGAGGGCATCTTGAGCACTTGTTATAAATGTGCTTTTTAAGCTGTAACTCACAAAGTACAGTTTCCGGACACATGTTCTGATACGTGGAACGCGTGCCCGAAATTTGGCTGCAACTTTCAGTTATACAATTCATACAGTTGTTAAGATATGTACTGTATATTTCCCATTCAGTTTCCATGTTACTTAGTACATATATAGGGCCTACATATCTCTAACTTCGCTACTTCTTATCTCTCTGAAGCAACAGAGGTAGTCATGGCCAAGTACTGTGAGTTCCAATGTAACATTATGAAAACAAGACACCTGAAGCAGTTTGTTCGTCTGGCCGAACTACACGTGCTACAGAATTTAATGCATGGCCGTGAACATAGTGCTTGCATTCGTTTCCAGCCTACTTTCCTTGTTCTGAAATAATAAAAGCAGGTTCATGAGATCACAATGCTGTCTGTACGTCTGTGTACCTTCCCCTTTCATTAACTTCTGAATGTCTGAACCAGTACTTATGAAACTTGGTATGTATTTCATGGCACCTGAGCCAATCTCAGCGGCTTACTTCATAAATCCCTCCCATCGCTCTGTGCCTGTGCGTGTACTCCCCCAATGTTGCTAGGCAATGGCTCGATAAAACCGTTATTGCGACATGAATAAACACGCAACAATCATCAGATGCGTAGGTTTCTATGCGGTCCGTGTTGTCTCAAAAAAAGTACCCAATTAGTTTTTCCCATAACTTCTTGTTCAGCCTCCATACAGTAACGGCTATGCCATAGTTTTAGCAAGGTTCAATAATGCACTCAAACTGCACCTACAGTTAAATATATTGAGAAGTTATTGCTATAAACATATAACTACAATGATCAACTCGAAGAGCATGAGCTGGGCAGGGTATGTAGCGCGAATGGGGAAGAGAGAAATGCATATAGGATATTGGTGGGAACTTCAGAAAGAAAGTGATTACTATGAATACCAAGACGTAGGTTGGCGGACAGTATTCAAATGGATCTTAGAGGGATCGGATGGTATAGTATTGATTGGATTGATCTGGCTCAGGATAGGGACCGATGGAGGGCTCTTGTGAACACGGTAATGAACCTTCGGGTTCCATAAAATGCGGGGAAATTCTGGAGTAGCTGCAAAATTGGCGGCTTCTCAAGAAGGGCTCAGCTCCATGAGTGAGTTACGAATATATTTCTAAGTGTTCATCTGACGACGCTATATCAAACATAGATTAATTAGCGTCGAAGGAATTAGAGGACCGCTGTGTGCTCGGAATTGGACGGATTTGGAAAGAATTGGCCGTAGCCTCCTTAAAGATATTGTCCCACCGAACGCCTGGGCAGATTACATAAATACATAAAAAAAACCTAAAAACTCGGGATAGCCAGTGATCAGATCAAGAGTCGAACCGGGCAACACTTACGTTTTGTTACTATTCAAACAAATGTTTCATTCTCTCATTCAATGTGGCTGATTATGACACTTTACAATGCGCTACCTGGCGTTCCCATCTCACCGGAGATGTTTGCAAAGCGTAAATATTGGGTGAGCCTACTAGGAATGCAGTTGGGCTTACCCCGGCCTTACGTTCGGTAAATCTCTCTACTACGTACTTATGCAAACAGTTAAGTTAGCGACACGCTCACAACTTCTGCATTGAGACTGTTGCTATGTCATTTACATGCAAGTCCTAACATGCGTTATTTTACTATCTGTCCACAATAACTACAAGTGTGAGACATGCAATATAACTATACGTATTTATTAACTAAGTAAACAGGCGACATGTGATAAAACAAGAACCGCTAAATGTTATTTAACGATCGCCAAGATTACAATCCACCGAACAGACTGTTGTTGGGCCAATGATCTCCACTTGTATTCGGGGGACTGTCAGTACGCGTTTCTGTAGGAGTTGTGGGCTATTCCTGTTGGGTTCTTAGTAAAGGTAAAAGGTAAATTTGTCCCTGTACTTAACTTATTAAGCATTACGCACTGAAAGCGTATGGGGGAGTGGATGTGTAGCACCAGGTTTTCTTGACCTCAGCACTTGTTGGAGGTGAGTGATAAGCTTCACGACCCGGTCTCTTTACTCCCGAGGAAAGAGCCCCTAGTACCCATTGGATAGGTGGGGTGGAATCCAGAGCCGGTCTGGATGACATGGAGAAGTGAAAATTCTTGACCCCCTTGGGATTCGAACCCAGACCTCTCGGTCGTTCAGCCCGTAGCCAGTCGCTATACCGACTACGAAATCCCGGCTCCAATTGGGTTCTAAGTGTTTTCCTTAATTTATTTGGGCAATTACGACAAAGATACGTCAAAAGGCTACGGCCAACCCCATTCCGAGTCCATGACACTACTCCTTCATTATCTTCCCAGCTAATTTGACATCTTCAGTTACTTCAGAATCGACCAGTCGGTCCGAAACATCATGACGAGAGATTTCGAAGCCGGCCCATGGAAATTCCTTGAGCAGAACATACAAATTGTTGAAGCAAGAAGGTTTATTCGTATATTTGGCGTACATCACAAATGTTTCTTGTGGTTGAAATACGTGTTTATTTATGTATAAAATATATTATTTAATTGCGCTGCAGAGAGTTACGCAGGTACCAGCACTTTCCTTTAGGAAGGTTATTTTCGTACTGCATACTCGTAAATGCCGGTCACGGTAGCCGAGCGGTCTAAGGCATGTACTGTCTTCGATCGCTTGAAACCGGGATTGTGGGCTCGAATCCCACTAAGTGCATGGATGTTTAGTTTGAGTGTGTGCGTTTTTCTGTGTCTGTGTATAGGTAGAGGCTTGCGACGAGCTGATCACCCGCCCAAGGAGTCCTACCAAATGTCTAAGATCTAGAAAAACCGAAGTGAGCGGAGAAGTTCATGGAGGTAGGCTTAGGGCCACTGGGGCTGTAGTTCCAAGGAAAAAAATACTCGTAAATATTTTTACAGGAATTTCTCCGAATAACGTACATTTCGTTAGTTGTATCATCAGTATATAGGGGCCATCCAATTATAAATTAATACTTACAAAAACAAGTAATTTGTTAATTTTTTAAACGTTTATTGTAAATGGACATCATTACCCTATTGTCACTTTTAAAATAATAGCGGCCCACTTCCTTATCTAATTCGAAAATGCCTCGACAGGAAGAAGCAAACTTCACATGCAGCTGTCATATTACAATGCTAATTTAAAATGTTACTAATTTAAAGTTTCGGTAGAACTAAAATTACTTTCATAAAGCTCATTTATGGAGCTATTCTGAGTTTGAGAAAATTATTTCAAAGACCAGTCTTAAGGAGATCTCGAATATCATTATGGTTGGAGGCTCTTGAAGCAGAATCAAAATATCTGAAAATGGAATCAACACGTGGAATTTTATCGTCAGAACGTGATAAGATAAGCGGTGCCACAACCCGAAGGCAAACTTTGATTCAGGATTGCTGCGGTTCTTATTTCCACCTGAGACCAGAGACTGTAGCTGCACAAAATGGATGCGTGCACAATAAATCCGACGACTCTTCTCGTACTCGCTGTACCTTCTGTGCAGTTCATTAATGAACCTCGTCTTGCTAAGAAACTTAAGATTTCTGTTGACATTTTATCGTGTTGTTCTATCTTCATGAACTCACACTGACGTTCGTTCAGCTTTATGTGCACCCAATTAGGACGTTTCATTCTCTCATAAAGCAGTAAGGAATTGCGGCTGCTTTGGCTCCGTCACTTAAAAAAATCATTAACTTTCCAAGCTTAAATCCCGTGCTCAACGGACTGCGAAATTCTGCATGGTCGGGTTTCCAGGGCTGACACTGCACAGGACAATAAATACACAACTCCGAATGAATCACCAATGCAAACGTAATTACGAAAATTGTGGAATGATGACAATGATGACGATGATAACGACAAAGATGACGACTGCAACAACAACAATACCAACAACAATAACAACAACAACATAATCAAGTACGAGTATATCTTACACCTGTAAAACGTATAGTTTGAAATAAAGCTAAATTCACGTTCATGAAACACAGTAGCAATATATACCGTGCTTGTACATGATGATGATGATGAGGAGGAGGAGGAGGAGGAGGAGGAGGTGGAGAAGGAGGAGCCGATTACAGTGGCCGCACGGTCTAAGGCGTGAAGTGTCTTCTTCCCAAACACTGGGGTCGTGGGTTCGAATCCCAATCAAGGCATGGATGTCTGTGTGCGTTTATTCTGTGTTTGTGTAGTTCTGTGTGTAGGTAAAGGCCTTGCGACGGGCTGATGTCCCGTTCAAGAAGTCCTACCGTCTGTATATAGGATCATGAAAATGAAAAAGCGGCTAAGGTCCAACAAAGAGCTATAAAACGGAATTAAATTCTTATGATGATGATGATAATAGGACTAGTTAATTAAAATGAGAGGGCCGGGAACATATCGTGTGTGGGAGAAAATATATATACAAGGTGTATGCTTGTGTGTGTGTGTGTGTGTGTGTGCGCGCGCGCGTATGTATGTATTCAGTTATTCAGTATTGAGGGGGTGGGTTTCCCCATGCACCGCGACTGATAGTCTATTGTCTACTGTCTCCATCCCCTACCGGTACTGGTGCTCGCTATCAGCCCCTTTCTGCCAGCAAGGTTTCTACCCTCTACTTTGGCAGTGGTATCTAATAGTTAGTCCCTTTCTGTCAGCGAGGTCGTCCCTCCTCTGGCAGTGGTACCCAATACTTCCCCATCTACCGGAGGCATTGAAAACTACTTGGGCGGGAAACTTTTTGGCCTAATTTAGCTCAGAGGTCTCCTAGAGACATGACGTTCTTTTACGTGCCGTAAATCTACGACACGGGACCCACGGCTTAAAGTCCCTCCCGGAGGACTTTTTCCGCCCTTAAAAATTCCACGACCTCCGCCGGGTTTTTGAACCCGCGTACCTTGAGTCATGAGGTGGGAACGTTACCCTTAGACTAGGGAGGCCGCTGTGTATGTATATACACGTATATATACTTTCGGTTCGATAATCTCAAAGAACGATATCACTTGGAACATACAGGCGTACAAGGGTGAAAGTGAAACATCAATAAACGGATTCTGCAGATGCCAGCCAACTGGGTCAGGCCTAAAGCGGGCATCTTCATCACAATCGTACAGCCCCGTGCTCCATGACAGCGAATTTCTCGATGAGGTGAATAAGGTTCGACAGCTGAAGGAAGATGCTGCAATGAAAACAATTTCTATTAGAAGGCGCGATGCGTCGCTACTAGTTAAACCAGCTCTACATGATCGGATTTCGAAACAAACTCTTGTTTCGCGCAATTAGTACCACACATCAAAATTAAAATACAAATATATGTTGAATTTTAAAAACGATTGTGCTTAGCATTACTGGATTCCTTGACTTTGTTGACCTTCTGCTATTGCCAACAGAACACAATTTTTCGGAATCCCGAGCGAGAAACAAATCCAGAAATTCATTCAATAATACTGAGGTGTTCAATCTGTCCACACCTGAAAGAAGGAAAACAGTGGACTCTTGTTGCAGCTGCGTTGTACATTATCTCTATGTGTGGTAAACAAACCACTCTCATCAGTACGCCCCTAAGACACACAGTTACAGAGACACACCTCATTTGATACACACACTCCTTATTTGTACTGCCCGGATGTTACACCTGCCAGTGTGCATTCCTGCATCTGCATTCAATATCGTCTAAACCAACAGATTTGAAACGCCAAGAACACGGGCAGTTCATTGGAGTCATTACCTGAAGCACAATAGACCATTGAAGGTCGCAGTGCGAGGGCCAGTTTTATGGCTCACCCCTCATACTCATAGTCATTACCTGCACGAAGTGATGAAAACAATATATGCACGTACTGAGGAGGTAGCGTCTGTCCATCCGAGTTTTGTTCACGTGTGAATATTGTGACAAATATGACCACTGCTAGGCAACGGTTCGATAAACACCGCCTGAGAGTCGGAATAGCAACAAACAGTTGCGGAAGTCGATTCTCCCGAAGTTATAAAGGGAGGACACGTGAGAACTCTCAGCAGAGTTCGTTCACCTCAGTAGGAAGGGATCCTTCATTCGTCATTCGTCACAGTGGAAGAGGAGACACTCGTAGTCCAGAAAGGAATGGAGCGAGTCTTAGGCAGTCATTGACTGTGAGCTGGCAGAGTTGACTGTAATTATAAAGAAATTCAATAAATCAAATCATTCAATACACAACCCATTATTGTTCGCCACGCACACCACTCATACATGACAACGTGATAATGATTATGCTTATTATCGTCACTTCACAATTCATAATTTGTACTGGTCACCGAACATCATTATTAATACTATTATTAACGTTATTAAATCAGACACAATGAAATAGGGGACATACATGGGGCAGATTAGGGAAGACACCCCTGGAGGCATCAAGGCGTAGATGGAAGAATATATTTAAAATGGATGTTAGATAACTGGAGTACAAACCGGTGGACTGAACTATAGCTTCCACTGACGGGATCCTACAAATATGATAACGAATTTTTCGCTTCATAAAGTCGGGAATTTACTGGCGGCTCCTGTAATTATACATCTTCAGGGAATATCTGCGATATGGAGTTAGTTTTCTAGTGCCATGAGTAATACTCTGTGAGAGAGTCAGTTAGGAAAGCCGATTGACGGATAACTCTAGAAAGTAAACCGCGTCTCTTACAATCAAACAAATTCTCCGATCAAAAGATAACTTATTTCCTCGCAACTTTATACATCTGTTCGCAGCATCATCTTCTCTGGTGGACAAAAATGGAACGCCAAACCGTGATTCTTCTCGTTGTGGCCCTGGTGGCCATCATCGAACCAGCAGCAGGCAAGGTCTACAAGGAGTGTCAACTGGCCACAATCCTGCAGAACCATGGCTTTACAAAGAGCCTTATCCCCGACTGTAAGTGACCAGCTGCTTATAGATTCTCGCTTAGAAAGGATCTTAGGAAGTATGTTGTACACATACAGGATCCAGCTGCGGCCTCATGGAACCTTCCAGTCACTTCAGGCTGGAGGGATCTGTTGGCTAAGGGAGCGATTATAGCCTTTTTGAGAACTCTGCGTCATGGAATTAGTTGGGTACATGTACATTATGTCATGTTAGTACATAAAAATAATAGCTATTTAGTAGGCACAGAAATTTTCTAGCGAGAGTGTCCGGTTCGCCGTACTTTGCAACAACCTCTTCAGCGCCCCCCCCCAAATAAAAGTTTTAATCCATCTTCGATCTAAGATCCGTCGTGTTTCTTTCCTGCTTCATTGTGCGGCGTGATGTTATACCAATAAAGCAAATGAAAGTAATAATTTAAAAGAATATAATTTATATATTTTCTAATAATAAGTTATTATATTTAAAATTTCTGGCGCATAATACGGAAACAGACCACTTCCACATAAATAATCTCCACGGCGCAATACTCACCAATACAGATCACAACCAGAAACAACATTAAGAGCAACAACATAACAAACACAACCAGACGCCCAATAGAGACCAAATAAATATACTCACTCATGGAGTTGAGCTCATCTTGAGAAGCCACCAATTGTGCAGCTACTCAAGAATTTCTCAGCATTTTATAGAACCCGAGGGTTCATTGCCGTGTTCATAAGAGCCCTCCACTGCCCCTTTTCTGAGCCAGATCATACTAATCCATACCATACCATCCCATTCCTATCTCCCAAAGATCCATTTTAATATTGTTCACCCACCTACGTCTTGGTCTTCCAAGCAGTTCTTTCCTTCTGGCTTTCCCACCAATATCCTATGTAAATTCCTCTACCACACAATTCGTGCTACACGCCCTGTCCATCTCACCCTACTTGACTTGATCATTCTAGCTACGATTGGAGAAGAGTATAAGTTACGAAGCACCAAACATATATAAACACCGCAAAATTAACCTAAACAAATCCATCAAATTCAATTCAATTCAATAGTAATCTGTCAGATGACAGGTCCACAGTCTCTCCCAAAACAGTTCCTCCACTTAATGCGATCTTCTGTTTTTGGAAAGAGACTATCCAGGAAAAGTGATAATGTGGTAGTTTTTCCATTTGCTTTCCACATCGCAGTACAGCAGCCGTTCAAACCACTCTGGTCACGCCTGTTGCTATACGAACTTGAACCATCTCGAGCATCATTTGCTCTGTGCTTCAAGTCGCTGCTGATGACGCTGCTTCCGGCAGCAATTCAGTATCATCATGCAGAGCATGTCAATGTTTAACACTTTAATGAAAGATATATATAGTACATTAGATTTCAATGTGAAAGAACCACAATTAAATATATCAAACATAGCATTGGCCTTAGAGACGGAACAATCAAGCTAAGAGGAATGCATAATACATGATGATGACCAAAACATATAATAAAATTTTAACGTGTAATACGCCTATACAAAACGTTATACTGACGGAGACCAATACGGAGTTCGTACTGGTATCTCTTTATGTGGCGACTTGAATCCATTTTCAACTTCGTTGACCGTCGCGTCCAGGTCCCAGGGCGTGGTCTCATTACTAATGAAACTGGGAGTATAGGCGGAAATACGCTTTCGTTTTAGCATGTGAACCTTCAGTTTCCATAAATAAATGAACGGAAATATTAAAGCACTTTTCCTGATATCCTTTAATATAAAAAGAAAATGTGATGTGCCCCAAATACCGTATTACAAATCACGAAATGTGGTCTTTCTGCCTCGTCATGTATGCAGTTGGGGCACCCGGTAGCGTGGTTGGTTGAGACACTAAATTACAAGCCGGAAGGTCGCGGGTGTGAATCCCGATGAGGTGGATTCTTTTTTTCAATTTAGCTAATGCTTCCAGCCGCAATATGGCCCTGGGGTCGACTCAGCCTCTAACAAACGAGTACTAGGAATCTTTCTGGAGCTAACAGACGCCCAGCGTGTAAGGCTGACAATCTTACCGCCATCTATGAGCAGACTGTCTAGAAAAATGTGGGAGCCTCAACGTCTCACAACCCTATGGGCTTTCACGGCCTGTTACAGGGATAGATTTACTTTTACTTGTATGCAGTTAACTCAACTACATGTTTTCGACCTCAGCGCTCTCATGAGTCCCACTTTTTTATTCTAGTCTTTCAGAACTCATCTGTCATTTCTCACAACTCTTTCCTTGGGTCGATAGTCTTTTCAGGACAGCTTATTTTTAAAACCATGCATGTATATGTACAAGGTAAAGGTAAAGTTGTCCCTGAGCTTAAATAATTAAGCACCACTCCATGAAGGCGTACGTGCGAGTCGATGTGTAGATCCACATTTTCTTGACCTCGGCACTAGTTAGAGGTGAGTGGTCGCTTCACGCCCAGGCCGCTTTACCCTCGGGAAAGAGCCCCTGGTACCAATTGTATAGGAGTTTGGGTGAACTCCATAACCGGTTTGGAAACTTTCCTACCATAAAATTAAAAAACGGTTGGTCCCTTGATTAATTTGTTTTAAAATATAAACTGAACTGGTTATTTAATAATGTAATAAAATTAAAATCCGAAGTAAAATGTAAAATAAAACTATCTTTAGTAATTAAATTTCTTTAGTTATATAATGTTAAATTAAATGTTGCAATTTACAAGTCCCATTCTTAATAATGTACAGATGAAAAGTTCTCCACATTGTGATGCAGGAATTTGAACGTAACTGTACCTCATTCGCAATATAAGCAGATGCACGAGTTATATTTAATTTCGATACATCGTTCTGCATACAGAAACATATCAAAGAACTTCAAGCTTACAGATCTGCTCAGTCGATGTCGTTCCAAAAAATTACTTAATTTATAATATTTATCAGAATTAAATGAATTCCGACCCACCATAGGCTATGCACTGAATGCAAATTTATGCACTTAGATAGAAATGTGAACCTTGCCTTCCCTTATCACATCGCCTTGGCATTCATTTAGGGCAGATGGCAGCACCGTTGCAGTTATAATATATAAAACATATATAAAAATAAGTTGATTCGGATTATTTCTCTTTATATTCTTTAAATTTACTCCGCTCGAAAAACGTTTTACATTGGCCAAAGTTCTGTCGACATTAAGATCAACATTTTATAACGTGTATGTATTTATTATTCGATTGTTTTCGAGAAAATATACAATATAAAGGATTTTCGTTTCATGTCGTGCGTCTATTTAGAATCAACCAAGCACGTCGTCTCAGGTAGTGAAGCTTCTGACTTGTATTCGAGAGGTGACTAGTTCGAATCTCGCCCGGAACACCGACTGTCCTGAGGTTTTTCGTGACTTTTCTAGATGCATCCTGACAAAATTTTTTGAGTAATTATTCACCGATCGTCCTACCATTCGACACTATGAATTCTGAGCTACTTACGGTGTCGTTAAATAAAAATACAGAACTCCATAATTTTAGTCCGCAAGCGAGCTATACCGACCGAGCGACAGCCGCTTGTCGGCGAAGTTAGTGCCAACTCTTGCGGATAGAGGGTGTCGAGTGGTCAGGGCAACGAATCCCCACGGTCGTTAATTTCGGTTTTCTAGACCGGAGCCGCTATTTCCTTGAAATAGCTCCTCAATTATCCTCACGAGGCTGAGTGGACCCCGTTCCAGACCCACTACTTCTCAGAAAATCTGGCAGCTCTGGGGATCGAACCCGGAACCTCTGGATCTGCAGCCATGCACTCTGGCCACTAGACCACAGAGGCGGTAGGTTGTTAAATAAACCATAAATAAAATAAAGATACGTTGAATCAGCGTGGACCATAACAGACTTCACACAACAACGTTACGTGTAGACCCCAATATGAAATTGAGGTCATTATAAAAGTTTTGGATGTTGCACACAAACGAAGAGACAGACAGCCTTGACCTTCCTGTCCTGCATTCTTTTATCCTTTTCACAAAAAAAAAAGGAGGTATATAAAATGCCAAAAATGCATAGACATTGAAAGAGAATTTGAGATTGCAGTCATTAAAAC
Source organism: Cryptotermes secundus (assembly GCF_002891405.2). NCBI lineage: Eukaryota > Metazoa > Arthropoda > Insecta > Blattodea > Kalotermitidae > Cryptotermes > Cryptotermes secundus. The sequence goes on along the minus strand of NW_019731236.1, from coordinate 691,370 downwards.
GGCCTCAAGTTCCGAAGACCAAGAGCAAGTGTCTCGAACTGTCCGCCACTGTTTGCTGAGATGGTCCGCGCGCAATTCCCCTGACATCCCACTGCCGCACACCGTGCAATAAACAAAGAGCTCTAAGTCTCGTAGGTTCAGCGGAACGACACTAGAAGTGCTCTCGCGATGTCAAGCGACGTTAAGGTCTCGGAAGTCTCTCCAGCCAATTTATCCTGACTTCAGACAGAGCAGAAACTCAAAGTCAAAAACGGAAAAAGACAGCTACTTGCAATGCAATACCACACTACCGTTGTTTCATGATAAATTTCCAAATTTTGGTCACAATTATTTTCAAAAGTCACTTCCTACTTGGGAACCGGGATAGCGCAATTGGTATAGCGACTGGCTACGTGCTGGATGACCGAGAGGTCGGAGTTCTGTCCCGGTACGGCTAAGAAATTTCTCCTCTCCACGCCGTCCAAACCGACTCCGGGGCCCACCCAGCCTCCTGTTCAGTGGGTACTGGGGGCTCTTTCCCCAGAGGTAAAGCGGCCGAGGCGTGAAGCTGACCACTCACCTCCAACGACTGCCGAGGTTAAGAAAATGTGGATCTATACATCCTACCTTATTTTCGGTGAAGGGAAATGTACGTTATTTCGGACATACTGCAGAAGCAGTAAACATTCTTGTGTGTACAGCATATTAAGGTCGGTAACTGCGCGTATCCTCAAGATTCATTTGTGTACCACGTGATTAAATACACCCACAACATTGAGTTCACTTTATTTCACGTGATGTAGAATTATAAAATTTTGGACATTTATTTTTATTACACGCTTGTCTTTAAAGCTGTATTAAATAAGGACGTTGTAGCTAGTGAACTTATCTTGCATGAAGTAGCGTACCTAACATTTGACATAAAGACAAGGTGTGCAGAATGAGCTAATTGCATTACCGTGGGGTTGTGCCTCTCTGTTTGAAAGTTTTGCACCCAGAACCGAGCAATTTAGCCCATGCCGTAACACTTCTTACATTTGAGAGATTACCGGTTCGAATATCGGTTGGGGCACGGGCTTTCCTGACTAAAATTTTTTTCGTCGTTCTCGTCAGTTCCTCCAGGCGAATACCGGAAAAATATCTCGATTAGACCAAGACTGTTTCCTTCCAAATTCTTTCCCACTTCATCTTACAACCTACCATTCGATACTATACCCTAGTCTAGCCACTCACAGAGTCTGACACATAAGATGGAGTGACAGAAGATTATCGAGAAAAAAAGGCTTTGCATTTTAATGTAGCTGAACCATCCAAGCGAAATATTATTTTGAGAGGTGGAAAAGCGCTTGAAGTGCGAAATCCTGCAAGAGAGATGAAGACAGTGTCAGATGAAGAGTTGAAGTGGCTCCGACAGAAATAGGAATTAGTTTTCATTCAAAAACCAGCCAGCACAAATGCGTTATGTTAAAAACTAACATCATCATGCATTGGGCTTTATTTTAGCAACTGCAAGGCGAGGCTCTGACAGGAGGTAAATTAGACAAGAGTTCGGTCTCAATAAAACTGTCCGAGCATTTGAACAAGTTCCATTTGAGCTTCACATGAATAAGGAATATGCAAACATTAGGTTTAACAACCACGTATGAAGAAATCAATGGGGGAAAGAGATTAGCCTATGGCGATTGACTGGATTCTACCGACTAAGAACAAGATTCATTGCCGGGATCTTATGAACAAGATGATGAACCGCTGGGTCCATAAAACTGGGGATTTAACAGAATGAGTAATAATATTCGAACGCATATATCACACAGTTAACGCGACGTTTATTTCTTAATCAGATTAACTTGGTGGGGCACGCGGTAGCGTAGTTGGTTGAGGCACCGTGCTACAAGCCTGAAGGTCGCGGGTTCGAGTCCAAATGAGGTGGACTTTTTCAATTGACCTAATCCTTCCAGCCGCACTATGATCCTGGGATCGCCTCAGCCTCTAACAGAAATGAGTGCCAGAAATCTTCCTGGGGGGGTGTAAAGGGCGGCCGGCGCGTAAGGCTGACAACCTCACCACCATGTGTGAGCCGATTGTCTAGAAAGCGTGGAAGCCTGGACCTCTCATATCCCTATGGCCCTCCATTACCTGTTACAGGGATAGCTTTATCTTTTTGAGAAACTTCAATTAAATTGGTAGTTACTCAAATGGACCAAAATTAAATTTACCTGACAAACTCTAGTGCAGACTCCCATAACGAATTTTAATGAAATGTGTGAACTGGTTTCGGAGAAGAAACGTTCTGACACTGCAGAAACAGTAGCAGGCTATACATAAAGAGTTGTTTGCGGTTTTGCGACCAGATTTCCATTTATTACATATAAAAATCTCACGTTACAAAGCTATTATCATTAGAAATCATACTGCATAGTGCAAAGTTATTTTCCAGTGTATTTAGTTAAATATTAGGGCCGCGCCGTAGCTCAAGCGGTTAGTCGCCGGCTTCCCATCGCGGCGGCCCGGGTTCCATCCCGTGTATGGTTAAGTGGGATTTGTGGTGGACAAAGTGGCGCTGGGGCAGGTTTTCTCCGAGTACTTCGGTTTCCCCTGACAATCTTCACTCCACCAATTGCTCCACAATCACCCTCACCTATCATCTGGGGCTGGTACAATAGCCCAGAAGTGGCCGCAGTACTAGGGACTTAGTCCCACCCTAATTGCAATAAAAAATAATAGTTAAATATTCATCACGTCGAAAATATTCGTGCAATGAAAACTGTATATTTTTGTATATTAAGGAGAAGTACATGTACATATTATTTGTTTCATGTGCCATTCTGGGGAATTCGATCCAGTTCGTTTTGAGTTTCGTGTAAAGTAGGAGCCTTATGCATGTAATAAGAAAAATTAAATTCACCTCGCATCTTTTAGAGTGGAGTAACAATACTAAATTTTGTCGAAATACGTTTCGAAGGTAATACCTGAAGCCTAATGAACACATACGCTCTCAACATTAGATCTTAATTTTAGACACTTTAGAGTAAAGACCATACAAAATATCTACAATAATTTATTCTTTTGTATTTTACTTTTTTAGTTTCTTGAGGTGGGATGAGATTGTGTATACTTGGTACGTCGGCCACTACCTGGCCTATTGTACCAGCTCTCAATGATAGATGATGATTGTGGAGCAGTCGGTAGAATGAGAATTGGCAGGGAAAACCGTAGTGCTCGGAGAGAACCTGCCCCAATACCACTTTGTCCACCAAATCCCACATGGCCTGACCTGAGCTCGAACACGGGCCGCCGCGGTGGGAAGTCGGCGACTAAAAGCCTGAGCTATGGCACGGCCTCATTTCTTTACTTTCTCTTCTCCTCCTTGTATTCCATCCTTAATTTAGTTTCGGAGTTCAGCCTGTACTCTTTCAAGACAAAAAGTTTCCAGGGCACGCGAACACTAGCTTGAACATGTAGTAATCACACAAGAAGGCAAAATTCTGAACAGTATTTTAACTGCAAAGCCTGATATGTCTCTTGAAACAGAAGGTAAACAAATATACAAGCTGGGTCGTTGCACAAGTGTTCTACTTGTTTCTCGCCCACAAGCATCACATGACCCGATGTCCTCGTGTCCTCAGGGGTGTGTCTTATAATGAGCGAAAGCTCAGGGAATACGGCAGCCAAAGGCGGACCCAACAGCAACGGTAGTTACGACTATGGTCTCTTTCAGGTAAGTCTACCATACAACAGAGTACTATAAAAAGGGGGGGTCGCAGGTTCGAATCAAAATCTACCCCGTGTGGTGGCGGGGTCGAATACCTCAACCGTAGCCCTGCGAGTCGCAGGAGGCGACAAATATGGAAGTCTCGAAATTGAGACAGTGAAAAATAGTGACGAGTCCCATGGGACTCGGACATGAGAATGACTGCGCTGGCAAGGGCCAGCAGCAATTGTAAACAACAGACCCGTCCTCTTGTCAGCGAGACCAGCAACGGTCTGACAGTGATAGAAATCTAGTCGTAAGCCCCAGATGGGTGTTTTATTCCAAGTCAGAATGGCCGACTGACCGTCGGTCGTGACATAAAACAGACTCAGAATCCAAATTCACCTTGTGGGTCTATATTGGATCTTTTCTGTGTTGTCCTGTATATAGGTCTTCCGGGGTACCCATTCGTCCAAAGTGCCCCACATATCCGGCAGATTAAAAGAAAGGCAAACCGATTGAACGTTAAATAGAATTGCAAAAGAGAATTTACTAAGAGGGAAGAAAGAAGCCTTCTTTCTGCATTATTTATTATCATTCATACTGCGCAGGCGCCGATTACAGTGGTCGCGCGGTCTAAGGCAGTGGTTCTCAACCTTTGTGAGACCGCGGTCCGGTAAATTATTTTTTTATAAGACGAGGGCGCAGCACAATTGATGCCAGGGCCCGGCGGTTGAGAACTACTGGTCGAAGGCATAGACTGTCTTCGCCAGCTCAAACACTGGGAGCCTAGGTTCGATTCCCACTTGAGGCATGGATGTCTGTGTACGTTTATTCTGTGTTTGTGCTGTCTTGCATTTGCAGGTAGAGGCCTTGCGAAGGGCTGATCCCCCATTCAAGGAGTCCTACAGGCTGTGTAAAAGACCAGGAAAGTGAAAAACGGCCAAGGTCCAACAAAAGGGCTGTAGAGCCATATGCAGACAGATACTGTGCAGGCCTTGATTAACGTAGTATCAGTGCATTTCACCAACATTTCACTAACGCCAGGAGAACTGCTGTCTTCTGGGATGTGACGCCGTGTAGTTTCGTAGATATGTACAAATATTTGAGAGGAATCTACTGCCAAAGTTATCAGAGTAGAAAAATATTCTTTCATCTTGAGAACGGAGGCAGCAGGTTCCTCCGAAACATACTAACATGGCATCACATCCCAGAAGAAGCAGTCACAGTCACCGCAATGAGAGCCTCAGATCTCTATTGTCACTGTGTTGCTCACGTCACGTTTCTAATCGACCACGTGACTACCAAATTAACAGTACATACAGATTAGTGCTTCCCCGTGCATAAGCAGCACGCCATTTTCACCTCGACAGAAGCCTCTGTGTCCTCTGGAGAGAGAATCAACATTATCTGCTGAATTTTGGGTTGGGCGTGTTGATAATGCACAATTTTCCACCTGGAATTGAAATCCGGTCGTCCAGTCTGTAGCCAATCCCTTTACTAACTGAACCAACGGTATATTACTCTTAATTATTAAACCTGATTACTGTAGTTCTGAAACAGTACTTGTATAAGCACACAGCGGAAGTATCTGTCTATGTAAACAAGTAATCTGGAAAAATCGACGCTTATCGTTTCGATATATGTAGCGTCGTTGAACAAGTAACTTAGTGAAATGTATACGATTCCGTCATTTGTTTAATAATTTCTGTAAGCCAGAAACCTGTAAATACCAGTCTGCACGTCGCTTGTGTCACTAAATCTGTCTTGTTCCCTCTGTGTATAGGTAAACAGCAAATACTGGTGTGGGCTCAACGGTCCGGCAGGAGACTGTAATATCGCCTGTAGCAGTAAGTACCCCAAACTATAACGGCAAAAATATAGGCCTACTGTCTCCTGGAATGTTACGCCAGATAGTCTGGTAGAAGATAGCTGAAGTATCAGAGGAACATACCGCCTCCATCCTCTGGGTGGAAGGTATGGTAAGCAAGCAAGTAGCAAGAAGCAAGCAGGAAGATTCCCATATTGCTATGATGCTATCAGTCCACAAACCTCTGGAACCACTTTAAAATATTTCAGTGATCTGGGTATCCGTTCATTTCTTATTTTATGTCTTAATAAGTAACAGTAAAATGATGCCAATATGCATAATGCTGAAAGAAGATATTACTGAATATTCTGAATTTTTATATAATTTGGGGAAGAAACCACTTTACGCATTATAACTTAAAAAATATATTTCAATGCCTGAGTCAATCAATGTATGATTATGGAGGACATAGCTATACAGCTACACTCGAAATGACATGCATAAAGGGATAATGTCGCATGTTTTCATCTCAGAAAATTGAAAGGTAACTAAACTAAAATAAGTGATATATTCATAATACATGATGTTCTCTGGTGTTCTCTGGTGATGGACTAAAGCGGTAAGGGAATTCGAAAAAAGACATAAGCTCCTTCACATGATCTATGTGAGATGTAGCAGAACGCTTTTGAAAGTCGGGGCAGGGGGCTGTCGTGAAGGAGTGCTCAGAATCGAACCTCATGTGTATGGCTTCAGTAAGAATATCTGTCCACAAAACCGCGCTCAAGTAAGACCTTCATTTCACATCATCTTTAATCACTACTGACCCGTAGCCAGTAACCCTCAGCGAAAGTATACAAGGTTAGTACCTTGCCAAATGTTGGTAACTTAACTAAACTGAAAACAAAATAAACTCCGTGGTCTGTAGTCTGCAAACGAACTATACTGACCGAGAGACCGCCACTTTTCGATGAAGTTAGTGTCAACTTTAGCGGATAGAGGGTGTCACGTAGTCAGGGCAAAGGATCCCCACGGCCATTAATCTCGGAGCCGCTATCTTTCCAATTTAGGGAGCTCCTCAGTTATCCTCACAAGTTTGAGTGGACCCCGTTCCAGACCCACTATTTCTCAGAAAATCTGGTAGGGCCGGGAACCAAACCCGAGACCTCAGGATCTGTAGCCAGGAACTCTGACCACAAGACAGCAGAGGCGGTTAACTAAACTGAAGCCACGGATAATTATGAATATGATGTTCACTTGTAACATGGCCGCAACACCGTCACTGAAACAGTATCTTCCTCTTCTGCAGAACTTCTGGACGACGATGTCACTGACGACATTGCATGTGCCAAAAAAATTTACCAGGTCCACGGCTTTTCGGCATGGTACGGTTGGAAGAACAAGTGCAGTGGCAAGACCCTGGCTGCCATCACCCCCTGCAGTGTTTAGATTAGACATCTGCAGGATGTTAAAGGAGTGACTAAGTTCACTGTTATATATCAGACTGAAATAATTAAAACTGATTTGAACTTCTACTGAGTAGTACTTATTGTTATCTCCTCACACCTTATCCAGTTACCTTCTAAGGACGATGATGATTCGGAAGACAGCGTGATATGAAGATTTGAATCCTTCACACTTACCTACTCACGGAGCTGAGCCCTTCTTGAAGACCCGCCAATTCTGCAGCTACTCAAGAATTTCCCAGCATTTTATGAAACCCCATGGTTCATTACAGTGCTCACAAGAGCCCTCCACTGGTCCCCATGCTGAGCCAGATCACTCCAATCCATATCATCCAATCCTATCTCTCTAAGATCCTTTTTAATATTGTCCACCCACCTACGCCTTGGTCTTCCCAGTGGGATCTTTCTTTCTGGCTTTCACGCCAATATCCTATATGCATTCCTCGTCTCCCACATTCGTGCTACATGTCCTATCCACCTTATCCTCCTTGACTTGATCATTCTAATTATACTTGGAGAAGAGTACAAGTTATGAAGCTCCTCATTATGCAGTTTTCTCCAACCTCCTGTCACTTCAATTGAATCCAGATATAATTAAATGGATATAAACAAGTTCATCTATCGGTGACGTGTATTTCACAATAATGTGTGACGTTATTAATACGAGGAAGGCTAGCCTGATTTACACTAAAATAAAGTCAATCGCTTATATTCAAAAGGACTAGAATGACAATTGTTTTCAAGTAGGAACAGAAGGCTGCTTTATTTTATAACGTGCTCTTTGCTTCCTCATTTGCGTAAGCAGTTGACTTTAGAGTTGATGGTGTCCTTATTAACATCTTGTCTCGAGTAACTGTTTGGCTGAACACAATGCGCACTTAAGTAAACAATATTAACATAACACAAACACTAGAAAGGGGGGGGGGGAGTATAAAATTGCTTCTTCCAAACTAAGGAGAATCTCCAGATCAGTAGAAAGGCCTGCTGTAATGACCTATCATAAACAAAATTAGTACAATTCAGCACTCGTCCATTTGTTTCCGTGTCTCATGCAACATAAACTTTTAGTTTAAAATGTCAATTACAATCACATTTATATTTCTTAAAATGTCATTAAACTCACATTTTATTCCATTGTCGCGACATTTTTCGGCCCTATAAGGGTGGGGGGGGCACACAGAGGAAACTGGCAACTGCAACGCAACCGCAATTTCAGAGAAAAATCGCCGATTTAAAACTGGCAACTGGTTCCCAGTTTAGAAGGACTGAGGAAACCTACGTTTCATTAGTTGCATTGGATTGATTTGGCTCAGGATATGGACCGCTAGAGGGTTCTTGTGAACACGGTGATGAACCTTCGGGGTTCCATAAAATGCTGGGGAATTCTAGTAGCTGCACAATTGGCGGCTTCTCCGTGAGTGAGTGAAGCAGGCCAACTGCCCTAAAATTATGAGGGATAAGATGGTCTGATAAATTTCCTATCCAGAATGGTCTAAAACGAGGAGATGCTTTATCGCCACTCCTTTTCAACTTTGCTTTAGAATATGCCATTAGGAAGGTCCAGGGAAACCAGGTGGGACTGAAATTAAACGGGACACATCAGCTGTTGGTCTACGCTGATGATGTGAATCTACTGGGTGATAATGTAGATACCATAAAGAAAAACACACAAATTTTAATTGACCCAAGTAAAGAGGTTGGTCTAGAAGTAAACACAGAGAAAACTAAGTATATGTTGCTGTCTCGTCACCAAAATGTAGGGCAAAATCATGATATAAAGATAGGAAACAGATGTTTTGAAAATGTGGCACAGTTCAGATATTTGTGAACAACGATAACAGAACAAACCTGATTGAGGAAGAAATTAAGAGGAGATTGGACTCGGGTAATGCTTGCTACCATTCAGTCCAGAACCTTTTGTCTTCACGTCTGCTGTCCAAAAACATAAAAATTAGAATATACAAAACTATAATTTTGCCTGTGGTTCTGTATGGGTGTGAAACTTGGTCTCTCACTTTAAGGAAGGAACATAGACTGAGGGTGTTCGAGAACAGGGTGTTGAGGAGAATATTTGGACCGAAGAGAGATGAAGTGACAGGAGGTTGGAGAAAACTGCATAATGAGGAGCTTCATAACTTGTACTCTTCTCCAAGTATAATTAGAATGATCGAGTCAAGGAGGATGAGATGGACAGGGCATGTAGCATGAATGGGTGGGACGAGGGATGCGTATTGGATATTGGTGGGAAAGCCAGAAGGAAAGAGACCACAGGGAAGACCAAGGCGTAGGTGGGTGGACAATATTAACCGGATCTTAGAGAGATAGGATGGGATGGTATTAATTGGATTTATCTGGCTCAGGATAGGGACCAGTGGAGGGCTCTTGTGAACACAGTATTGAAGCTTCGGGTTCCATAAAAAGCTGGGAAATTCTTGAGTAGCTGCAGAATTGTCGGCTCCTCCAGAAGGGCTCAACTCCATGAGTAAGTAAGTAAGATGGAAGACGATTATGGTGCCTGATGCTAATAGTAACAAAAATACTTCAGTTATTTTATTAAGGTGGTTGACAACAGCTAAAAGCCAATTACAGGCAGGCACTGATGAAAGAAAAATGCATTAATACAGAAATACGGAATAGTAACACAGTGTTAGTAACAGAGTTCTCCGCTCACAGAACTCCACTAGTCCGCCGACATTGCGTACGGAGCCGAATCCTAGTCGCTCGATACGACACGCCCTTAAGCTGCTTTCAAACTAACACAATAATCTATTTGCAATATTCTACATTCACAAGAAACTTACGGGAACCGTTACAGATATAATCGATGTAATTAAGATATTTCCGTCACAACAGCTGATACTGGACCTCTTGGAAGCTTAAACAGCTTTCCGATAAACAGATTGAATATTTAAACTGAAAACTGTGGGTTGGTTTACATCTCACAGAAAAAAAAGAAGAAAAAACATATTATTCCACTGGAAAAAGCGTTCCTTCTGTATTTTGCATGTGTTATGAAAATGAAATGGGGCACGGCTAGCGTAGTTGGTTGGGGCACTATGTTACAAGCCGGAAGGTCGGGGGATCGAATCCCGGTGAGGTTGATTTTTCAATTTACCTAATCCTTCCGGCCGCACTATGGCCCTGGGGTCGACTCAGCGTCTAACAGAAATGAGTACCAGGAATATTCTTGGGGGTAAAGGGCGGCCGACGCGCAAGGCTGACAACCTTACCGCCATCTATGAGCCGATTGTCTAGAAAATGTAGGAATCTCAACATTTCACAACCCTATGGGCCTCCACGGCCTGTTACAGGGATACCTTTACTTACTTTTTATGAAAATAAAATTCCTATTTTGGCCACATTGGGTCACTTTATTGAACATAACCTTTTCCTTACAGCGGTTTGCAAGCGCCCGTATCAGAGAATAATTCACTGTAGCAAATATAAAAAATTATAAAAAATAGTATAAATAGTTCCTCTATTTTCCTAGGCTTATATTCAAACGTGATAAATATTTTGTGGATTTTAAAATACAGCTTAATGGAATTCCATAAACTCAATAAATATTTTATAGGGCATACGTGGTTTGACAATGAAGTTCGTGAACTTGTCGCAGCAAAATTGCTACATATTTCATTGCTGAATATCACTGTGGTCGCCTTCAAAGTACTGCCGTTGGAAGCTATAAACCGATGCTAGCGACTACTCCACCCTTGAAAATAATTTTGGAACTGGTTTTGTGGAAGGGCCTTCAGAGCCGCCGTCGTATTACACCTGATGTCATCAATATCATCAAAATGTCTTCCTTTCAATATTTCCTTAAGTTTCGGGAACAGAAAAAAGTTACTGGGGGCTAGATCCGGTGAAGAGGAGGGGTGTTGCAGCACGGTTATTTGTTCACTAGTTAAAAACTCCCCCACAGAGAGTGCTTTAGTTCCAGCTCCGACCCTCTAGCGACGGCACACCAAAACACACTCAGACAATAGATGCCACTCAGAGACTGCCACAGATCAACAACAACACAGCTGTGAAACGCTGATATGCCAACGTAATCAAACCATACTGAGGTTCTGTCCACTGTTCCCACGGCAAGCACACGTAGGCGAGTTCGCGAAATTGTCACACCTCGTAATGCATGATGTAAATCTATTAGGACAAATTTGCTTCTTAATTCATTTTATTGCTTCCTAAATTATGTAATGGCGTTGCATCAATTGCTTAAGTAAGCAATTGATGCTTATTAATTAATAATTAATAAGCAATTAATTGCTTATTAAGAGTAAATTAGTGATTATACTCGGGGTGTAAAAGATGGAAAAGGAACCGATTGTGATTTGTTTCAAGGTGATATCTAGAATTTCGCATGAAAGGATAGAAAAGGACAATGAAAAAACTTGTGATGTATCCTGGTCTACACTCAGCAGAGTTCCTCCCGACCACAAGCCAGTCTGCTCCTCTTTGAGTAATGTTACAAGGTAAGATATCTTTTAAAGATGACTGAAGAAGCGAACCTCTCAGTAAATACTGTCAAAATTTGAATATATCAGAATATTGTGCTTTTCTCTACGTATATGACCAGACTTTCAAGCGTTTATGTTCACTTACTTGGAAATTCCTAGATACAGAATTCTAACAAGACCGGAATTGTTATTACGTATTCATAATCTAAATATATTTTATTTTTCTTTTCTAGCTCGAGATTTTGAAGATATGATGTGGAAACACTACTGCAGCAAAATAAAATTTAAAATATAAAATTCACTTCAAATATTATATAAGTGATACAGCTAAATAAGATATACGTATCACGACCTGTGACTTATCAATCGTCTCCCGTTTCACGTCTGACTGAATGCTGATCGATATCGAATTTCAGATAGTTATGAATTATTGAGCAGACAGTCAAGAAGGTAGGCTGTTGTTACGACTCACGGAAAACTTTCCTTTGATTCTTTTCGGCTTCACCTTCTTCCAGCTTAAAGATTGATTAAGAGTGGAAATTGGACGATTAGTGTTCAAGTCACAGCAGAAATGAATACCTGAGACTTAAAAGTTTTTTCTCCACCTTTTTCCTGTCTTTCGGTTTCCAGTTCCAGTAGTGTTATTAAGAAGTCAGGTCACAACCCCGTGAGCTCTGAAAGAAGCGCGACGCTTTGTCTCCACCCAGTCCCCCCCCCCCAACCCTTCAACAGCCTGCGCACTCCTGCAACTCCGTGCAGCAACATCGATTGTACTAAACACATAAGGCTCAACTTTTCCCCTTTCTTTTAGAAAACAAGAATAAAAAGACCGTTTACATTACGAACAACGAATACGCTATCACAAATTATACCAAAACAAACACATAAAACAAAACTGTTTTCATGTTTTCAGCAAACATAACCTCAAAACGTGGGGCGCTGAACGCGGCAGAATTCTACTTCTGTAATGCGAAGAATAAAGTTTTATTATTCATCCGACTGCTTCATCGAAACGGACTCGTTTGTGACTTGCTTGGCGACGCCTTAAAACTGTCAATATTTGGCGGATCCCTTGCCCTAAAGGCCTGTAGGGCCCTCTGGTTGCAGCTGGAGGTGACGGCCTCTGAATGCGGGACGTAGCTTAAAAAATACCGAACATTCAGTAGCGGACAGAAGAATTGGGGAGGGTCTATCAACTTGCAGGTTGGACGGGAGGCCATCAAAATGACTACCGTGTTACGAAATGTAGCATACACATGCTCATTCTTCCGTTACAACATGCAGCTGAGTGTTCTTTCTAAATCATGTTAACTAAATTATTTGTTTCGTCCAGAAACCCGGTTGAGATTCGAAACAGGTACCTACAACGTTACACTAATCCGATATGTTAACTCGATACAAATGTCGTTTGCCTCTTTCGATATTTCTTTGTCGTTCTAGGAGAACGTTGTATTCGCTCCTTGAATATCCGAAGACCGATTCCTTTCCCTCCCTTCGTAATTCACCCTCCACGTAGCCATGCTAAGCATCATCGGTTATAACCCATGAAATATATGCGCCCTTACAAATATGCAATTCTCAGGCAGGAACATGATTTATTGCAGCAAACGAACCGAAGTGGCGGATACAAATGTGTAAAGTAAAGTAAAGCTATCCCTGCACCAGGCCGTGAAGGTCCATAGGGTTGTGAGAAGTTGAGGGTCCCACATTACCTAGACAATCGGCTCACAGATGGCGGTAAGGTTGTCAGCCTTACGTGCCGGCCGCGCTTTACTCCCCAGGAAAATTATTTAATTAATTCCTGGTACTCATTTCTGTTAGAGGCTGAGTCGACCCCAGGGCCATAGTGGGGCTGGAAGGTTTAGGTCAATTGAAAAATTGGAATATAATTTTGAATTGTTATTTACATATCACAGCGAATACGTTAAGACTCTCACATACTTTCTCCACCCTGCAATCATCCATAGCGCCTTCCAATTGTCTTGCAGGATTTCTATAAGAGAACAGTGACCTACTTCAGCCATGTAGACAACGGCTTTGTTTCGTGCATGTACAGAAGGGCGAGACAAGGATTAGTTGAGCCAGCCAGGATCATGACAGCTTCTTTCCAATGTATTTTCATTCCACCATTCATAGTCGTAGTTCTACGGTTGAGGAGCTATGTTACAAGGCGGAGGGTTACGGGTTCGATTCCCGATGAGGTCACTATATTTTCAATTGACATAATCCTTCCAGCAGCACCACGGCCTTGGGGTAGACAAAGCCTCTATTTTTTTATTGCTAGTGGGGTGGGACTAAGTCCCTTGTACCAGCCTNCCCAGATGATAGGTGAGGGTGCTTGTGGAGCAATTGGTGGAATGAAGATTGGCAGGCGAGACTGAAGTACTCTGAGAAAACCTACCCCAGCGCCACTTTGTCCACCACAAATCCCACTTGACCAGACCCGGGATCGAACCCTGGCCGCCGTGGCCCTAGACTCAGCCTCTAACAGAAATGAGTACAATGGATCTTCATGTGGGTAAAAGGTGGCCGACGCGTAAGGCTGAAACGTCACCCCCATCTGTGAGCCAAATGTCTAGAAAATGTGTGAGCCTCGACGCCTGTTATAGGGCTAGGTATTTTTGCATTTTCTAAACAGTAATATTCAGACATCAAATATATTTCAGATATGCCAGTCACTACAGGAAGGGGAAATAGACGAAGAAAAAGATTCAATAAAGCCTTCTGTGTAAGGTCGCTCCATAGCTCAAGCGGTTAGTCGCTGACTTCCCACCACGGCGGCCCGGGTTCGATCCCGGGTCTGGTCAAGTGGGATTTGTGGTGGACAAAGTGGCGCTGGGGTAGGTTTTCTCAGAGTACTTCAGTCTCGCCTGCCAATCTTCATTCCACCAATTGCTCCACAAGCACCCTCACCTATCATCTGGGGCTGGTACAATAGGCCAGAAGTGGTCGCAGTACAAGGGACTTAGTCCCACCCCACTAACAATAACAAAAAAAAAAGAGTCATTTGTGTCAATGTGGATCTGGTGTCCGACGACTGAGAGACCGGCCATCATCATGGTTTGATGCGATGAGTGACCATTTGACTGTACACAACTCTCCTCACATCAACCCCTGTTGATATTGACAGAGAGTCTCTGAAACGTCACAGAGCGAGTCCACGCTGACACGGCTGACCACCCTGGAAGCCTCAGATCGCACAAAGGAACAAGAACGTCAATGTTGAAACAAGAATTTCTCAAACAGGTTATTTGCTGTTTGGATACTTCAGTCCTCCCCTGAAGTGGCTGGGACTTCTAACTTATTTCAGAACGAAAGTAAATTTGATGGCTGCGAGATATGGTCTCCCGCAGAGTGGGATGAACACTGGACTGAGAACAGAGCGCTGAGGCAAATAGTGGGACTCGGAGGAGGAGCAACTACGTACCTTCTACTCCCCCCACAAATCTTATTACGGTGGCGAAATCGAGAAGACCAAGAGAACAGGCGATTTCTAAACGTTTGCAAAACATAAAGAAATTTTATTTAAACAAATACTGCAGCATGACATGCATCGTATAACAACCATAAAACAAGCCTTTTACAGTGGCCGCGAGGTATGAGACACTGCATGACTGTCTTGAACAAAAAATTTGTAAGTGCTCGAACCCCAGAAGGTGCGGTAAGTTATACCTGCAGTTTTGGGTGACGTACATAAGTAGTGGCTGACTGCTTCATCTTCCCGTCAAAAATTTCTAGAAGATTCTTTGTTTAGAACAATCCTGATTCCGAAACAGGCCAGAAGCTCTAACTCGTCAAAGAAGACGGAGTAGATCTTAGGCATAGAAAGTTTTCTACACAGCACAGCCCTGAAACGGCCTCGTGTCTTCTGAATCGGACCGACTTGACGAGAGGAGGAAATGACTCTTGTGGCAGGATCCGTGCACGCAAAAGAGGGCACTATATAACATATGCCGCTGTTGTGTCGTGGGAGGTAGTCTCTTTAAATCAGGTTCAAACTGTGCCTGCACTGTGCGACTGTCAGATTGTAAGGCGTGAACTTGGGGCACTGAACTACGATGCACCGCCCAACCGGCCTACGTTAACATGATATACGCCCGAAACTCCATAAGTCTGCGTCACCATCGGACGTTGCCTGCTGTATATGAAGCAGACCCATGTCACGTGTTCGGTATCCGTCCTTAAATTGCCCTACATATGACTGATGTGTTGTTCTGTATAGGGTTTGGATACTTAATTGTTACTTAAATGAGACTAAGTAGATAAAGGTAAGGTGAAGTTGTCCCTGTGATTAACTAATTAAGCACTACGACATGAAGGCGTATGGGGGAGTGGATGAACGGGTTAAATATGAATAAAAGATTAAATATATGAAAGTATAAAATACTATTAATAACACAAACGGAAACATTATTTTCACATTTGAAACTGACGACGAATCTAAAAAAAAATAATTTATATCTATGTATATATATTCCAACATACAAAGAAAGCCAGCAAGACCAAAGAATAGATGAAAAAAAATAATAGTCAGTATTTTATAATACAAGGCTACTATATATTATTCATTCGTTTTTAAAACGCTATATTTTCCAAAGCATTATACCTAGAAATATGATTGATATATAAAAGGAACCGTAAACTCACCAAGTTTTCTTCGCACTCTACAAATGTTCTATGTGTGCCCCTTGGGTCACACGACACACGTCCAGGCGGTAGTCGAGCTCGTTCCACACATTTTGTAGCATCATCCTGTCAGTGGTCATCACTGCAGCATCAATGCGTTCCCTCAGCTCTACTAGTGTTCTTGGCAGTGGGGGTACGTAAACACGATCCTTAATGTACCCCCAAAAGGAAGAAGTCACAAGGCGTTAGATCAGATGATCTGGGGGGCCAAGTGAACAGAGCTACGTCATCCTCACCAACACGCCCAATCCAGCGATGCCGAAGTTCATTGTTTAGGTAGCGACGAACATTGCCGATACCACCGCAAAATGCTTTGTTTACATGGCGGTTCTTTTCCGTACTCTCTTTTGAATGCGCGTTGCACTGCTATAACAGACGAACATCTCGCATATTCCAACAAACAAAAACTCTTTTCTTGCTTTGTCGCCATTTTGTAAAGGCACTGAACTCGTGCTGCCAACTGGTGCATAAAATACAAACTTGGTGAGTTTACGGGTCTGTTTATATATCAATCATTTTTACGTGTAACACTTTGGAAAATACAGAGTTTTAAAAACGAATGAATCAGTTATAGTAGCCCGGTACTTTAATGTCCACAAATATGTATAATCATAATGTGTATATATTTACCGTCTTTTAATGCACACAATTTCACTTGTCACTTGTAAATATATACACATTATGGATACGAATCAGTGCAACAGGACGCTAAAATACAACATTATAAACATGTATATTTTCAACTCTGAGGCTGGGGCCACACGAGCGCACAAAATGCGTCTGTTGTAACGAACGTCGTGACGTCCGTTATAGAAATAAACAAGAGAGGCGAATACTATGTTTTCTCCTTGCTCAATTTCAGACAAAAAACTATGCACCGCATTCTGCAACTGTGTGGTGTCCTCAGCAACGTCCGTCATAAAGTACGTTCGTTATATCGGACACATTTTATGCGCTCGTGTGGCCCCAACCTGAGCTGAAATTCATTATTAAGACAACCTTCATTTGGAGCCAAAGAAGGCGGTAAAGCGATCTAATACACAAAATTATGATGAAACAAAAATATCTATGAAGCACGCGTAATTAACTACCCTACGCCCCTTTGAATGCTTCAGTGTATATGACGACTTCGGAGATGTCTATGTAAAGGCCCAAATGTACCCCTTGTAGACAGAGTAAGCTGTTTGAAGGGGTAAAACTTTTAATTCATTCGGAAGCTAACCGTCTAGAAGCCATGCCAGGACGCCGACTGTCCTGACTGAGGCAGTCCTCTTCAGACGAACTTCCACTTTATAGGTACGTATAACCTAAGCAGCCGGTCACGGTAGCCGAGCGGTCTAAGGCATGCACTGTCTTCGCTCGCTCGGAAGCCGGGATCGTGGGTTCGAATCCCACTCAGGACATGGATGTTTGTGCGCGTTTTTCTGTGTTTGTCTATAGATAGAGGCCTTGCGATAAGCTGATCACTCGCCCAAGGAGTCCTATCATATGTGTAAGATCTAGAAAAACCGAAGTGAACGGAGTTCATGGAGGTAGGCCTAGGCTCACTGGGGCTGTAGTGCCAAGGAAAAAAAATAACCTAAGCAACTGATGACATCGTTATATGAAAAATAAACGAATATATTTATGACATAAATAATTATAAAATTTCAGCCTATAATATGGATAATATAAATATAATGTTTGGATTGCGTTCGAACCCAAATTCATATAACCGTTCCACAAACTCTGGAACGGTTCTCTCATTTACAGATACAATTAAGCTGCATGAAGTAGTTAGAGATAAAACGTGCGAACAGACGGCTAACCGACCGATCATTTATGTTTCAGAATCTCTGAGCAGAGAACATAGTCAAATGGAGCAGATTCGAGTTGCTATTCAAATAATATAAATTCATCAGGTGGCAAAATGGGGCAATAATGTTATAGATATGGTAAGTTTTCATAGTGCTTGCTGTATCATAAATAATGGAGAGGCGGGATTGTAAGTCTGGGTAGTTTCTTTCGATTTCCTGTTTTCTGTTCATGAACTATTTTTTCCCTTGGCACTACAGCCCCAGTGGGCCTGGGCCTACCTCCATGAACTTCTCCGTTCACTTCGGTTTTTCTAGATCTTACACATTCGGTAGGACTCCTTGGGCGGGTAATCAGCTCGTCGCAAGGCCTCTACCAGTATATAAACACAAAAAAACACACACACAAACTAAACATCCATGCCCTGAGTGGGATTCGAACCCACGATCCCGGTTTCCAAGCGAGCGTAGACAGCGCATGCCTTAGGCCGCTCGGCTACCGTGACCGGCGTTCATGAACTTGCTACGAGTAAATGCATTTTGGCAATTTTGGAAACAAAAGAATGAAGAAGACAGTGGAGATCGGCTATCTGGAAACTATTTAAGATGTAATGAGGAAGACAGCAGTAGATCCTGAGAATAATTACCCTACATTACAGTCGACAGGAAGGGCGTAAAGGTAAAGTTGTCCCTGGGTTAACTAATTAAACACTAAGCCATGAAGACGAATGGGGGAGTGGATGTATAGATCCAGGTATTCTTAACCTCGACACTAGTTGTAGGTGAGTGGTCACCTTCACGTCCCGGCCGCATTGCCCCCGGGAAAGAGCCCCAAGCACCCATTGAACAGGAGGCTAGGTGGGTCCCTATGCCGGTCTGGACGACGTGGAAAAGAGAATATTCTTGTCCCTACCGGCAGTCGCACTCCGACCCCTTGTCCAGCCCGAGTGTAACCTCAGAAGAAGATTAAGCAAGTATCGAAATCATTATGTTACAAATGTGAACTCCCGGAGGTTACGTTCGCCTGAACGTTGATTTGGAGAGGGAACATCAGGAATGAAGACAGAGTTAGGCGACGGAACGTTACATTAAATCGCGCCTTGCAAGGCAGAGAAGCAGGTGGGAGGATAACATGATCTTGGACGTGCGTAAATATGTTGTTAAGGATGTGTGGTAGGTGGAACTAGTCAGGGATCGTGTATAACGGCAGGTTTTAGTATTAACGGTGTTGAACTTTAGGTTTCTGCTAATGGTGTGTTGATGTGTAACAGCTCAAGCACTCTTAGACACTGCATTGCACTTTCCACTTTTGAGAAACAAATGAATGCTTCTATTTTCCTGCTTCATAATTGCCATCATTTTACTGTATTTTGTTAGAAGAACATGTACGATATGAAATACAGGCACAAGATTTCTAAGCAGTCTGGAACTATCGTCAATATTTCCTTTTCGCCCTCTGAATGAGCCGATGCACATGAATAATGTTGTCAAGTGTAAGGCGGTACGCGTGACGAAATTAAAGGGTTCTAGTTTCGATGGCTGGATTTATTAGCCATTCGGTTACAGTCTCTCTCCTAATTACAATTAGTGCAGCGCTATCACTGTTTCAACACTTTATAATTCACTGTTACACGCGAACACACACACACACACACACACACACACACACACACACACTAGTCATTTCCTGGTAACGCAATTAAACACAACAGCTAGCGCTTTAAATCATTCCACATATCACTGCACTACAGCACGTATAAAGTCTTCAACGTCCATTAACACTTCACAGCTGAATCTTCACAACTCCTTTCCATGACTGCTTCCTGTCCTTGACTCATGGGTTCTCGGCTATGGCTAACTACGACTGACTGTAAACGAACTTCACTGTCCCTTATCAAACTCCAGCACCGACCCCGAAGAAAACACCTATTTTTGTAGATGTGTTTACAGTTGCACTGTTTAGAAATGGATTGCATAACACCGCTGTTATACTGTTGCTTGGCGCGGACATAGAAAACAGCCTCCTCTATTGTTGCGTCACCTAGCAACGGACTGTTTACCAAGAATTTGTTTCCGCGGGAACTTGTTTACAAACTTGTCGCCTAGTAATGGGTGTACATGTAACAATATAAATATTACTGCTTTTCAGGACACGACTCCTTATACCCTGATAGATGTCTGCCAGATATTGAAATTTGAAACTCAAATCTCACATATGATTATTTAACGACGCTCACTGCAACGCAGAGTATACAGTGTCAGACTGTAGGCTTACTAGTGGATACTGAACTGTAAAGGATATGGAAGGGAGCAGTCGTAGCTCAGTTTGAGATACTGTTCCAGGACTTTTCTGGAAAGACTGAGGAAAATTATGGACACCATATTGAGAACAGTCGATCTCCAGGCCGAGATCTAAATCCGTGACCTCCGGAACACGAAGCAGAAGTGTTCTCCATTAAATCGCGAATTCCGTTTCTGCACATGTAAAGTGTGTCCCACCTCGTTTCCATAAACACACACCTTCTCGTGAATACTTAGGTCAATACCATTCGCTTCTAAGCCTACTAATATCCCTGAAATAATTTATAGTGCCGATGATTATATAATGCAAGAAATATAAAAGTTCAAGTAAACTGGCGGTTCTGACTCACTTTTTTTCCCTTGACACTACAGCCCCAGTGGGCCTAGACCTACCTCCATGAACTTCTCAGTTCACTTCGGCTTTTCTAGATCTTACACATTCGGTAGGACTCCTTGGGCGGGTGATCAGCTCGTCGCAAGGCTTTTACCTGTAGACAAACATAGAAAAACGCACACAAACATCCATGCCCTGAGTGGGATTCGAACCTATGATCCCGGTTTCCGAGCGAAGACAGTATATGCCTCTGACTTACTTAATGGCTCAAAATTTTTGCTGCTTGATTTAAAGGTAAAACTGGTAACGTTGTCCCTTTGCTTAATTAATTAAACATTATGCCAATAAGACATATGGGATAGTGGGGGTATAGCTCCATCATTCTAGACCTCTGTGCTAGATGGTGCTGAGTAATCAGCTTCACGCACCGGCCGCTTTATCCCTGGGGAAGAATCCCCCTGATACACATTGGAGTGGGCTCAGAGCCCATCTGGAAGATGTGAAGTAAAATAACTTACTCCTGCCGGGAATAGAACTCCGTTCATCCAACCCGTAGCCCTTCGCTATTCCGACTGAAGAGAGTCCAACATGAAAGTCAGTAAAAATTCGCTGATGATATGAAGTAAAAATACATAAATTCTACTAAATTTTGAAATAAACTGGCAATTCTGTGCAACTGAAATAGGCCATAATTTTATGCTCAGAATTATATTTGTGGAGAACATGCTAGCTGTAAAATCAAATGATAACCCACCCACGCGTCTAACGGCCAATATCAATGCTGCTGGAAGCGAAACGTGCCGTGTTTCTCATTAGGACCTCGTAAACAAGCCCCTTAACCGGCTGAAGCAATCTGAGCATCTAAAGACAGTTCCTTTCATCTTCAGACAAGTAATTTGTGTAAGTGGTAACGCCGCCACCATATGGCTAAGTGAGCACTGTACCAGTGCGTATGTATGTCGTACATTAATTGCAGGCTCTTGTGTGCACTTCTTGACTATATAACACCACGTCCAATTTAATGGCGATTACGAATATCCACTCGGCTGCACCGGATAAGGACAAGTCGTAGAATCAATATATGGTCTTTTATTCTCGTTGGATTATACAGTATATCCATTGCTACAGAATGACTCGGTAAACACATTCCCGCGAAACGTACGAGTGCAACAGAATGGCATCCATTGCTAAGAAACGGGCAAAAAAAAAATAGAGGTTGTGCTTTCTGTGGGGTCCACGCCGAGGAGTTATAAAAGAACATGGTCAGAAGAGGCGACCAAGCATCGTTGTCGAGTAGAGAGTCGAATTTCGAAACGCCAGCCTGCTAGGATATGTTGGGAGCAGAGGAACTGAATTGAGTCGAGTCATCGGAATTGGCAGTTGCAGAATAATGACAATAAAGAAACTAGGCTGTGAAAATAAGACTTCATATGTGATTTGATGAGACAGCAAGACTGTGATAAATCCGTTGCCAGGATACGGCTAGTGAAGGAGAAGAATCGTAGCGCGTGAGCAACACAGAAAATACCTCACGTGGTAGCGAATCATTGTTGGGTTGTGACGTCACTGAGTCTGCGCGGAAGTGTGTTTACAGAGCCGTTGCCTAGAAGTGGGTTGCGTAACCCTGTTGTTCCATTGGTCCGTGCGACTAATGCAGGGTGTTTATCTAGCCGTTGCCTGGCATTGCGCTGACATATCACAGTCTTTAAGGTTCACTGCATAGAATGCAGTTCCCTTTGTGCTCCTACATGCCTCCCCACCACGCTCGCCCCTAGCAACGTGTGCTGCCCACAGGCGCCTCTGTGTCGGACTGCAACAAAACACAGGGTCGATTCGATATTTCTGCAACCCTTGCGTGCAAGGGCACGCCTTGTAATCAAGGTGGCTTGCATCGCGCCTTCATATTACAGCCCTCTACACTTAAGACGCATCTTTTTACACTATTTACACAAGTCACCCTTTGTGTAATCAGGGAAAACCTTCCATAATGTGTTCGTGATTAACTCATATGAGGGGTTTTCAGTCAGGAATTGTGCACATTTTGGTTATCTTTAGCGATTAATATCAACTATATTGGAGAATGTGTTATACGAGTATTTCAGCGTCCTGTTGCACTGTATAAATCTGACTTAGAAGCATTTGTGCCGTCTATGCGCAACGTCTTTCGCTATTCTTTCTTCGTATTGCTTTATTGGACACTACATGTTTCGGCATAACTGGTCATCTTCAGGTGCACAACGATCAACTATGTTCGACATAACTCCGGCCCCAGCGAGAACATTCAAGGCAGCCACAACCAACAAACCAAACAAAACCAAAAGCAGCCATATGCAACCCAAGGACACCCAAATGACACTGATGGTAACCCACATTCATTCATTCATTCATCAGTAATCTGTCAGATGACAGGTCCACAGCCTCTTCCAAAACAGTTTCTCCACTTAATGCGATCTTCTGTTTTTGGAAAGAGACTATCCAGGAAAAGTGATAATGTGGTAGTTTTTCCATTTGCTTTCCACATCGCAGTACAACAGCCGTTCAAACCACTCTGGTCACGCCTGTTGCTATACGAACTTGAACCATCTCGAGCATCATTTTCTCTGTGCTTCAAGTCGCCGCTGATGACGCTGCTTCCGGTATCAGTTTTCGGTGTCTCTCTTCGTCTGATGCCTACCCTTTGACCTGTCCAGCAAGGGAGGCCCTGCCAGTAGCTACGCTACCGCTGGTATAGCTCTCAGGGTCCTTGGCATACTCAAACACCCTCACCACGATAAGGTGGAGACACCAACGAGGGGGGTAACCCACATAACCAAAATAAATAGAGACAATTACAATAGCAGGAAACATCGGCAAAATCCTTAACCATGACAACCTATACACCTGAAGATAGCCAATTAGGCCGAAACATGATGTCCCAATAAAGGAATACAAAGAAAAAATAAAGAACGACGTTGCACGTAGATGGCACAAAAGCTCCTAAGCCAGAGCGGAGAATACGGAAAGATAAGATGATTATGGCGATTCTTTCGTTTCTTTAATGACGATCCCTAAACTTCACACATAACACCGATTGATATGATAATTGTGGATGATACGTTAGAAATAAAGTGGGCTGGCATATTTTCAGCTGTTACCACGAAACATTTTGTGGCAGGGCTAAGTATATTCATGAAAAACCTCAGGATAGCCACTTTCCGATCTACAGCTCAGCAGTCTTTGAGGTCTGCCATCCGTTACTGGCCGACGTACGTTTTGAATTCCGTTCAGATACCGAGGCAGTTCATTTTTATCACTGTAGATGTCGATCTATTGTTCAAGAAGGCAATCGACTGCGTTAGGAGACATGAATTTAATAATTTGTTTTATTTATACAGGGCTACTATAAATATGTCATTCGTTTTTAAAACGCTATATTTTCCAAAGTATTATACGTACAAATATGATTGATATATAAAAATAACCGTAAACTCACCAAGTTTGTATTATGTTCACCAGTTGGCAGCACGATTTCAGCGCCTTTACAAAATGGCGACAAAGCAAGAAGAGTTTTTCTTTGTTGGAATATGCGAGATATTCGTCTGTTATAGCAGTGCAACGCGCATTCAAAAGAGAGTACGGAAAAGAACCGCCATGTAAACAAAGCATTTTGCGGTGGTATCGGCAATGTTCGTCGCTACCTAAACAATGAACTTCGGCATCGCTGGATTGGGCGTGTTGGTGAGGACGTAGCTCTGTTCACTTGGTCCCCCAGATCATCTGATCTAACGCCTTGTGACTTCTTCCTTTGGGGATACATTAAGGATCGTGTTTACGTACCTCCCACTGCCAAGAAAACTAGTAGAGCTGAGGGAACGCATCAATGTTGCAGTGATGACCACTGACAGGATGATGCTACAAAATGTGTGGAACGAGCTCGACTACCGCCTGGACGTGTGTCGTGTGACCCAAGGGGCATACATGGAACATTTGTAGAATGTGAAGAATACTTGGTGAGCTTACGGTTCCTTTTATATATCAATCATATTTCTAGGTGTAATGCTTTGGAAAATATAGCGTTTTAAAAACGAATGAATCATTTATAGTAGCCCTGTATATTAAATGATCGCTCGTCCATACTGCACGATGAATTGGTTTTCGGAAACTTCCAGAAATTTGATTTCAGCTTCACGTAAAGCAGAGGTTATAAAAATCACTCACATCTTTTAGTGCAAACCTTAAAATACCCAATTCACAGTATGGCGCTGCGTAATACGAATATCATTTGAGAAAAGAAAAAAGAGAATGGGCCGACGGAGGCAGATGGGCAGAATAATACAGGCATGACCCTTCAATCGCTTTATTGGTCAATACCATTACGTCATAGCTACATCTAGAGAAGTTTAATCGTAAGAGATCAAATGGTTCTCTCCCTTAATATTTTCCATTAGTCAAAGTAGGTTAAGTAATGCCATTGCATGAACTGCGAAGTGTATTATGAGTCGATGGATACGACAGAATGATCCGGTGGATACCAAAGGCAGGGAATGAAGAAGTCGTGGACTACTTAAAGACACTGTTCTGGCACCCACTTGGAGGGACTAAGTTAAACCACTAAAATTCTCGGCCAAAACAATTAGTGTGGGCCGAAACTTACCAAATAACGGTCATAAGTGTTAGTTCTTGAGTCAACTTACACGATACAAATCTGTCCGAACCTTTTCAGAATTTCAAAGTACAGTATATAAATGCTAAAGCTTGTAAAATAAAACTTGTCATTATCTGGATCTGCGCATAAAATGGGGAGATGTTCTACTGAATTTTAAGTCTGAACTCGTCCCTGATCCTACAAATTGGTACGCATGGCTCGAATTTAAATGAAGTGGCCAACGTGTTTTATCAGCCTCAGCTCATACCGATCGTAGACATACTGCAAAGAAATTTCAGGCTGGATAGAAGGTTACTTTATGACGCTGTATCAACTACTCAGACCATTAAGCGTTAACAAATTAACAGTAGGATGACTGTAAAATAAGGTAAAAGATAAAGTTGTTCCTGTGGTTAACTAATTAAGCACTACGCCATGAAGGTGTATCGGGGCGTGGACGTATAAATCCATATTTTCTTGAGTGGTCAGCTTCACGCCCCTGCCGCTTTACCTCCGAGGTAAGAGCACATGTTACCCATTGGATAGGAGGCTGGGTGAGCCCCAGAACCGGTCTGGACGACGTGGAGAAATGACAATTTTTGCCCCCACCAGGACGCGAACTCCGACCGCTAGGTCGTCCAGCCCGTAGCCAGTCACTGTGCTACACTAAAGTACGAGGGTTTTAAGAGCGTCGTTCTACTCCTTATGTCCTAAAGGCAGAATAATAAGTACGCGTAAAACAACTAAGCTATTCTATAAGGCAGTGGGTACTACACAAAAATATTACCTTCTCGCGTTGATCACACCAAATATCCTCCCATCTCTTAGTGAAACAATCATGTTCACTGGATATTTTGTTAATCATGTTCGCCGGACATTTTGTTAATCACGTTCGCCGGATATTTAGTTAATAACGTTCCCCGGATATTTTGTTAATCGCGTTCGCCGGACATTTTGTTAATCGCGTTCGCCGGACAATTTGTTAATCACGTTCGCATGACAACTTTTTAATCACGTTCGCCGGACATTTTGTTAATCATGTTCGCCGGACAATTTGTTAATCACGTTCGCCAGACGTTTTGTTAATCACGTTCGCCGGACATTTAGTTAATAACGTTGGCCGGACATTTTGTTAATGACGTTCGCCGGACATTTTGTTAATTATGTTCGCCGGATATTTTGTTAATCATGTTCGCCGGACAATTTGTTAATCACGTTCGCCGGAAATTTTGTTTCTAATACATAACACAAAGAAATGCATTCTCTTCGACAACTCTTTTGAAGGTTTAAATGGGCTTCAGTTTTCCCGTGTCCAGCTTCATGAGCTGGAGGGCCAGGAGAACGCGCTTCTGGATCCCGCTAAGGGTCGGGGTTAGAAAGGAGCGTCAGTAGCAAACAAGGAGCCCGCGGTCAGAGATCGGACTCCTAGCCGCCGAATACCGTGGCCTTCGTACGTACGAAATCCGTCCTTACGGCTTATCTCAGGACATCCGGGAAGCCCGAAACGACCGTCATAAAGGTGACGTAAGAGCTTGAACATGGGTCCAGGTACGGTCAGATAACTTACCCTCAGTCCGTCTCGTTCTGCTTTCGCTCGGTCACTAATTTATCCGATTCTTTCAGCTTATTAATTTGCCCATTTACTCGTTCCTTCATCTCATTCGTTCGTTTTGTTTCACTCTTCCGTACATTCTCCCACTCGCTCACTCGTGCCTTCACTTGTTATTCAATGTCTCTGCGTGTTTCATAAAGGTAACGGTTAAGCTTGGGGCACGCGATAGCGTAGTTGGTTCAGGCACGATTGCTACAAGCCGGGAGGTCACAGGTTCGAATCCCGATCAGGGGGATTTTTCAATTGACCTAATCCTTCTAACCGTGCTATGGCCCTGGGTTCGACTCAGTCTTTAACAAAAATAAGCACCAGGATCTTCCTTGGGGGTAAAGGGCGGCCGGAGAGTAAGGCTGACAACCTCACCGCCATCTGTGAGCCGATTATCTAGAGAAAATGTGGCAAGTCTCGACATCTCATAAACCCATGGGTCTTCACAGCCTGTTAAAGGGATAGCTTTTTAATGTTTAAGCTGCCCCTGAGCTTAATTACGCACCAAGCCATGACGACGTATGGGCAGTAAAGGTATGGCTCCCCCATTCTTGAGCTATATGGAGTTCAATGGCCACCTTCACATCCAGGTCACTTTACCTCCGAGGAAACAGCTCCCGGTACCCATTGGACAGGAAGCTGGGTGGGCCTGTCTAGCCTGTAACCCGTCCCTATACTGCGCTCTCCCGGATCTGTTTCACATGATTTTCATGATACACTAGTACAGCAAGATTATTTCTCCAAACATCAACAAGGGTAAGTCGTTGTAATTGTGATGTTGCGTGTTTTCCATGATGTAGGCACTACATTCTTAAATATTACTCAGTTGAATTTCGTGCACCAAGAGTTAAAAGAGTGAACTAATCTTGATTACGTAATGTGATTAGGCAGCAAAAGCGTAAATCAGTACATTTAATGTATAAATGTCACCTACAAGTAAGACTCATTCATAAAATAATATGGCTCTCTACTTTGCAGTTTTTCTGGGGACTGAACACGCCTGATGCATCCTGTAAACGTACATAACAGTATTTCCACAAAGCTGGCAGGTGATTCATTGTGTATCCCTTATTTAGTATGCAGGGCTCCCATACCCAACACGCATGGCATGCGCACGCAGCCCGTGACACGTGCACCTCACTTCCGCCACCTCCAGTCCAGCCCACGGGCCAACTTCCTGTGTTCGGTCAAGTCATTCATACACCCACGTTCCAGCCAAGTTACGCCACGGCGTATGCGTCGTAGAAATCGCTGATCGAAACCCGAAATAATGTTGACACAACTGACCCAATAAAGACCACTCTGTAATTCTCTGCTACGCTAAGTCGCAGGCCGAGTGACCAGAACCAACAAAAGTTAGGCGAAATAAAATCTCAAAGAGATCGCTTTCGGACTGAAGTCTATAAAACAGGGAGTGGGTAATCCCTTTAATTCGGGGACGGGGCCGTTGGGAATGACAGAAGAACAGAGACCAGTATGAAAACAGTTCAGCAGTATAATTACATTTACTTAATTATTTATTGCTTACTTATCGACTTTATCATTATCTCAGACCGGGATACCTCAGTCAGTGTAACGATGGGCTACGGGTTAGACAAAAGGGGTTCGATCCCCAGCAGGGACAAGAAATTCTTCTCTAGTCCACGGCCTCCAAACCAGCTCAGGTGACCACCCTAAATCATATCCAACAAGTACCAGGGGCTATTCCCCCCCCCTCGGTAGGGGAAGTAGCCGGGGCGTATATCTGGCCACTCACCACCGTCTAATGCCTAGGCCACACCCCGTAGCGTGGTACTTATTAATTAAACAATGGGACAAGTTTACCACTGCATCAGTATGTCAGACTATATAGCGCAGAATGTTAGGATGACTGGTGAATAAATAACTGAAAAGAATTTGGAAGGAACGGGTCATGGCCTAGTCGAGATAATGTTCTAAGATTTTCTTGGTTGCACTAAGTAAAACCACGAAATTCGTCAGGATGGCCTGTGTCCCGACCGAGATTCGAACCGAGGACTTACCGAATACAAATTCATAACTCGGTGGAAATTATGCGAATGAAGAATTGAGTTTGTCTTCAAGGTCCTAACCCAACCACCGGAGGAAATGAGAAAGATCACAATTCATGTCAACTGGGTTAGCTGTCTTCTGGGCCGAGAATCGAACACTGGAAGCCCCCCCCCCCTGAAAGTGTAACAACTCTCAACCGCAAAGTTCGGTTCTCTCCTTCCTGAACTTCCTGAACGCCAGTATCAGCTTGGCATGGCGCATGTGTGCCGCAGACGAGGCTCTCATGTAGGCCTGTACAATCAACATGTGTAAAGGCAATGCCACTACTCAAGTCCAACTGCCCGGGACACGTCAGTGTAACTGCTACATCTGTACAGAGAAAGCATCACTCCAATTTACTTCAGTGCCCTGATCCCAGATACCGTGGATCAAACTATCATCAGAAGCTACTCCGACGATCATCAATATTATAGTAGTAGTCTAAATATTTTGTAGCCTGAAAGCCTCAAATCTTACATTTTGTAGCCTCTTTACGAATATTTCCCTGTTATTTAACGACATTTCTTCAACTGCTTTGGTTATGTAGCTTAGAATTTTAGAACGAATATGTGAATTGGAAAGCCGGTCACTGCAGCCGAGCGGTCTAAGGCGTGCGCTGTCTTCGCTCGCTCGCAAGCTGGGATAGTGGGTTCGAATCCCACTCAGGGCATGGATGTTAGTGTGCGTTTTTCTGTGTTTGTGTACAGGTAGAGGCCTTACGACGAGCTGATCATCCGCCCAAGGAGTCCTACCGTATGTGTAAGATCTAGAAAACCGAAGTGAACGGAGGAGTTCATGGAGGTAGGCCTAGGCCCACAGGGGCTGTAGTGCCAAGGGGGGGGGGAAATATGTATGTGAATTGGAAAGTATCTGCAATGGTGCCGTTGCGACATATTCAAGGTAGCTGCCCACCATATGCCTGGGGGGAACATGAAAAGTGGGTACAATTCGGATCAGAATATCGGATTCTCAGAGCGAGATTCAAACCCAAGATCTCTCAAATACGGAGTAGGAATGCTAAGAGCTCGACAGATGAACTGATAATTTAATAAAATATTTAATTGTATGTGTTCAAATTCATTTACTTTATTCTTGCTTCATTTCACTTATACATACCCAAGATAATACCCACTCCCGACCACAACTGTCATTTTAATAATTTTGTGCCACTGATTCATTACTGGATATCCGTTTCTGTGTGTTGATACTTAAATCGGAGTACACCTGCACCTTTCCTATGTGAGTCAATAGGTAAATAAATGTAGCGAAACAGAGAAGCAATATGGCATATTTCTACTAAGAGGAAAACAAATTCCTCGCTTCTGTAGCTAGCAATTGCTTAAGGCGCGTCCACATTACTCGTGCTCGTGCACGTGTGACTAGCTATGCTCGCGAGTAATGTGGACGATATGACAAGTCACGAGACAAGCAAATTTTTTATTTAAAAACTATAGCCAATAAATTAAAATACGACTACAGTCTATACGAACTACGAGTGGACGAAGATTTACGAGCACAAGTAAAAGCCAGACGAGTCTCCCGACGAGCACAAGCCTGGCGAGCACGAGCACGTATAATGTGGACGCGCCTTAATACTATAGCATATCCGTAAGAAGTCTACGAACGCTGCCTTGAATTTGTTCTCTAGCAGCACACTCTGGTGACACCTAAATGAAGCATACAAGTACAAACTACGTAAACATACAGTCAAATCCCAAGGCGGGGTTCCGGAAATAGATCACCATGATGGCAGGTATGGGAGAAATTAGTGTTATTCGGAAGCAACCGTCATCCCAGAGCAGGAGGAGAGACAGTGCAAGCTTTGTCATATTTCAGTCTCAGAATCAAAGCGGAACAAATAACAAATAAATGAACTCGGTGAGGGCTACGCAATGCGGGGAATTCGCATTACAACTGACAGAGCACAATAAATAAATATTCCTTTACGACATTCATTTAGTCAAAAAAGGAATCTACTTTTGTGAAATATGAATATTGTCACATAGTATGAAATGACCATAGACGGGGTTTTGGACTGGATATTGGATTTATTGGCGACTTTAGCACATAGCTCGCAATTGCACTTGATTACAGAGCCATCACCAATTTCCACACTTTGAAAGTCTTTTCCAGTCAGTAGTGTCTTCACTAGTAGTTGTTTGGTACCGCTTCTAACAGTGGCTAGACCTCTGCTTCCGGGCTCAAGTTCTCTTTGAAAGGCGGTTCCCTTCCAACTGACACGTCTCTTCACAGACTCCAGTACAGAACTGCCTTGGTTTCCCCAGTGGTCTTCCTTATAACTCCTCGGCACGGACCGCAGTAGAACACCGCGTTTCCAACAGTACCTTTATTGTTGCGCATAGATTTGTTGCTGTGGAGACGTGTTTGTTTGCGATTGTTACCTAGTAACGGCTCTGTTATATTTGCTTATCTCGTGGTCGTTGTACAGTAACGGTTCTACACTCTACAATATTCATTGCCATAAAATCCTATTGCTGGATTATTTCTTGAGCGAAATCTATGCGCTCTTACCTCCACACCCAGGTGTTATGTGGACACAGATCTAAGTGATGTAATGTAACTCAATTCAGTGAGCCAACAGAGTCCCGTTGCTCTTATTAATCGTTTAAATCAAGGGAGTTCCTTTGGCGGTCGTGTTCCTAGACCGGTGGTGTGCTGCCCTATCGTACACGTATATTCTGACTGTGTCTTCTATGACATCTTTCGACGTTATAAGGTTGTCATCAGGTATAT